>NC_135480.1:58059372-58380206 GCF_052094955.1 Ictidomys tridecemlineatus | reverse complement strand
AAAAGTGGCATCTATACACAATGGAATATTACTCAGCAATAAAAGAAAATAAAATCATGGCATTTGCAGGTAAATAGATGGAGTTAAAGAAGAATTGCTAAGTGAAGGTAGCCAATCCCAAAAAGCCAAATGTCAAATGTTTTCTCTGATATAAGGAGGCTGATTCATACTGGGGTAGGGAGAGAGAGCATGGGAGGAATAGACAAACTCTAGATAGGCAGAGGGGTGGGAGGGGAAGTGAGTGTTCATGAGGTTAGAAATGATGGTGGAATGTGATGGACATCATTACCCTAAGTACATGTATGAAGAATAGTGCATGATATTTTTATTTTGATGGGAACATCCAATAATGAAGGGAAAATAATGTAAAAGAAAAAAGAAAGCAATCATAAGAGTAAATCATTTAATAGATAGGTTACAGCAATTGGGAGAAAGTATCCACATAGAGAGTTTGGTTTAGGGACATGGACAATTTATTCATGATAACAGAACAGGAGACAGAATGTGCAAGATACAGGTGTAAGTTAGTTGGTCATTTGGCAGTGGACATGGTAGAAGTGCCTTTTGATTGATCTCTTTTGTCTTCTTGTTAAAATAGGCAAAATATCAGCTGAGATTTGGAATATAAGTGGACATTGAAGATTTTAGAAAAGCAGAAAAAGATATGAAATAGGCATCTAAAAGGATAAGATAATGAATTGACTAGGCAAATGGATCTCCGTGTGTGGGTCTTCAGACCAGCAGCACTTGGAAATTTAGGAAGGACAATGTGGAGCCCCATTCTAGTCCTATCCAAAGTACATGTATGAAGATACAAATCGGTGTGAGTATACTATGTATACAGAGATATGAAAAAATATTCCATATATGTAATAAGAATTATAATGCATTCTACTGTTATGTATAAATAATTAATAAATAAATAAATAAATAAATAAATAAATAAATAAATAAAGTGCGAGGAGGGGGGAGAAACCCTTGTAGTGTAGCTCAGAAAGCTAAGCTTTGACACACCCCACCAGGTGATTCAGATGCAGATTCTAGTGAGAATCATTGACTGAAAATGATCAGTTAGGATTAAGTCCTTTGGCAATAAATTTAAATCTAACTTGTCAACAAGGTTGTGTTCCTTTTCTCTACCTATGCAGAGATTAGGCTAAGTATGAGTTTAATAGGTGATTACTATGCCCAGAATGGTCATACTGATGGACTGTGTAGTCTTGAAGCTAGAGAATTAAGGTGAAGAAGCAGTAACAAGTGCAGAAATGACTCTGCCCAATTCTAGGTCCATTGAGAATGAAAGAAGTAGGTGATGGACATCATTACCCTAAGTATATTTACCCTAAGTACTAGCTTTCCTAGTTTCCTCTGGAGAAGCAGTAATTTCAGTGGACAGACATAGCAAAAAAGATAAGGGAACCTTTAGAAAGAAAGTTGCACACATGAGTTTTTTCTGTTGCAAAGGTCTAAATTACAGAGTGCAGTTGAATTGTGGAAATTTTTAGAGAATTGATGATTAGGGGAAAATTGAATATGATAAGGAATTTTTTTCATAGCAAATTGGGATGAAATTAGAAAGATGACTTGGGAGCTTGGACTTTTTTTTTTTTTTTTTTTGGTGGTGCTGGTGATTGAACCCAGGACCTTGTGCACGGGAGGAAAGTACTCTACCAACTGAGCTATATCCCCAGGCCTAGGCTTTTTTAAAATAAATGAGGACAAACAGATTAAAAGAGATATCTTAATGGAGAAATAATATTATGTTAGGTAACCTTTCTTTCTCAAAACTTAGCTTTTTTGGTAGACAGTAGTAAAGTATAGTTTTTTGTAGTGCACTTCCAGACACTGGGAACTTCGTGGGCCTGTCCTTCATTCTCACAGATGGTACTGTCAAGGCTAGGGAGAGATAATCTGTGAGAATCCCACAAATCTTTGAGTCCACTTAGAGTTCAGGATCTATCTATATTCTCACTGTCTCTGCTAGTCCCCACCCTAGCCAAGACAATATTATCTCTTACCTACTCTATTGCAAAGCCCACTACTTGGATTCCTTGCTTCCCTAGTTTTCCTGTAACAGTCTATCCTCGACTCAGCAGCCAGACAGATGCTTTGCATCATGGTACCTTCCCTTTGCTCAAAAATTCAAGAGCAACTTCTCTTTTTTTTTAGAATGGATTATTTGTGACATTTACAATTTTAAGACACAACTTTAGTTCACAACTTGCTCATTTCATTCTTCTTTTAAAATACAACAGAGAAGCAATTATAAATAAAATTATCTATTAGACTCCAAAAGTATGCCAGAACTTTAATCCAAATTAAAAGATGTTCAGATCATCAAAGAAGCATGTTAAAGAAAAACAGTGTTGGTCTCTATGAAAATTAAGATGAAAAATGAGAAATTTCTCGCACAGAGTGTGGTTGAAGGAATCACAGTGGAGAATAATTAACACTTGGGTTTAAATTTCATTTTGGGGGAATCTTGTGATATATTTTAATGTCTACAATTAATAAATGTGCCCACCAGTGGCTTTTATTACATTCACGGTAAATAAAATGCAAAATGCTCACCAGTTCTTCAAAGATTTTCACAATACTTCTGACCCTGCCCCCTGGGGTTTTGGTTTGTTTGGTTGGTTGGGTAGGTGGGGTTTTGGTTCACCCCGCCTTGCCTTGCTGCATAAACCTCCTTGTTATTCATCAAGCACAACAGGAATACCCTATGTCAATGCTTTTATTTTCATACAACCTTCTCTCCTTGGATCATTCTTCTCCTGGGAATTGCATCTTGTTTCCATTTCCTTCAACCTGAATGTCATCTCAGATCGGCCTTTCCTGATTACTCTGTTTAGAGTAGCTAATCCTAATTAATTTTTTCATTTCTTTTTCTTTCTTTTTTGGGGGAAGCAGGGGGGACTACCAGGGATTGAATTCAGGGGCACTTGACCACTGAGCCACATCCCCAGCCCTATTTTGTATTTTATTAAGATACAGGGTCTCACTGAGTTGCTTAGTGTCTTGCCATTGCTAAGCTGGCAAGGCACTGGACAGACATGTTATAGCAAAAAGATAAGGAAACCTTTAGAAAGAACATTACACACATGAGTGTTTTTCTGTTGCAAAGGTCTGAATTGTAGAGTACAGTTGAAATGTGGAAATCTTTATAGAATTGGTGATGAGGGGAAAAAATGAATACGATAATCCCAGCCGCTGGGATTATAGGTACACAACACAATGACTGACTTTAGTTCATTTTTCTTTGGAGCACTTTCCACAACTTAATACATTTATAAAATAATCTTGATATTTATTGTCTGTATCTTCACAAAAGAAAGTAAGCTCCACAAATGATCTTTTGTTATGTCACTGCTGTTTGTCCAATGCCTAAAACCATGTTGACTTACTAAATTAAAAGCTTATTAACTTATAGAACAATTGAATAAATGAACCAGAGTTGGTTGCATATCCTGCCAATCTGGAACATCCCAGGTGAGACAAAGGGAAAGTGAGCCTTCAACAACTGTGGGAAGCACAAGGTACAAACGATATAATGGAGGGTGTGAACATCCTGGAAGATGCTGCATCCCATAAAAGACTGGGTTTAGTGACTGTATTCCGTGAAAATGGCAGCAGTTGCACCTGTGTGTGCTAAAGAAACAATAGCAACAACCCATCCAAGTTCTATCACTGGCAGTTAGTTAGAGGCACAATTTTAAGTACTCATCCAGGCCTGGCCAATATGTAAATTCTTCCTACATTGACCTGTAAGGCCATTTTTTCATTTGCAAAAATGAACAATGTAGATTTTTTTTATTACTAAATATCCGTTTTTATGAATAAGTATCTGGGTCTATGTAAGTTTTCCCTTTCTATAGGAGCATTTCATGTTTCTCTTCCCCTACATGTGGGTCTCTTTACATGTGGGTCTCTTTACATGTCTCCAGGTATCTATGTGTATCTGTGTGTATTTGCACCTGTGTTAGGCTATATATGCATGTTTTGGTTATTTGAGCATAGGTGCAACTGTGGTTCTTTTCAGATCTTTATTAATATGTGCATGTGGGGTGCATGTGTGTGCGTGCACATGCGCGCGTATGTGAGGAAAGACAGGGATATCAAATATATTTAGTCACTTTTCTGCAAAATAAACAAAACCAAACCTCAGATGAGGGCATGTAGGTGCAGCCATTTTATTGACAGATCTTGCAGCCATCACCAATGGTCTAATATTCAGTAAAGAAAGCATTGGTTGCTTTCTCCTTTTCCAGGACTACTCCTGGTTGGAAGCATCAGAAGAGGTTTTTTAAAAAAGAACAAAAAAAAAAGGCAGATGAGGTGATCATGAGTCAGCAGACAGGTAGAAAGCAGACAGGTAGATGTGGTATTTAGAATCCCTGGGATCTCATGAGCTTGCGAATAGCCGCATTGGTGTCCCCTTCAGTAGCAATGAGTGCCTGTAGATTGGCATGGTGATTCCCAAATCCCATGGCCTGAAGAGATTCCATTTGCTTGCTGAAACGAATCTCAGGGGCTTGTAGAAAGTGGGAAGGATCTCCAGCTAGGGACTGTAACTTCTGCAGGACTGTTCCAGGTACGTGGCAGCACTCGGATCTCTTGGACTCAGGTATATCCGGCATATTCCAGGCCCAGTGCATTGGGTCAGGATAGTTGCAGTTGGGGGCAGAAAGACAACCTAGGCCCCATGAGTAAGGTGCAACCCAGGGCAGAAGAACAGGAGCCTCTGTGGCCAACAGCTGGAGTCCCTGCTCGATCTGCAATATTGCTTGTGACGCTTTAGGGTTAGTAAGGGCTAAAAGAAGGTCAGAGAGTTGTGACTGCTGCAGGAATGTGGGCAGCTGCTGTTTCCACTGGTCATTCAGCTGGGGCATACCCATGAACATCATCTGAGCTGCCAAGTGGGGATTATTCATGAGTAACTGCATCATGCCTCCTGCAATCTGAGAACTATTCTGCTCATCTGACAACTGGGGATCTTCCTCCAACTTCTGTTCAGGACTATCTATAGAGATAGTGGCATCCTGGTCTTCCTCTTGAGACTTTTGGGTAACTTCTTTACTAGGCAAGGCTGCTATCTCAGTGTCATGGACAGGGCTTTGGTCGTTGGTCGAGATCGTGGAAGTATGGTTGACTCTGTTTGGGGTGGCATTGGTTGAGATGCCATTAGTTGAGATGGAGGAAAAACCACGGGAACTAGTATAGATGACTTTCGTTGTAGGGAGCTGTGGGAGCTGGTCACGCCATTCCTGAGATGGTGGTAGAATTGTGGGTGAAGTCTGTAGCTGTTCTGGTGCTTGTCCTGCCAGGAGAGCTGTGAAAGGGTTGCCCCCAAAAGGATCTTTCAAATTGTTGAGCATTCGGTCATTGAAATCAGTGTAGCTCTGACTCAAGGCATTATTCCCACCTGGAATTGTCTCAAAACCCAGTGTATTCAGTGGATGCTCAGGGTTCTGTGCAGGCTGCTGGGTCTGCATTATCTCTTGAATGACGGCAAGATTCCTGGCTAACTCCAGAGTCTGATATAGGATCTCGGAATTGTCAAGGAGATGGGAGACTTCTGGATTCTGCTGCATCAATTGTTGCATGTCTGGGTGTTCGGAGATGAACTGCCGCATATACTCCATGTTGGACTGAAGCCGTTGGATATTAGGATTCTCCAGTATCCGTGCTATACACTCCGAAGTGTCTACTTTCAAGTCCTGCGTACGCACTTTGGGTGCATCAGTCTTCACAAAGAGGTCTGATTCCGTGGGTGTTTGACTCATGCTGGCAGATTTGCATACCCCACTGCTATTTCCTTTGGTGTTTCTGTCCCCATGGCAGGGCTCGCTGACTGGCAGGTTCCTGGAGGAATGGGCCAGGGATCTGGAACCGTGCTTGGACTTGATGACCAGATGGATGGTGTGGCCATCTACGATGCCCCTCTGGCTCAGTGTGTCATGGTCTTTGAGAAGGCGGCCCATGAAGACCAGCACTAGTTGATCCATTTGACATTTGAAGTGAGCCGATAGCTTCTCCTTGAACTGCCTCACTGAGGTGTCATCAGCTACTATAAAGTCTTTCAGGTTGCCTGGTGTCTTCACTATCACTCGAGTAACACTGGAGATGGTCCTGTCTGCAGGCAGACCTGAAGAACGCCCTCTCTGGGGCATTTTGGGTGTTCGAGAGATGACATGCGTCATGGAACTTAGTGGGTGGGCAGATGGGGAGTGAGTAGAAGCAGGGGCAGAGGGGTGAGGGCAGGCAAATGTTTCTGCTGGCCTTCGCTGTGGGTGTTCTGTTCTCAAGCCACAGGCTAGCTTTCTTGCTGTCCAAAAACAGATGAGTGACTGGACTGAGACCAGTATTTTTGATGTTGTACCCTCACCCCAGATCTCCAGATGTGGCCCAGCTGAGGCCTGGTGTGGCTATTAATTCATATTGGCACAAGGTGGACTAAGTGGCGATAACTCCCCTCATAGTTGCCCCTCCTCCTGCCCCACCCACAAAGGCCATGACCTCCTCAGAAAAGGGATATTGTGATGTCAACTTAAGCCTCATAGTATGTCAAGGACTAGCTGGGGAAAATGGATGTATTTGGGGATGGGGTCCAAATCTCTATTATAAAATAAGACAATTTTCCAGAAGAACAAAGACAAAATTCCCCCCCAAAAAAAAAAAAAGATTTAAAAAAACATACGTATACACAGATGTTTTGTGTGTGTGATGTGTGTTTCATGTGTGGCATTACATATAGGCCCTTTGTAAAAACATCAGGCGTGTTCTATAAAATATGGGATCTACTGAAGCCATTGACAAAATCACATTCCTAAAAACAAGAATGGAGACTATGCCACCAGAAGGAACTTGTTAATTTTACTGGTGGTCTGCAAAAGGTGGGCCTTAGAAAAGAAACTAGAACAAGAACAAAGATATTATATGGAAAAGGAGATCATGTTCTTCTCTGGGGTCCAGATTTTGCTATTCTAAACTTCAGAGTATCTCATGTGGTGGGTAAAACCTTTCCTCTTCTCTAAGAAGCAGGAATAATGCTACCCGGGTAGCTAGCTGTAGGAGTATTGCAAGCTAAAGGTGAGTGAGCCACCACTTGCAGCACAAGATTTCTTCACATAGTTCATAGGTGGCTTTTTTACATATCATAGCAGAACTTTTAGGATGATTTATTTCAAGGGCCTTGTTTGATTTTAAATGCTTGTCTTTGTGACAAAGCATTAAGGGGGAGAGACATCTGAAATCAAAAGGTGAGAGTGGAAGTGGTCACTAGTATAATTCCTATGAGGACAGACGGGTTTAGGCAGCTGAAAAGTCAGATTCTCAATTTTGGAGATAGTGTTTGATTTTTATTTGGGTAGTTGATGAATTAACTATTAGTGGATATGCTAAAATGTCTGTGTTGATGTTTGGGTATAGATGGAGTTATTGTACATAAACGAGTGAGATTCGTATGTCTTACTAGATGTATATTTGTGGATATATGTGGTGTGAAAGTGAATTCATACTTTGTGTGACTGGGAAGACTTCAGGGTCTTAATCCTTAAGCATTCCATCTACCTGCCTGGAGAAGGCGGAGCACTATGCAGATGGATAAGGGAAAAGCAGAGTCCAAGTCCATATGTTCTCACTTGTAACAAAGACAAGCAAAACAATTCAGTTTATTGGCTAGGAGACTTCCTGCAGTCATACCTAGAATTCTTTATTGAGAATGTCTGGACCCACAGCCCAATCCATGTCAGATCCAGTACAGTTTCCAATTGCTAACTTCCTAGAGTGGGACCTAGGCTTAAGCCTCTTTTTCAGCTATATATGTAAAAGTGAGATTGATTTGTGACATTAAAAAATATTAGTCTTCAAGACCAAGACCCTGCCTCATTTCTCCCTAGGAACCACAAAAAGGATAAGAATGGTAACTTCAGTATCCTACTCTAATGACCAGCTTCCATGGATCTTCTACACTGGATTCAGATGTTCTCAATTGACACTGGGAATTCTAAGAATTTTTAGGAGCTGGGTTCAGAGTTTTAAAACACAGAACAAGAGATACCAAACTATCAAAATGAGTGGGTATCATTTTCCTAGCTAAGTGTGTGTGTGTGTGTGTGTGTGTGTGTAATCACGTGCTAGGGATTGAAAAGACTATTTCTCTCTCACCATCATGATTGAGATTGAACCCAGGGTCCAGTGCCTGCTAAATATATTCTCTACTACTTGTTTCTTAAGCAAAACTTCAAAGACTATTATTAATTGGAACCTTAATGTATTGATTGAAATATGAATTACATAAAGAATTAGCTACATAGAGTCAGGTTTCTTAATTACTTAGAGTCTATGACCATTTAGGAGGGTGGTCCTTCTAGAGATGAGAAAAAGGATACACTTCTTCCAATGCCCTGCCTAGTCTGAGGTCTCAGGACCCAGAAGGCTTGGATTTGACAAGTCTGGGTGAAGCACGATCCCCAGAGGGCCTTTTGGCTGCTGGTCTAGATACTGTGTGCTTCAGTGTCAGGAAGGTGAGGTCATAATACATTAGGTAACCATCATTGTAGACATAGAGCCTGTGGTCCGAGGGGGAGTAATTGATGCCATGCAGTGTTTCCAGCATCTTGTCCAACAGGATGCTGAGGTGACGCTCCTGCCCATTGGTGGTATCAAAAGCATAAAAGATCTCCTCTTGGCGAGTGCTCAGGGAGCGTAAGGCATAGAGCACACCACAGGCCATGAAGGCCCCCGACAGGGCTGGCTTGTACTGGCTGGTGCGCCAGGTTTCCTCTACTTCTAGGGTGCTGGCATTGAGACGACTCACAACCAGGTTGCCCTTGCTCTCCTCAGTGGCATAGAGCACCCACAGCCCCTTCTCATCACCAGCAAAATCTAAGTCCTTCCAAGGCACACTAGCATAGGAAAAGCGGTTATTGTAGGTAGCACCAGGCAATGGGCGCTGCAGCACGAGGGTGTTGGAGGAAAGGTCCACTTTGGCTATGTCATTCGTGCCGTAGTAGTTGAAGTACATGAAGTTCTTGTACACAGTATTGCCACTGCCATCACCATAGCCCATCTTCCACTGCTCATAGTTCTTTAGCATCACCAGGTCATCATAGGACTTGTGCAGCCGATAGTAGTCAAAGTACCTAGGCCAAGCACCCCCCCACACACACATCAGACCATTAGGTGACAACAATGAACAAGATAATAAAGTGCTATAAAAATGGGCAGGTTAGTGGACCAATTAAGAATAGGGACTTAGGAGCCAAATAGAATTGAGTTTTAATTCATCTTCTTTTACTTCTTATATACCATGACAAAATAAATAACTGTGAAAATAACAGTAATAAAAACAACAGCTACAGTGCCTGTTAATCATAGAATATGCATTATCTTGTTTAATTATAATAAAGCCACTGTAAGGTAGATTTTATCCTTTCATATTAGGGGGCTAAGTCAACTTTGCTCAAGTTGACACAAATTATAAATTTTCTTTTTTTGTTTGTTTTTGCAGTGCTGGGGATTCTACCTGGGGCTTCACACATAATAGACAAGTGCTGTGTCTCTGAGCTACACCCTCTGCCTCTAGCTTATTACTTATATCTGTAAAAGAAACAACAAAAGAATCTACTTCATTGATTGATGGAAGGCATTGGAATAATGCAAAGGAAAAACAATAGTACAGTATCTCATGGCAGGCATTTAACCAATGATAAGATATTACTGTATTCTTCTTATGGACATTTTTCTGTACCTAGACTCCACTGCCTTTCACCTGCCTTTGAGATGCAGGTATACTGTAACAGGACAGTTCTGAAGCTGTATTCAGAAGATCACTCTGGAAAGTTCCTTAAATTATTCAAGTTTTGAATATCTTATTTCTTAACACTGGGCAGTAGGACTTAACTAAAATTTTCAGAAGATTCAAAGAGCAAAAGCATATTGATGTATTTAATATGCTACCAAATGTTTATAAGACTTGAGGAGCATTATTATCACTAAGGTTAATCCTTCTGAGATAAGATGCAACTGGATTCTTCAATGATTGGTTCAACCCACATTTATCTCTACTTCCTATGAGCTTCTACCCAATTGATTCCACACCACATATCCGCATGTACGGACTTCAAACTCTCAGTGAGTTGTGCCTACCTCCCTAATCAGACTGACATATTGAAGGGCTCCTTCATCTATTCATTTAGCCTTCCTTTTATCCAACAAATATTCATCAGTCCATATAATGTTCTCACATATTATCCTCATTTTAAAAATGATGAAAAAAGTCCATTTCTCCAAGATCACTTAGCTTAAGTAGCAGTGTTGAGAATTAAATTCAGACCAGCTTAACTCTAAGTCTTAAGGTTGGTCAGGATCATTCTGTAAATTTCTTCTAAGCAGGAAGTTGGGATTCTAAGGTCAAGTATAGAATAATTTGTCCTTGAGATAGGATCAGACTACATAATGGAATTATCTTTGGGTCATAATAAGATTTTTAAAAATTCAGATAGTGGATTTTTTGAAGGAAGCTCATGGAAGTCTGGGCCAAACTTATCTCTTAAGAAGAATGTTAAGAGGTAACTTCTTAGGTCTAGAACAGATATTTCCAGGAACACACCTAAAATTGAGGAAGCTGGACTGGTTCTACAAAGAAACCTGCAAAGGAAAGGGGAGGGAACATGTAGAAAGAACCTGGTTGCAGCAAACTGTCATCCAGGACTCACCTGCCATCTGTACGTAGAGGGGCCACCCAGTAAAGGGGAGAGTCTGGACTGGGAGCTGAATCTCGGCCCCAAGCACCTGCCTTGTGTGAGATGCCTCTCCAATTGAGCTGCAACACAAGGGGTCTACCGACTTTCTGGAGTCCTCGATGGGCACAAGAACCTAGAGGTAAGGCAGGAAAGGTCTGAGCTATGTGCAAAGTATACAATCCAGAGAGAGGAGAATGTTAAAAATAATGACCATGTCTACATATACTGTGTGCCTATACCCCAGTGCATAGGCAGGTACAGAAACAGGTCAATTTTGCATAAATAGAGATCAGTGTGTATGTCTAATTATGAGGTGTTCATATGTTTTGTATCATCCTTGGGTAAAAGTATACTAGTTTGTGTTTTGCATCTACCAGTGTCACCAAAGAGGGGGGAAAAAAAACACGGAAATTAAAGATTTAGTTCCCATCTACATCTCTATTGCAACTCTGCACTCTCAGCACTTATTGCTGGGGAAACAAAATCTTGAGAAATTGAGTTTGTGTACTCACCAGGGGGCAGGGGTGGACCAGGATGTCTGGAGGCCTGCTCTTGTTCCTTTTCCCTCTCACACTCATTTAGCCGGCCTTGGAGTACATCCACCTCCTGTTGGAGAGCTCCGAAGTTGCGCTGGTCAGAGTCAGCCAGAAGCTTGAGTGAGAGACTGGCATTCGTCACCTGAGGAAATGAGACACCAGGAATGTGGATAATAGATCTGAACTTAAGAACTGAATTCAGACTCTCCTATTTTTCAGCTCTGAGATTTTTTTTCTCCTCAAACAAGAATCAATTTTGGAAAATTTCAAATATGTGAGATTCAAAAAACAGGGGGCTATGAAAGGAAGGGAGGGTTCATTAATCTATACATACCTGCTCCTGGAGTTGGTGAAGAAGGTCTGCAGCCCTACTAGCTCCTGCCTTGGACTTGAGCTCAGTTGTCAATGCTTGTGCTCCCTCTAGCTCCAGGAGCAGCAGATTGAAGGCCGGTGTCTCATAGAGGGAGGTAATGGTTTTGGGATTCCTGATCTCCTGTGTTTGGATCATTTCCAGTGCCTGGTTTTCTTGCTCTTCGATGGCACGTGCATACTTGCTGGCCTGAACATGCGGAGATGGACAGGCAGTTCTTCCAAAGGTCAACTCCCCAGGTCTCTTCCCATCCATTCACCTCCTCCCAGAGCCATACAGCTTACAAATAAATCACTCTCATGTGTATCATCTTACTTGCTCCTATTCAGTCCTTTAGGTGGGCAATTAGCATTACCCCGGTTTCACAGCTAAGGACACTCATATTCTTTTCCCTGCAAGAAAAGACTTCTTACCCCACACCAGGTTTATTTTTTTTCCCCTACCCTGGTTATAGCCACCCCTGAGAACTGGTTTGGTGAGTGAAAGAATGAATGGAAGGACTCCCAACTTCCAGTTGGCTGCATCTCTAAAGCTTCCCCAGAAACTCAACAACTGAAGATACACTAAGTAACTGACCATATCACACTGCTGACACAGCACTTCTGTTCACTCATCCTTGTTATAAAAACAACCCTAAGCTTGCCAGTCCAACCCAAAAGTCCTTCCACCCAGTGTTCTCATTTTAACTCTTCAACTCAACTTGTCCCTGGTTCCTTTGCATTGCTTATTTCACTTGACACCTTTGACTAGTCTATACTTGTGCCCAGATTTTCCCCTGCTCATCTTCCAGGTACCCATATGTATTAATTCACTCATTGATGTAAGAAGCACCCCTACATAAACCTTTCTATACTGTTTCTGCTGTTGGGGAATCTCAAGAAAAGTTCCTAATTTTACATTTAATCTAAGGATTCATTTCAAAGATAAGGACTGTGTTTCTTCCAGTTTCTTCTCTACTGCCAGGACGCAACCCTATGCTGGATCCAAAGGAGGCTGTGTTTGGATAAGTCCAAGCTCCATCCCAGGCACACAGCTTCAGCACTCACCCAGAGCAGCTGCTGTTCGTACTCGCCAATGAGCTCCTTTGCCATACTTTGTAGTTGCTCCAGCTGCTGCAGAAGGACCGAACTGTTGGGCAGGTGAACCACACAATGGCATGTGCCACTCTCATTCATAGAGTTTGACAAATTTCTCACCAGCTGCAAAAGCATAGGCATGGGCACACTAAGTGGAATGAAGTATATTGGACTACAACATGCTGTTTACAAACCTGAGGCAGGAGAAGAAACTGAACCTGCTCTGGAGTGCCAGAGAAGAGTTCTCTCTTCAGTTGGGGGATTCTTCTTGACTTATGGATATACCTCTTTCAAGGGTTTGAGTATTTTGGGGGGGGGCAGGAACTGAGGTTGAACCCAGGGGTGCCCTATCACTAAACTATATTATCCCTGACATTTATTTATTTATTTGTTTGTTTGTTTGTTTGTTTGTTTGTTTGTTTGTTTGTTTGTTTATGAGAAAGGATCTCATTAACTTTCCCAGGCTGGTCTTGAATTTGTGATCCTCCACACTTAGTTTCTCAAGTAGCTGAGATAATAGGTCTGAGTCACCACACCTGGCCTAGTCTTCATCTTTTAATTTCCCATAATTGAAGCTTCAGTACTCTTCTAGCTCCTATTGGTTGAGCCATCCTCACCCTACCTCTGTACTGGCTGGATCTAGCTGCAGTTTGCATAGCTGGAAGTCAATTTTCCTTAAGGCTGTATACAAGACAGCAAAGCTAGCTTTCAGAGAAATGTTAGGGGGAGAGGCTTAAGGAGCTTAATCCTGTCTCAAAATATCGCCACTCTAGGGATTTGACCACTTCCCACAACTTCACCTTGTCTTAAAGACACCAGGTAAAGAGAGTTCCTAATCATCAACGAAGGGAATCATCAGTAATAGCACCATGAATCATCAGATTCTTGACTAATATTCTCAATTAACATTCACAGAAATGTGACATGAAGTGAACTGCAAAACATATTTTGTATTTGAAAAATGAGAGGAGTCTGAGACTTTAAAAATACCTTATGAAGCCACATGATTAATAAGTATTGAGGATGCAATCTGCCCTTAGGTTTCATGTTTATTCGAGATCCTGTGCTCTTACACCTAGGGAAGCTAAAGAGCTCTGAGCTATGTTGAGGTGAGTATGTAGTACAGGCCAAAAGAGTGAGGGTGGGAGGCAGATTCCCTTGTCTCAGATCAGTAGAACAAAGAAGAATGTTCTAGAGCTAAGATATGCATTATTTGGAAGTCTTCTTGCCTCTCATATCACTTTCATACTCACATAAATCCCAAACCCATTAATTCTATAACTAGAATTCCTAAATTCTAATTTTAGCTCTTGATGTTGGGTTGGCTACTTATTTTTTGGGTCCTCGTGTTTTGGGGTGTACAATGGTAGAAATTATGTCATTTGTCTTATAGTTTTACTTTAAGAATGTTTGATAGATAGATAGATAGATAAAATTTTTGTAAAACACTTGGAATAGTGCTCACCTGCATATGATAGAGTCCTTATTTTATTATAATTCTCAAGGTCCAATTTTTCACACCCATTTTGCAACTGGATGAGCAAGCACTAGATTAAAGACTCCTTCCCAATTTTTAAATTAGACCTGTGGCACTAGCTGGGGTTTCTTACCAAATCTTCTAGAATTAAATATGTGGCCTTTATACTTCTCAGAGAAGACCCACACATAGCTTTTCTGGTCCTATAAACAATAACCTACTCTGGTTATATATTCAGCTTGCAAATTCCAACCCAATAGTTGAGCTTTATTGGGATAATGAAACAAATATTGCATAGTTTGCTACACCTGATCTAGCCACCATTAGCTCCAGTACCCTTAGCACAGAAAGAAGAGAATGAAGCCTCATAATTTGGCATGTTAGATAGCATGTTAATTCTCTATTTCCTTTGCCATTCTCTTCTCTCTTACATCCTATGCCCATACAAGCCACGGGAAAATCAAAACAAAATGATGTCCCATCCTCCTTTTCCCCCCTAATTCTCTCTACTTTCACTCTCTCCAAGGATTAAGGAATTCTTGAGCAGAATCACAATAGAGAAGGAAGCCAGCCCAAAGTACAGAACCATCTCCCTACCTGCTTGAGATCCCTCCACCCTCTGCCTGTACCTGAGGCTGTCCTAGGAGCACTGGGGGCAGCAGCAGTAAAGTGGCCAGAAGAGTTAGGACAGGCTGCATCTTGCTCCTCCTGCAGAAGTGCAGTAAGTCCTTGGGGCTCTTCTCAGATTTATCACCAGTGAAAATGAATAACCTCAGGAGGAGGGGACAAAGAGAGGAAATAGGATTCCCACTCCAAATGGGGCCTTCCTTGTTCATCCCCTGGCTGAGCTCTGTTCCCACCCTGCCAGGCCCTCTTCTCCAAACAGATTAAGAAAAACCTGAGACATCCTGGGGGGTGCCTGGCATGGGTCCTTTTCAGGAAGGATTGTGATCTTTCCCTCAACTTTAAGGAAGGAAAGACTCTAAAAGGAAATGCAACTCTACCTGTTCAATCTTGAGAACAAAAAACATTTACTTAACTTTGTGCCCTTGTATCAGTGCCTAAGTGGAGGGCCAAAGGAAGACCTGGGGTGGGAGGGGTTGCTTCAGCAATGCTGTGCTGAAATGCTCTGTCATATACCCTCCTTTACCTCTAGCAATTTGCCTCCTCCATTCTCCTAGGTACTCTAAATTTTCCATCCCACTTCATTATTCAGATACTTCCCTAGTTCCCTTAGTCTTGATGCTTTCAGCCTCTACTGTCTGTCCCCCAAGAAAATCCCCAAAATATTTTCTAATCTGCTGCAGGAAGTTATTGAGCCTCAAGTCATCTGGCCTCCAAGTCCTCTGGATATCTCTTTAAAAAAAAGCAAGAGTTTGGCTCCTAACACCTGGACAAGGTATCATGGGTCAGTTTTCTTAGTGATGATTGCCCTAAATTACTCTCTCATCTTCTACCATCTCACATGAATACCTCTTTGGCACTGAGACGTGCAGTGGAGATGCGAGATTTCCTATGAAAGTAGGTATTTCCTATGAAGAGTGTATGTATATCATCCCAGTTTTCTTTTCTTTTTTCTTTCTTTTTTATGATACTGGGGATTATATTCAGAGGCTTTTAACCACTGAGCCACATCACCAGTCTTTTTCTTTTTTTTTTTTTTTTTTTTTGCCAAGACATAATTTTTTATTTATTTTTTAGTTGTAGTTGGACACAATACCTTTATTTATTTATTTTTAAGTGGTGCTGAGGATCAAACCCAGGGCATCGCACGTGCTGGCGAGCACAGTACTGCTGAGCCACAACCCTAGTCCAAGACATACTTTTTAAGTGGGTACAATATAAAATACTTTTTGGTCAGTTTCCAACTTTTTATTAACTTGTATTTAATATATGCTTCCCTTTGAGACCATAAACTCCACAAAGGCAGGAGTCTTTTTTATTTGACCCTTTCAAATCTTTTCTGCATTCCCTTGCCATCTGCTTGGATACAATCAATAGGAGCACCACCAGATCAGATGGTAAAGAATGACATCTAGGTATTTGTTCTCCCAGGTTTTTTTTCTTTTTTTTTTTAATGTGTGTGGTTCAGGGATTGAATCCAGGTGCACTTTACCACTGAGCCTCTTATTTGTTTTGAGTCAGGGTCTCACTAAGTTGTGGAAACTGCCCTCAAACTTGCAATCCTTCTGCCTCAGCTTCCAGAATCAGAATTACAAACATGCACCACATCCAGCCCAGTTTAATTTACAAAAAAAAAAATGGTTCTATTTTATCACACTGGTTCAATGTTAATACAGTTGTCCCTTGAATTGGTTCCAGGATCCCCTGCAGACATACTATATTTATTGGTGTGCTGGAGATTGAACCCAGGGCCCAATGTATGATAGAGACATGCTCCACAACTGAGCTACTCATCCCAACCACTCATATACTTTAAATCATCTCTTCACTACTTATATCTAATAAAATTTAAATGCTAAATAGTTGCTATACCCCGTTAGGGGATGACAAGGAAAAAAAAAGACACAATTTCTTTCCAATTATTTTTGATCCTGGGTTGGTTGAATACCCAGATATAGAACCCATGGATATGGAGGGTCAACCATATTTATTACTACTGAAATTAATATGATTGTAGGGCTGGGATGTGGCCCAGAGATACAGCTCTTGCCCCAAATGCATGAGGCCTTGGGTTCAACCTATGGCACCACACACACACACACACACAAAAAAAAAAAAAAGATCCTTTTTTTTTGCAGTATTGGCCATTGAAAACACAGGGACTACTTAGCACTCAGCTCTCTCTCTCTACAATATATATATATATATATATATTAGTTTTAGATGGACACAATGCCTTTATTTTTTATCTGGTACTGGGGATCAAAACCAGTGCCCCACACACGTGAGGGAAGCGCTCTACAACTGAGCTACAACCTCGGCCCCCTTTCTGAGACAGGATCTCAACAAGTTGTCAAGGCTGGCTTTTAACTTGTAATCCTCCTGGCACAGCCTCCAAAGTAGCTGGCATTACAGGAATGAGCCTCCACACCCAGTTTCAGTGGTCTTAATCATCATGAATTTGTGATAAAGCTATCTGAGCACAGCTGGAGTTATGATAAAATGATATGGTAACCTCAGTGACTGACAGACAATAGATGGAAATAATGGGAATAATCAAGAAGTATTTGAATTTATTTGATGGGAGGAGAAAAAATAGATTTCCACAAGTTTTATACCAACTTCTTATACACACAAACACCTCACTTTTACTCTCAATTCATGTAACTGTTTAAAGTGGCTATGTTAAGTAATATCTTTGTAGAAAATTTCCTTATTTAAAATATTAAAACCCTGATATATATAAAAAATAATAAAAATGATTAGCCCCCTGCCATCCTTAATGTAAGTTTTTTCCTTAGCATATGAACAAATCATAGTAAGCTTTACAAGGAACTGTTATCTACTGAGTCATATTTCTCTCTAAGTTTATTCAATTAAAACAATTATTTACAATCTTTATTAACAATTGGAGACGGCTGGGGGTGTAGTTCAGTGGTAGAGCACTTGCCTAACATGGGTGAGGCACTGGGTTCAATCCTCAGCACCACATAAAAACAAATAAAGGTTAAATTCTTTAAAAAACTAGACTTTACTATCAAAAAGTTACTTTTCCTTTTGTTCTTCAAGGATGCCTTATAAAACTACTTGATAAAGGAGTTATATAAGATACTGACATTCCACACTGACAGATTCAACACTGCTCACAAATCTAGGGAACATTCGCTGGAATTTTAACTCAAGAAACCAATGACAACAAAATCAATGACTTTTGAATTAGATGACTATCAGCGGAGGAGAGGAAAAATAATTTTAGATCCCCATTTCATAAGGACTTTCTTAAATGCCATGAATAACTTATTTGACCAATAGATAGGCTTCATGCAATAAAATCAGAGTAAAACAATAAAAGGCATATTCAATACATGTTAAATATAGATATATATTCCATGTATATACACTGTGAAAAAAAATTTTAGTTAAAAAAATTAAAGACTAAAAAAAAAAAAATTAAAGACTGGGGCTGCAGATGTAGCTAAGTGGTAGAGCACTTATTTAATGTGTGTAAAGCCCTGGGATTGATTCTCTAGCACCACAAAAACAAACTAATTTAAAGACTAATCATTTAAAAATGAAATTGCCTAGTTTTCACTGTTAATTTCATGAATGTACAGGAAACAACTGGAATTTTAATTTGATATAGTCAACAGACAACTCTGTCCCACACTTATGTTTATTAAAAACTGACAAACAAAATCTGTACAAAAAAATCTCAAAGTTAATTATCACTTTCAAACAGTAATCAAGAGACACATTATCGCCTAGGGCCCCCTCTTCCTCTTCCTCGGCCTCGGCCTCTTCCTGCAACAGCTTCCCTTTTTTTAGATTTCACCTTAGGTTCAACATCCACAAGTAGTGTATCCAGAGGTAAGCTGTCTGGCAGAATAAAGTATCGAATGTTATTTCCCGGAATACTCAATGTTTCCAGCTGTACAGGTTCTCTGTTCTTCAGGGTCATTTTCACAGCTTTAAGATGTGTATTCATGCTGACATCTACACCTGTAATTGTTCCATGGACCTGTGTTCCATTCTTCAATTCAATGGTTACAGTTAGTTTCTTTTTTTTTTTTTTGATATTAAAATTTCCCCAAATTGGATTTATTTTGGTTCAAAAACAATTGTTGAAATAACTGACAAATTCTGAATAAAGTTTGTAGATATTCATAATTTAATTTTCTTATTATGTACCTTTTTGGAAATGGAGAAAAAGAGATAAAACAGGTTAATAAAATAGTAACATTTGAGAAATATTTCCTAGGGATTCTTTGCACTGCTGTTATAAATCTTTTATAAATCTGAAACTGTCAAAAAAGAATATTTCTTTAAAATATTAACAAGTAACAACATACTCAATAAAATAAACCGTGAATCTGTATAGGTATAATTAAAAAAAATTATTGGTGGATGATTACAAAGATATTTATAGTCTCAAACTCTCTCCCTACAAAAAATTTAATTACAAAGTAAAATACTGCAAATACCACCTTAATAACCAATATTAGCATCAGCAGTAGTGTGGATATTATATGTAACATGATTTGACTCAAAGAGAAAATCAGATAATTGATTCTATGATACTCTTGCCAAAAGAAAAACATATAATCTAGTTCCAATCATAAAGAAACCAGAAAATCCATCTTAAGAACATTCTACATGCTTTCTCCCTGAAAAGATTCAAAGGTAAAGAAGAGACTAAGAACTATTTGAATCTGAAGGCATGTATAAAATACAACAATTAATTTCATTTTATGGCTCTGAATGAAATATTTTGCTATAAAGGACAATATCATGCTACAAGCAATGAATAAAAATAATTTGAGGATTAAGTGGTTGAAGGAATTATGATAGAATGTATTATTACTGATTTGAGAAAAAGCAATTGCTTAATGTTTTTTTTTTTGCCTTTTCTCTTCATACAATCTTGCCATATATTAGTAAAGTTGCAGATTTTAATTTAAAGTACTTTTGTCCACTGAAACATTTTAAAGTGAATTGCTGATATATGACATCATCCATGATATATTTAGTTTTTACTACAATCAGAACATGCTAGATAACTACAATACAACCTTATTATTAAACTTATGTGATTAACAAGTATTCTGTTACTTGGTTATATTTGAAAAATCATTGATAATGAATGAAGGTTGTATTGTAGTTATCTAGCATGTTCTGACCTGTAGAAAATACTAAAAATATCATAAATGACAGCATATGTCAGCAATTCACTTTAAAATTATTCAGTGAGGGCTGGGGATGTGGCTCAAGCGGTAGCGCGCTCGCCTGGCATGCGTGCAGCCCGGGTTCGATCCTCAGCACCACATACCAACAAAGATGTTGTGTCCACCGAGAACTAAAAAATAAATATTAAAAATTCAAAAAAAAAATTATTCAGTGAACAAAAGTACTTTATATTAGAATCTGAAACTTCACTATTATTTTCCAAGATTGTATATACAAAGAGAAAATGAAAAAAAAAACTATTAAGAAAATACTGATTTTATTAGAAACACGTCTTAAGTTAATGCTTTAAATTAAAATTATAAAAATTTAAAAAACTCTATGTTTAATGGCAGTATAATAATTCTAATACATTAACCCATTAGTGAATATAGTAAATTGAATTCCAAACTCATGTTACCTAAATCTCTGGATCCATATTCAGGGATACATTTTTTAAAATACATATAATCTATCATTAATGTGATATTTAGATTCACCAAATTAGTATTGACCATTTGTTTGTTGAATGATGTTTAAATGTTAGCATTTAGACAGTTTGAAAACATCTCAATAAAAACTGGTTTGCACATGCACTTCAAATTTTCTTACAGATGTATATAAAACTTCATATTTTGAGAATTTCATTATATATATGATACACACATCCTTTACAATAAAGTTTTTACATCATACATTTTATCAAACAATACAAATATTATATCAACAGTCTGAAAAACACAATATTATTCTTCTTATGCTTTTTCTTAATATCTCTGTATATCCTTATGGTTTTTTTCAAAAGAGGAGCTTGTCTTGGCTTATTAGTAATTGTTCAGGCAGAAACTCCCATAGTCAAGATTCAAATTCATAGCTTGAAAAGCAGGCAAGCAGTTGATTTCAATTCAGAGTCGTTGGCATTATGACAGGGATAAAACAGGATACTACTGGAACCCTTAGAAGGGACTTCTGTCCCAAATTTGTTTCAGTGTTTGAGGTACTTCAGTGGAACTGATATGTAAGGTAACACCTGTATATCAATGCAGCAGGGGTGCAGTTCCTTCTTCTTCTCTTTGCAGCATGATGAACTTCTACCTTTCTTTCAGGCCTGAATACCTTTGGCAGACTCAACATAGGAATAGATTCAGAAAATTCTGAAATGAACCTTATAGTTGTAATTTGTCTCTTGATTATACAAGCTTGGATAAATAAATTTTGGGTATGGATTAAAACCTTTTTCACTTTTCTCATTGAAAAGCTCTTTTAAACGATCACATGGGTGATTTCAATAAAGAGTAGGTTTTTACAGATCTCTAACATCACATCTCCATATAAAGTCTGCTGAGAAGGGTCCAGGAATTTCCATTCCTCTTCTGAAAATTCAGTGACCACATCCCTTAATGGCAATGGTTTCATTTTCTGGATTTCAGGATGCTTAATGTTCCCCTTATATTTTTTTTCAGCTCCAGTGTAGCACAAAAACCACAGTAAAAATATTTAATTATTTTCCTACCTTATATTCTTTCTTATCACCTTCATTAGGAACCTCTCATGATGCCTCCTCCGCCGCCACTACCGCCCTACAGTTAGTTTCATGACTCAATTTCATCAAAAATCTCACGAGCTTCATTCTAGCGGCGCTGTTACCCCCTTGGTCCAATAGTGCACAATATTAGACAAGCGAAGACCCACCAACTAAGAGTTATGAATAGCCGGAAATGCCTACTCCGGAGGCTCCAGATGTAAAGAGCGCCTCACCAGTCTTATATATATAATTTTCTTTTTAACTTAGAGACAGAGTCTCACTAAGTTGCTTCGGATCTTGCTAATTTGATGAGGGTGGTTTTGAACTCGAAATTCTCCTGCCTCACCTCCTGAGCCACTAGGATTACAGGCCACTGCCCCGAGCTCATCCCTGTTTTCTGTTGGGGAATATAGTTTCTATAGCTCTGCTATGCTATTTGTTGCTTCTCTTCTTTTCATAGTAACCCCAACTTCAGATACTATAGCCACTTAGCACAAATGTCCTCTGCTTATTCACATCATCATTTGAGATTACCTCCCTGGCATATGATTAGTAGGGGGAAAAAAAAGGCATATGGATCCCATACTTCCCCTTCTGGGAAAGAATTGAAAAGCTTAGGTGAATATAAGACCACAGGAAGACAGACTCAGGGCTCTTCTTGGAAATCCTTGGTGAGAGATATTTCCATCTTGCTTTACAGATTCTCATCCTCTGAATCCCAGCCCAAGGCCAGAGATTCATTTTCCATCAATTCTTCTAGCCCAGGAAGACAGACAGTGGGGTGGAAAACCTAAAGTGTACAGAGTAGGAAACCTGTCCATCAGTGTCCAGGCAGGTGTCACTATATCTGTGGCACCTTATGGAGGAAGAGATGGTGTGAAGGAAAAGTAGGAGAATAGATAGAGCATGGAGCATGACATCAAGTGTCGGAGTCATCTTCCCATTTATTACCAACTACAACTAGTCAGTGGCACAAAACAGGAATAGCCTCAGTCTCTGATCAAAGATGGGAGACAGCTTAGGGAGATAGCCACAGTAGTGTCTACTCTCTTCCCAGATATAGAGAGCCCTAGGTAACAATCAGGTCAAAAACCAAGTTAGTTTTTTGTGTTCCATTTTATTCAGATTGTACCATTTCTCCAGCCCCTCTCATCTTCATTCCATCAGCAAGCATGGAATTCCCATTTAGTTCCACACACTGTACAAAGGCCCCACTTGAACTGCTTCGCACTATTCTGGCTCTGTTTGGGTAGAATGATGGAGAAAGGCAAGATCCTCCACCACAGGCTGAGCTTCCATGTCTGTCACAGTTCAGGCCTGACTTCTTCTATACGTTTGGGATCTATCAATGGAGGTGAATAGAGTCATAAAAAGTGGGAGTAGACTGCAGGTAGAGCCAAGCCTGCAGAGGTTAGTCCGGTGTACTCGTGCCTGGGAGGTGAAAATGGGGTAATGGGATTGGCACAAGTAAAGGGCCACCTAGGGGCAGAAGGTGGAGACACCTTGGTCAGAGATGAGTCCTGTAGCACTGTTTGGCCATCTGAGGATACACATCTGAGGACACACTGTTTGGCCATCTGAGAGAGCACCTTCATTCCTGTGGGTCCACCTTCCTCACTGCCCCTGCCCAGAAGAGCTGAAGCAAGTGCCTAAGCCTCTGAGCAATCTGCTGGGTCCGTACTCCATAGACTACAGGGTTAAGGGCTGGAGGAACCACCACATAGAGATTAGCAAGTAGGATGTGGATGTGGCCAGGCACTGTGTGGTGGCCAAAACGGTGAGCCAGGAAAGAGAAGAGGGCAGGTGTGTAGAAAAGAACAATGACACTGGCATGCGCCCCACAGGTACCCAGGGCCTTGTGGCGGGCACCATGGGATGGCAGGTGGCAGACAGCACGGAGAATAAGGACATAGGAAGCACCTATGAGCCCTAGGTCCAGGCACGGGGAGAGCAGTGTGGTGGCCAGTCCATACCAGATGTTGGGGCGTGTGTCACCACATGCCAGGCGAGCCACACCCATATGCTCACAGTAGGTGTGAGGCAGGGCCCGCTGCCCACAGTAAGGCAGTCTTTGAAGCAGAACCACAGGAGGCACCATGACACAGGCACCTTGAGCCACTGCAGCTATACCCACTATGCCTACCACACGCTGGGTCAGCAAGGCCCCATAGCGCAGAGGCTGGCAAATAGCCACATAGCGGTCCACAGCCATGGCCAGCAACACTGAGGATTCAGCAATGAAGGCCACATGGGCAACAAAGAGCTGAGCTAGACAGGCCCCAAAGGAGATCTCACTTGACAAACCCCAGAGCACAGCCAGGGCTTTGGGCACTGTGGATGTGGCCAGAATCAAGTCAGCAGCTGCCAGAAGCCCCAGCAGTTGGTACATGGGAGCCCGGAGTGCTTTGTCCACTGCTACCAGTCCCAGTAGAAGGGCATTCCCTACCAAAGCTGCCATGTACAGCAGGCACACAGGCACAGACAGCCATGCATGCAAGGCCTCCAGTCCCGGCACCCCCAGCAGGACAAAGGGTCCAGGGGCAGAGACTAGCACAGTCTGATTGACAGCAGACAGGGCAGGATCCAGCTCCATTTCCTGGTTTCACCAGGCTCTGTACCTGCAGGGCACAAATGGGGCATGTGAGAGGCAATTGCCAGTGTTACTGAGATTATAGTGAGATAGGGGCAAGGATGAGGGGTTAAGATGCTGTAGCATTTTCTGAACTCCAAATCAGGTACTGTTATGGGATTTGTCATACACTGAACAATGATTTCCTAAGAATTTTGTGGGTTCACTAACTTTCCTGTATGATTCATGAAAGAATTTGGTTTCTGAGATGTTAACATACTCCCAGTCACACAGGTAGTAAGTAAGAGAGCTAGGATTTGAGCCAAACCTCCTCTGACCAAACATCCTGCCTCACTCACATCCCCACATCCTGACTCCTGCAGAGATGAGGCACATCCAAGCACAGACTAGACTTTCCCACGGGAGAGTCTTATTGGTTTAGGAACCTGAGCTTCCTTCTGAAGTGTGAGGTTTTACCTAGACATGGGGCCTGACCCTGTCTTGCTTACCACAAGGCCATACTGGCTCCTCTAGTCCTGGAAACATGTTGTCATAGCCTCACAGGGGAGACTATCTTATGAAAGTCCTTTTTTTCAGGATGAAATGTCCCCACATCAACCTAGACACATGGGAAGTCATTCATGTTATCTAAGTCTAATCCATGCAATGCTAGCACAGCACCTGTGTTCCCTGCACCCTAGGGGACATGTAAGTCAAGGGGAAGGAAATAAGCTATGGCTATTTTTCAATCCATTCACTGACAGATGCTCAGACAAAACTCTTGTTTCATGATCCCAGATCCATTTCTGGAAGGTTTTGTGTGTTTGTTATTTGTTTGTTTTAGCTCGGAAACCACTCTCCCAAACATTATGCCCCTCCCAGTCTGTCCACGACATTTTCCAGTTGCCCATGACACCCCTCCCTCTAGCTGTAGGTACCTGCTTCATGAAAATTAATCCCTTCTTTGACCAATATAGACATCCACCCTCTGACTCAGTTTCATGGCTCCCTTTTCCTCTGCTCTTTGCCCATGGGAAGATACTTCTGGTTCTACAAAAAATAAGCCTGGGAAAATTTGATGCCCACCAAGGATACAGAGTATCAAGTCTGGGCTGCAGAGGAAGGGACAGAGATCAGATGCCACAGTGACAGTGCCATTGGCGGTCAGGTTAAAATGTGATTGTGGGAGGGAGGGCAGACTTTACTGACCTGGGTTTAAGTGGATAAATAAAACAGGCTGGAGAAGGATCTGAGGTAAGATGGGGTTTCCATGCTGTATCTGAGGACCACAGATTTGTCTTTGAATTTCTTGAGACTGAGGAACCTGGGGCAGGTGAGCAGAGAATGGGTGAGGAACTAAGCTCCCCTCAGAGCCCTCCCTGCAGCACTGCTTCCTGTGCCGCATCCACATCCCCACACCCTGACTCCTACAGAGACACCTCCAAGCAGACTAGATTTCCCATGGGGGAGTCGTATTGGTTTAGGTACCTGAGGTTCCTTACAAAGGGTGAGGCTTTGTCCAGTCAGGGGCCCTGGCCCTGACTTGCTCACGACAGGGCCCTTCTGTCCTCTCTAGACCCTGGAAATATCCTGCCATGGCCCAGCCTACCACAGGGCAGGCCCAGTCTTTAAAAGGGAAAGAGGAATCAACTCCCTCAGCAGCTGGGAATGCCTCTTCCAAAATCACAGGGCAAGCACAACCTGCACCCAAACAAGGGCCTCTTAAGAAAGCCCGTATACCTAGGTTGTGGGTCTACTAGCACACTTCCCATTGGCAAAATTCCACAGATGATTACCCTAGTTCCTCCATGTCTGTAGCATACATTTCTTTAAATTTCCTCCCATAGCCTGAGGGAAGTGGGGACAGGGAAGCAGGGAACCCTCCTCACACCCTCCAGCCTCCACTCTGCTCCCTATGTGGTTCTCTGCAGGCATAGCTGCATCCTCCTCTTCTTCTACCTGCCTGCTCTGTTCTCCTGCCTCCTACTCCCTCACTGTGTCCAGACCTTACCAGCCCAGCATCCTCTGCAAGTCACAGTTCAGACAGGGGCATGTTTCAGGAGAAGTAAAGAGGCATCTCCACTCTCCCTGAGATGCATAGCACAGGACTGGCTCTGGGCTGTGGCTCAGGGTCTTGGATCTTCTCCATCATGGTAATGTTGCTGAAGATGTGTTATGTTATCTTGTGCTTCTTCCCAGGGTCAAGAAACCCATGCACAAAAAAGACAGAATCACATAGAGCTGTGACCAAGAACAAAATTTCTTGAATTCCAGTCCAGGACTGTTTCTTCTCCCAGGTTCTTTGACTTCGTCCTCATGTGACAGCATCTTTCTTCAGAAGCAGATGCTTGTGCCACTCACACAGACACTAAATTGCCATATGCTTCTGGGTTTCTATTCCTACTCTAAGGGTGTCTTTTTGTTCTAACTCTGCTCACACATGACCTCCTTTTTACCAGCCTGGGTCCTTGGAGCATGGGTGGTAGACAGACCTCTAAGAGCCCATGAAGACTGAGACTTGTCCCTGACCATCTGTTACCTCTTCCCCACAGGGATCAAGGCCAGAGCACACAATGAGGTCACCACCTATCTTACCTTTCTTCAGTTTATCGTTCGCAGGATGAGTGTTTCTCCTTGGAGACATTCTACTCAGAGTGCCTCATATACTGAGTCCTGTCTAGAAGACTTGAGGGAAAAGGTATTCCCTCCAGGTTAGAGTAGAACATCAAAGAACATATAGTAAATGCAGGTAGTTACACTAGGAGAAAAGAAGGAACAGAAAAAGAATGCATAAAATGAATTTGGGATGTATCAATCACTTGGAACCATGATTTAGTCAGAAGACATAGTCTCACCTTGATTTCAGAAGAGGTAGGGTACTGATGAAAACAGCATGAAGCTATATTTTTTTGTTCTTGTTTATTCTTATTTTAGCACAGTTATAAAATCCATAGTAGAATCTAAAGCCAGATTATCTAGGCTCAAATCCTAGCTCTGCCACATAAAAGCTGTGTGACTTTGGATAGAATCCCCAAATTCTCTGGGCAAAAATTTTCTCATATCTAAACTGAGGATGATAATAAACGCATCTACTTTACATGGAAAATTGCAAGAATTAAACAAAATAACATATTAAAGCAATATGTGGGACTCAATAGTGCCTGCAATACAGTAAATGCCCAACACATGTTAAATGTTGTTATTGTTATAATTTGGATTTTTATTATTCCCTGAATCCACCCATAATCCGATGAACAGACCTTTAATATATCTTAAATTTAAAAAATATGAGTTGAGTACTGACGTACATTTGTTTGGAAGTAGAATGATCTTGAATGTAATTTTTTTTTAAATGGGACTAAAGGAAAAATGAAAGATTCTGATTAAATCAGATTGCATTAAAGAAAATATTTCCTTTGCAAATAGAGTTGAGGAATTACACTGATTATAAGACTATTTCTAAATAAGATGGGGAATATGGTGGTGGCTCCACACCTCACATTTCCTCCTCACTCCAACCTGAGACAATGATACAGAGAAAGGAAACCGGATAACTCAGCCTCAGTCCACACAGGCAATGGCACATCAGCCTTCCACCTCCTAGTCTCCACTGTGAATTTAAACCTGAGCTCAGACAGGCTGAGGAAAGTGTTCAAGGCGACCCAATAGTGGAATTTTATTCAATGTTCTCTGCTTTAGTTGTTCCTTGAAAAAAAGTATGAACAACTCATTTTATCCATTCAAAGAGAGCATCTTCTCCAGTACTGGCACTTATTTGGTTTGTTTTTTGCTTTTTTTAGTACTGGGGATTGAACTCGGGTGCACTCAACCACTGAGCCCCACCCCCAGCCCTGTTTTGTATTTTACTTAGAGACAGCATCTCACAGAGTTGCTTAGCACCTCACTGTTGCTGAGCCTGGCTTTGAACTCACAATCCTCCTGTCTTGGCCTCCGGAGCTGTTGGGATGCGCCACAGCGCCCAACCAGTACTGGCATTTTGACCACCTGTGTTGGGCTCAGTATGGAGTAAACCCAGGTAGGGGTTAGGAGACACTTTTTCAGGAGTCCCCAAACTGTGTCTGGGGTGTGACTGATGTTTGTGAAGGAATTACTACTACCAATGTGACAAGGACGTCCCACTTCTATGCTGTAGAGGTGGGATTAAAGATGAGGAGTGAGCATGCTGTCTCCCTGCAACCAATCCTTCTCCAGACCTTGCTCCTCGAGCTTAAACATTGAGCTAGTTGTACACCTGGGACCTAGGAGATTCCAAAGTAGCTCCTGTGGCAAGCTTGGGAGAAAGCAGGTGTGGAAAAATGGAATTTATGGGCTTCTTTTCTGAGTACCTTAAGGAGCATGGACCTGAGCCCCTACAAAAACTGAGCACCTACTGGACTAAGAACCTAACTAGTCTCAGCTGAACTGTAAAGGAGGACTAAGCAGAAATCCAAAATTATCTCTGTGGGTTTTCCTGAGGCCCAGATTTATGTACCTGGCATGCTCTGGGCCTGGAGAAAGGTAGAGACCAGACAGGGAGGTCTCTGCAGAACCACTGGATGGTGTAGCAGCAAACGCAGACAGAGACTGGCTTTGCTCTACACTAAATGACAAACCCAGTTACCATCTGAAAACTGAAAGCTACCATTCTTTAATATTGTTTCCACCTCTTAATTGTATAAGAAGTCAAAGACCCTTGGTGAAAAGAGCCAAGCCGTTTGAATAAAGATTCACTACTATATAGCCTTAGGTATTCTCCTTAATCCTTGGGAGATTAGTTTTTCTCTGTACAATGAAGATTAGTTTATCTTCCCGAAAAAGTAGTTGTAAACCAAAACAAGGGAGGTTGGAGAAGGGAATAAAACCATTGGGTTAGACAAAAGAAAATGAAGAAAAGAGAAAGGAGAGGGGAATAGGAGTAGAATTAATTGTTCATAACTTTCTTGGCCTTATATTTGAATACACAATCAGGGTAACTCCACATCATGTACAACCACAAGATAGGAATCCTAAATAGAATAAGTTATATTCTATGAATGTATACTCTAGCAAAATATATTTTATTGGCATGTATAAATTAAAAGAACAAATAAAAAATTGCAAGTTTGAAAAAAAAAAGTAGTTGTAAAAATTAATGTACCATGCACCCAAAAGAGTGCCTTGATATAGTTACCCTAGATACCCTGAAAAGGTACCCCCCAGCCTCTACCTGGATTTATTCCACACTGAGTCCAACACAGATGTTCAGAAGTACCAGTGCCTGAGAATTAGCAGGAGAATTAACACAACATTACATGTAATTTGGGAAGAGTCAGCTTAAAGATATGCTGCCTATCCAATGTGCCTGCTGCAGCCACACAGAAAAACTTCTGTACCTTAATAATAGACACCTTAGTTACACAGTACCTCCCAACCCTCCCATTTAGAGCAACTTAATAGCTTTTAAAATGTGTAACCCACAGTTTATATCTGTTTTTAGTCCCTAGCTTGAATGAAATTCTGTTTTCACATACACTCACAGAAGAAATTCACAATTTATCAACAATAAAACTGTTCTTTTTTGGTACTGGAGATTGAATCCAGGGGCACTTTACCACTGAGCTACATCCCCAGTCATTTTTATTTTTTATTTTGAGGCATGGTCTTGCTAAGTTGTTGAGGCTGACCTCAAATTTATGATCCTCTTGACTTGGCTTCCCAAGAAGCTAGGATTACAGAGGTGTGCCACAGTAAATATTCTTATGTAATTATGGCCATGTGTTTTGATATTCCAGAATGGCACAATAATCCCCTCTCCTGTTGGGCCTTATCCTTGTGAAGTGTGTGTGTGTGTGTGTGTGTGTGTGTGTGTGTGTGTGTACACATTATAATCTAGAGAAGTAATTATTCCGGTAGATCCCAGGGATTATAAGCAGCAAGCCCACTATGTATATCTATTGATTTAGTCCTGAGGTCCTCAATGAAGAATCCAGCCTGAGCAACTTTTTTTTTTGTGGGAGTGGGAGGAGTGGATATCAATAACTGCTAAGAACTTTATTGAATAACATAATCAATATTTTCTATAATATAGCTTCAGTGGCCAATATTATTTCACTGTGTAATGTGACAATGTATTCAGCCAATGTCCTCTAGTTTTACTGCTAGAAATGACACTGTGGAAAACATCTTCCAGAGGAAAAGAAACAGGCAGGGGAGAACTGCACAACTTTTTGTTGTTACTTCTAGGCTGCCTTTCTTCTAATGACAATATAACTTTTTTTCACATATCTAGGAATTAGTTCATGCTATGGAAGTCAAACTCACAGAACGAATAAAGTCCATAAAGCATTTTTCATTGCAATTTGTTAATATTGTTAATATAATTATTATTTTATTACATATGTGATTTGAACAAGACACAACTGAAGGAGACACTAATAATCCTCCTGAGGCAGGAGGATTTCGAGTTCAAAGCCAGTTTCAGCAACTTAGCAGGGCCCTAAGCAACTCAGTGAGATGCTCTCTCTAAATCAAAAGGGGCTGGGGATATGACTCAGTGGTTAAGCACCTCTGGGCTCAATTCCTGGTACCAAAAAAAAAAGAGAGAGAGAGAGAAGTTAGTTTTTCAACTCACTTGCCAAGCCATATGTAAAATTAGGAAAAAATTAGGAATTATGCACTGTCAACAAATGTAATATTTAAGTTTGATAGGGTTATTGGTTCTGATGGAACAATGACAGGCACAGGTAAATATTCTTCACTGGTTAACTAGCAAAATTGAAGAATTTGCACCAAAATGTAATAAAAAACTTTAATATAAAAAAATAAGTCAACAAAACTTAATAATGTATTTAATGCTATAACCAAAGTGGGGAATCATATAAAGCTTTATGTGTTAATTTCAAGATTATTCCCTTTATTGTGTGATAACATGGAAACTGATTATAAAAATAAAAGTATCTGATAAGGAATGTTGGTTGTTGAAGGGAAGATTACTACTGAGAAGTTAAACCTGTGAACTGAATTTTTAGTGTTTGTAAGAAATAAGAAAACTGGCCCCAAATTTTAAGAATGTAACTTGGATAGCTGGATTTTATTATTTGGCTACTTTTGAGATTCTTAATTTTTTTATACTGTCATATAACATGTTCAACAGGATTGTTTTAGAGGAAAATATAGAAGTTAGAAGTTTGAAATATAAGAATTTCTACAGAAAAATCTGACATATTTTATAAAATAACAATAGTTAAACAAAAATTGATGAGTAAAATAGTGAAAACCCTATATTAAAAGCCTAGATACATCTTTTGATGGAGTACCACATATATCAATATTTAGGTAATGTGCCAAATGAGCTTGCATCTTGCTTATTAGATTGACAAAAATACTCTATTAATTTTCAATAAAATAACTAATATGTTATATATTGCATATCTGCAAAAAAAAAGTTATCACTGAACAACCTACCAATTTAGTAGAATGTTTTGTTTTTATTTTTCATCAAAAAGAAAAAGCAGGAAATTTAAGAATTTAGAATCTATTTCATTAAAGTCAATTAAAGTTAACTAAAAATATACAGAATAAATTGTTGGAACTGGCCACTAAGAAACATTGAGGGTAAATAATGAAAATATGGAATTTGTTGACTCTTTTTGAATAAAATATTTCTTAAAAGTCCTCAAAATGATAGAATTTTTTAAAAATCATTTCTTTCATCACTATCCATAGATCTTTGTGAGACAGGATCCCAATTCTTAATAATAGCAAAGCAAAATCTAACCAAACAAAACATATGAACAAACTAATTGAAAGCGAGAACAAAAAAAGATGAGAGTTTAATCATTAACCCTCATATACCAATGATGCCATTAAACTGCAGGATGTTTTACAAACCTCTTCTGCTGATCTTCTGCTCAGTTGCCAATATTCACTAAGAACTTTGCTTATGAGCACCACATTTCTGATCGCTCAACCCCTCAAGCAATGCCATTATTGATAGGGACAATGCTTCCATTACCCATGATGGGCAGATCTCTAAAGTACATGGCTTTCCACCAGAACTCAGGCAATTCCTTCTGGCTGTCAGGTCCCATTTGCTTTATTTTGAGGCTCAACTTCTTTTTATTCTTCAAGATGCATCATAGAAATAGGATCTTCCAGAAAGGATCCCTTGACTCCAAGAAATAGAGTATGCTTCCTTTTTGCTTCCCTAACATCCAATCTCCAATCATTGCAATATGAAAAGTGATATTACCTAGGCAGGTTATCAGCAGATGCTGTTTACTCATCTCACTAAGCTATAAAGCTTCTTAGCTATAAGGAGTGTGTGCACTGGCTCCATTTATCTACTCAGCTTGTACATATTTTCTTTCATACAATAAATTTATGAATATTGTTGGACTGAAATTATGACAGAGAAATTATCTGTAGATTTATTCTAATAATCTAGGTTCAAAATGTAGACACAAGACATAAAAATCATCAACTGCCTCCTTTATTATAAGGTAAACACTGTAAATCTTTTCTATTACTCATTTACAATAAGCCAAATCATTCTTCTGAACACAGAAACTACATCTAGTTGTCATTGATTAGGACATAGAGCATATAGGCAATATTTGGTCTAGGTATAAATTGGAAGTATCTGGTTTAAGCTAGGACAATGGGACATGGTAACAAGATGAGTAGAAATAAAATCCCAAAGGTGACAAAAATGAAATAACAAAGTCCCAAAATGTGGTTAATGTAGAAAATGTGGAATAAAGAGTGGGAGGGACACATTTGCTGATCCCCATTATTTGTAGAAAACTATACAAAGTTCTGAGCATAGTGCCGCAGTCTGGCTGGGCACAATTCAGGAGCCACTTGTCAAAAGAAACTAACTTTATTTTTAGAACTACAAATGCCAAACAAAACAGCTCCTCAGGAAAAAACCCTCAGAGCCCAACTGCCACCACCGGCTTCCACAAGCCTCTCACCCCCACACCAGCCTCTCAACCTCCCACAATCCTCCTGCTCTTGAGGCCGATTGGCTGGGTTCTGTGGGCGGAGCCAAAGAAGTCCCCCAATGAGCAGCTCCGTGGAGGAGCCAATCAGCTAGATGTTGCTGGGGCCGCTGTGAGCCAATCATCAGCTGACAGTCTGAAGGGCAGGGAAACAGCCCAATGAACATCACCTCAGAGGAGCCAATCAGCTAGATGTTGCTGGGGCCACTGTGAGCCAATCATCAGCTGGCAGTCTGAAGGGCAGGGAAACAGCCCAATGAACATCACCACAGAGGAGCCAATCAGCTAGATGTTGCTGGGGCCGCTGTGAGCCAATCATCAGCCGGCAGCTAGAAGTTTGCTGGCAGCTGGAAGTTTGCTGGGGCCCCTTTGGCTGTGGCTCTCAACACATAGGAAGATAAAATAAGTCAAAATTCCCCGTTGATATAGTCTCTACTATAAGAAAAATTTGCACAAAGAAAATACATATAGGATTAAACAATTTGTGTATAGGAAAGTTACCTGCTGGTGCTTGTATAATTATTCTCATTTCACTTATTGTGATTTCATTTGTGATCTGATGATGACCAGGAGATCAGCAACCAACCTCCACAGAAAAGCCATGACAAGTAACCATGAGTCTGAACTTGGAGCAGGAGGAAGAGGATAGGCCTATCAGCTTTCTCCTCCCATGAACAGTAAAGAGGAGAAGGATTTTAAATGAAAAAAAAAAATTATATGTTTAGTTTTAAACATGGTGGAATTAAGGTAAAAGTGGAGTAGTAATTATTATAGATAATGACATAGCAGCTAATATTAGAAAAACATTTTATAATTTGAAAAATACAATCATCTACGTATTCCATTTACTAGTGAACCTGGAGATACAAAACAAACACTAAAATTATTAAGAAAATGAAATATAAAAACTAAGAACCAAGGGCTGAGGGCATGGCTCAGTGATTTGGCTAGCGTGCACAAGGCCTTAGGTTCCATCCCCAGTACCATGAAAAGACACAAATTAAAATATATAGAAAGTACCAGCAAAGAGGCCATATAGATACAGAAATATGAAAGGTCCTGGGAATAAGAATAGGAAAATAATAGCAAACAATTGGGCAAGACATAAAAAAAATTGGGAGGAGGAAATAAAGCTGGTATGGGAAATGGTTTCTTTGTTTTGGTTTGGTTTGGTTTTAGTCCATTATTCTTTCCTGGACGCCATTAATGCATGTTGATGAATAATCTTGTGTTTGAGATCTTCCTGAGATGAATAGAGTGTGTACTTTCAAATTATCTCAGATCAGAATCTATTATTTATATAAGCTTTAAAGAAAAAGTAGCTCTTAGCTAATCCATGTTCTCAGGAAGGTCAAAATTACCAGAAAAGAATAAGAGAACACTAGAAAATATTCTAGTAACTGTGAACATTTTTAGCAAGCTGGCACAGAATCCTCACACAGTCCAATGTGGCCTAATTTAGGATAGCCAGAAATCCCATAGAAGTAGAGTGGAATGGTGGTTACCAGAGGCTGGAGCAGCAAGTGGCAGGGAAAGAAGAGATGTTACACAAAGGGTACAAAGTTTTAGTTCCACAGGAGAAATAAGTTCTCGTGATTTATTACACAGCATGGTGACTATGGTTAATAATAAGCTATTGTATACTTCATAACTGCTGAAAGAATACATTTTAAATGTTCCTATCACAAAGAAAAGATAAGCATGTGAAACCTGATTTAATCATTCCACAATGCGTGCATGCATAATAATAGTATATTTTATTTTATTATATATATATATACACATATATATCCATACACAATTATTTCACAATTAAAATTAAAAATAACTTCAAAACCTGAATTTTAAAAAGATAACTACACTTTATGACAACAACATGTGGGGGGCTGGGGTTGTGGTTTAGTGGTAGAACGCCTGACTAGGGCAAGTGGGTTCTATCCTCACCACCACATCAAAATAAATAAATAAAATAAAGGCATTGTGTCCAACTACAACTAAAAGCAACAATTAAAAAAAAAAAAAACAGGTTGTGATATTTGTAGATTTTTTTTTCTTTCCTTTGAAGTCTATTTCCATAAGCATGAGGCTTATGGATATTCATTGGGATTATCACCAAACGAGGAGATAGAAAAATTTATCCTAGTTTTACATTAATAACTTTCTTGCTGTGCGCCTTGGAAAAGTCCCCGTGTGCCTAGGTGTTCTCTTGTGAGAACAAGGTTTGGATAATGCCAGTTCCACCAGGTCTAGTCCTGTTCTTCTTCCTCACTCCTCTCCTGGACCCTCCCCAAGCTCACTGGGCTATGACCTTGTTTACGTCCTCAATTCATGTCAAGCCATTTCCAGTTCAGAGTGACTGTATTTGCTCTCTTCTCTACCATTGTTCTCCTTGCCCATGTTCAGCTTTACTTTACATTTTTATGTCATTATTTTAAAGCAATGATTTTTTTTTATTTTGTTTTCTTGCTTAGTTGTCACTGTCCCTAGAATATAAGTTCCGTGGAAGCAAAGCAGAGCATCCTTTGCATTGTCACCCCTCCAAATCCTATATGCTTAGAGTAATAGCTAGACCAAAGTAGGCACTGACAAATATTTCCTAACAAAATGGATGATTTTCAAAACAAGATTTATTGCAAAAATCCTATTTTTCAAATAGATTCTTAACTAAGCACTCGATGATGGCAGATAAATCTAAAAACTAGATAATGGAGGATCTTCTGCTGTGGTGTAGAGAAAGAAGATAAGAAACACCTCCCCATACCCATAAGCCTCAAGATGCCCTAGAGCAACCTCTCAGAGCCCAGATCCTTAGGGGAGGGATCAGTCAACTCTACATTGCCTAATGGTCTTTGAGTATGCTCCTCAGATCCCTTTTGATCACAACAAATAGCATTTTCTAAACTATAATTTCTGAGGAATTTGAGTGCAGCTTACTAAAAATATTACTGTATGGTTCTGTCCCCTTCATCAGTTTCCCGCCTCAAAATTAAACTGCCTCTCATAGTTGATTTTTTTCTTTCACCCACAGTCTATAAAATAAATCTCTACAAAACCTTTCAAACAGCAAGGTTAAATTTTTTCCTTTAGTGTCTAGAACTGGGTTAAGGTCTATGGACTGGGGAAGTCCAAACCTTTCTTCAGATCTCTAGCTATTTTCAGGGGCTGTGCTCTCCTGGCACTAGTTCAACAATTCACCTTTTTCAATGTGCCTTGGAACCTGGAAGCTCCTCTTCTCTCCCAATACCACCTCCAGGGCCCCGGCATTGATATGTATGCTATTTACCTCATTTCCTTGACAGCGCTGCTGATAGAACTCATTAATAGCAGACTCTGGCTGAAGGGGTTTGTGGGGAAGGTGGTGGAGTGAGATTAAAAGAGTATTACAGTGAAGCACAAAATACACAATAGTTAAAATATTATCATAAATGTCCTAAGTATCCTTCTGCGAATCTCCTAAATGAGAACTTTCTCACTGATCTTTCTGCTTTTTGTCTTCTTCAGTGTCTGCTTTAACCCATTTCTCAATCATTATCACTGCAAATCTCAATTTCCAATTTTTTATTGCCTTTTTCATTTACAGTAACTCAACTCTGTTTTCACCTCCTTCCTGATCATGTCCTGTACAATTCTGTTACCTAGGTAATTAGGTTATCAAAGTTTTTTTTTTTTTTATGCATAGGACGTTCTCACATGTGTCATGGTATACAAAACAGCTACAAGCAGTCCTGATTTTAAATAGCATTTGCTTTTTATTCTTACTACATTTATATACAGTATTCACTTATCCTGGCAATGGTGATGTTTCACTGCCTGGTGCAACATCATTCTCTGCTTTTAGTGGAAAACAGATGTATGACCTTATCTCTGATCTGCTTGGTCTTCACTCCATAGACAATGGGGTTGAGTGCAGGTGGGACAACAATGTAGAGGTTGGCAAACATGATGTGAAATGTGAGAGAAACATTGTGTCCAAAACGATGGGCAAGGATTGAGAAAAAGGCAGGTGTATAGAACATGAGGATGACACAGACATGGGACCCACAGGTGCCAAGGGCCTTCTGGCGTGCATCTTGGGAGGGGAGGCGAAAAACAGCACAGAGGATCAGAGAGTAGGAGACAGCAATTAGGATCACATCTGAGATGACGGTCATGATGGGAACACAAAAGCCATACCAGATGTTGATGGAGATATCAGCACAGGCAAGCCGGGCAACACCTATGTGCTCACAGTATGTGTGGGGTATGACGCGTGTCCTGCAGAAAGGTAGGCGGGTCAGCAAGAATACATCTGGCAGGATGATGCAGAAGCTCCGAAAGGAGATGCCCACAACAATCTTGATGATGGTCTTGGGAGTCAAGATAGTGGTGTATTTCAAAGGGGAACAGATGGCCACATAACGATCAAATGCCATGGCCATCAGGATAGCTGAATCCAGGACAAAGCTATAGTGGAGGAAGAACATCTGTGTCAGGCATCCTGGAAATGTGATTTCTCGAGCTCCCAGCCAAAAGATGCTGAGTGTTTTGGGCACACCTGCTGTGGACAGGATAAGATCAATCATGGCCAGCATGGAGAGAAAGAAGAACATGGGTTCATGAAGGATGCGTTCCACAGTAATGAGATAGAGAAGGATACAGTTTCCCATTACAGCTACCATGTAGATCATACAGAAGGGGATTCCAATCCACACATGGAATTGCTCCAGGCCTGGGATCCCCACCAAAATGAAGGGTCCTGGGTTATAACTGCTCAAGTTGAAAATGATCATGGCAGATGAGGATGGCACAAATCTCAGTCCTGAGGCCAGGGGATGATAAAGGAGAGTTAGTCACTCTTACTTCCAAACCATCATTATTGACTCCTGAAATTAGAGTGACCATGTAATCTATCATGCAAAGGAACCTCTCTGAAGTGAAAAAAGGTTAACATTAATAATGACGGCAGCAACATGCATAAACCAGGATTGTCCCAGACGATTGAAGATGTATGTTTATTCTTTCTAAAGAGAATATCCCTTCTTTTCAGCACCCCAAGTTTGCATAAATTTTTCCAAAAATCCCTCCAGACTTGTTGTACTCTTTTCATTACATATTGTCTTGGATACAAGTTAACAAGTTAGAGGACGTAGGTTTTTTTGGGCTAATAGATTGCAGTCTGTGTCACTTTATGGGCACCATTGGTTAAGGTCTTCTTGCTATATCATTGTAGCACAATGATCTCTGCCCTGAAACAACTACTTGCTACCTGATGACTGTAGTTCTTAGATTTGTGAAGTTAACACCCTTTTTTTTTATTTTTTTATTTTTTATTTTTTTTTAAAGTTTTTTTTTCCATTTTTTTTTTTATTGATTGTTCAAAACATTACAGAGCTCATGATATATCATCTTTCATACATTTGACTCAATTGGGTTTTGAACTCCCCAAATACATAATGCAGACTCACTTCTGTTACATACTCACATTTTTATATAATGGCGTATTAGTGACTGTTGTATTCTGCTACCTTTCCTATCCCCTACTATCCCCCCTCCCCTCCCCTCCCCTCCCATCTTCCCTCTCTACCTCCTCTGCTGTTGTTCAATTCTCTCCCCTTTTTTCCCCCTCCCCCTTGCCCCTCATAACCTCTTATAATTTTGTGTATCACTGAAGGTCTCCTACCATTTCCATATGTTTTCCCTTCTCTCTTCCTTTCTCTCCCCCCATTCGTCTTAGTTTACTGTTAGTCTTTTCCTCATGCTCTTCCTTCCTGTTCTATTCTTAGTGGCTCTCTTTATATCAAAGAAGACATTTGACATTTGTTTTTTAGGGCTTGGCTAGCTTCACTTAGCATAATCTGCTCTAATGCCATCCATTTCCCTGCAAATTCTATGATTTTGTCGTTTCTTAGTGCTGCATAATACTCCAATGTGTATAGCTGCCACAATTTTTTTATCCACTCATCTATTGAAGTTAACACCCTTTATTGACAAGCAGTAATCAAATTCAGTTCAGTAAACACTAGTTGCATTCTGACACTATGCTGGTTAACATGTGTGACTCACATTTAAGTTGAAAAATTCTCTCTTATAGCTGAAGCTCAGGAGCCTTTTCTATACAAAACAAAACAAAAAATAAAGAAGGCAGAAGAAGGGGAGGAGGAGAAAAGAAAAAAAAAGATTTACCAACACACTGTACACTGCACAAGACCTTGGATTTAGTAACACCATCAGTCATAAGAAAGTTTCATTGTGAACACAAATTCTGTATGAGACTTATAGCCCCAAGACATATGCTCTCTCAATCACACACAGACACTCAACACTCACATTCTCAGGCATATCCCAAACCACACTCACACGATCTCATACATTTTATCATCATACATTCACCCACACTTACTCTTTCAGTTATGAACTCCACTTACACACACACACACACACACACACATACACACTCACACACACACACACCCCAAAGAGACACTAAAGAAATTATTTTATGTATTTTTGCACTGCCACCTGCTCTGCTTTGTAAATCCCAGAGAACATTCCTCTGGAATTATTATTATTATTATTATTATTATTATTATTATTATTTTATGGTGCTGGGGATTGAACCCAGGGCCTTGTGCATTCAATGCAAGCACTCTACCAACCAAGAAATATCCCCAGTATTTGAAATTATCTTTTAAAGATTAGGTTCTATATCTTCTTCCTTCTCTAGAAATGCCTCCCCTGCCCTTTGCCTTTACCTGGAAAGTCTACTTATACTCTAAAGGTCACCAAGTGCGCAACAGTGCCAGGGACTCCCAGGACCAGCACTAAGATCAGCACTAAGAGGCTTGTGACAGTTGTGTGCTTCATGTTCCTAACCTGGCAAGGCCAAAACTTAGGTTGAGCTTATCCCTCTCTCTACTTTTTACCTCCTTCTATCCCCCAGACCAAGGCTTAGATTACCTACTCTTCTGCTTTAGACAAAGAAGAAATGGAATATTCTCTCCCTCTCTCTGTCCCTCTCTCTCTCTTTCTCTCTCTCTCTCTCTTTCTCCATTTCTGATCATTCTTCATATGTAAGTAAAAGCATCTTTCTTAAAGCAACCCAGACCTTCTCTACAGTATCTTCACAATTCCTAAATTCTAGGTTCTGAGAACACAATTCAGAGTTTGGAGTGTGAGTCATAGTCCAGCCCCCATCTGCTGGGGATCCCTGATCTCTAGATTACTTGCCTTTATCTCTCTTATTGAGTCAACTTCATTGTGACTCCCATCTCCAGGGGCTAGAGGTCACCTATTTACACTACGTACTTGCCTAGATTGTTCAGTCTTAATGCTGAAATCCCACTTTTCACATTACTCACATACTTGAACAACACATGACATCAACATTCAAACATATGCCTTGAATCACAGCTGTCCAAGATTGTCTAAGGTCATCCCTTAGGCATACATACTCGGAAAAGGTCTTCTCTAGTTTTTATATTTTCATCAGCTCAAATATAAGAGATATTCATAAAAGCATTCACTAGCACACATGGACACACAGATAGAAAGTTAATTACCAGGCTTGTCATTCTACAATCAGACAAATCCACATTAAGCAGCAATCCAAAAGACAGTTTGCTGGTTTTGTTGTTTTTCCAACAAGTCAATGCCATTAACAGGTCAGAGGAGTCAGATGGAAAAAGCACATTTCTGACTAATAATGTAAAAAACTAAACAACCAAATGCAAAGTGATTCTTGATTAGATTCTTTTTAAATAAACTAAGTATAGAATGTAATTAATAATAGATAAATTGTTTCATTTTTAATTGAAAATTAATAATTACATGTATATTTAATGGGGAAATATGTTTATATGTGCTTACAATGTAAAATGATTGTTAGACTAATAAACAAATCTATCACCTCACATATTCACATTTTTTATTGTGCTGAAAAATTTTGAATCTATTCTTTCAGCTACTTTGAAATACCCAATGCACTAGTGTTTATTATAGTGACTATTCTCTCCACAGATCACAAAAGCTCATTTTTCCTGAATGAACAAATTCTATCATTTGTAACAACATGATGAAACTGGGTAACATTATGCTAAACTAAATAAGAGGAGCACAAAAAGACCAATGCATGATCTCTCTTATATGTGGAACTTAAAAAGAAAGAAAATTTAGATGTGAACTATGGATTTGATAATATAAAGGAATTGGTGTTAGCTTTATTGGGGGGGGGATTAGAGTACTATGAGAGGCACACATGTGGGTGCCCACAATGTCCTGGGAAAATATTGGTGCAGAGTATGTGCTCTGGAGCCAGCTGCGTTGTACAATTTATTTTAATCTTATTCTACAACATACTAGCTATGTGAATTTAGCAAGTTGTTTGAAGCACAATATCCCTGTGTTCCTCGCTTTTTAAAAGAAACTAATATATCTACTTTGGGAAGTTATTATTATGACAAAAAGAGACACACAAGAAAATAGTCTTTAGTGCAGTGCCTGGAACATAGTAAACATGCAACAAGTTCACTTCCCCTTATTAGATTATATTTCACATTGGTAGTGTTGTCATGAGCAGTGAGAACACATGAAAAAGAGAATAGAAACAATGCATGAAAACTAACAAGAGTAGTTATTTGCTATTTCTTCTACCTTTATTTATCTTCATCTACTGAGCACACAAACATTCTAACTAGCACACTCAATTCTACTTTTTAAGTTATTGTTATAGGTTCTTGTCTAGTGCCTGACACAGAAACATTCTGAACAACACTAACCATGGCCATCCTTAATCCAGTTGTGTAACTGTCCATCCACTCTAGTCTTTTGATGCCCATTTGATAGAGCATAAATACAAGGACTGCAGACCATGAACTTAGTTTATAACTGGGAATTACTCAGGGAAGAAAGTTGTAGTTCCCAGTCCACAGCTGCAAAGAAATGGAGGGTTGAGCTTTTCATTCACTCATTCTTTCTCTCCAAATCCAAGTTCCAGTCAAACCCACTTAAACAGCCAATACTCACCTAATATTGAGGATTAGGCCAAAAGGAAAGATGAAAAATATGGTGCAGACTCACAGAAAATCTGTAAGGGCAAATAAGCCAACTAAGGAAATGAGTGGAAGGGAAGAAACTGGTGGAAAGGTTGCTTCCTCCCACATTTATTTTCTCTGATCACTGCTCAATCAGGGAAAGAGATCATCAAAACCCAGGGGGTGCAGGTTCCCTCTCTTCTCACCCTCAAGGGAAGAAAATGAAGACGTTCTATTAACTCACACTACTGCTTCAAGGTGCAAGATGCTTTTTCTTTATTTTGCATTTGCCTTTGTATGTAAGCTGATATGCATGTGGGTGGAAGGTCATATATGTATGTGCCTATCTATTACCTAGGTTTCAAGTTCATGTCCTCACCAGAGAAAGTACCTTGACAAGTTACTTAATCTCCATATAAAGGCAACACTATTAGTAGTAATATTAGTACCTACTCCTCAAGATTGAATATTGCATAGAAATTACAAATTAAGGTCATGTATGTGAAAATATCTAGAGGCAAATGCAGAGTGGTAAACTCATAATATAGATCGATAAGCCAGGGCACCGGTTAAAATGAAAATTATAAGGCTCACTTCAAAGTATACTAAGCTATTTCTCAGACAGGATGTTCTCTAATCTCTACTTAGAAGCAGTATAATAAATTTGTGCACACTTTATTTTTCTCTGGGTGTCCAGGATATATGTGGGTGTGAGCAGAAAAGTTGGAAGGCAGGAAAGTCAGTAGGAACTAACTCTATCTATTGGGGCAGAAGTAAAACAAGTCTTGGGCACTGCTTCCTTTAAAGGACTATCTGAGGCTGCTCCTGATGGACACTGAATAGTGACTTTTTCAAAATATCTTTGGCCAAATGCTCCCCTTTGGCTTAAAAACTCTCCTGTCTGCCTTACCTGTTCCTCTTTCATTGCCTTACTACTCATGGATTTTGTTGTTGTTGCTTTACCAAACTCTATGGCTGTTTCCTCTTAAATATTTTCTAAATCCATGCTTTCTCTGTTTCCATTGTACAGCTACCTTAATTTCTTGCCTAAATTATTCTGATCACTTCTTACAAGATCATATTATTTCCATTTTTTGCCTTCCTCAATGTATTTCTGGAACTGCAAACAGAAGTTCTTTCTCAAGTGAACATCTGATTGTTTTTTCTTAGCTTAAATCTAATTTTGTTCCCACCTCAGATTTTTAGCATTTGCTATTTCGTCTACCTTTATTTATCTTCATCTAGATCTTTAATAGTAGAATAAAACTAAAGTTAAAACCTCATTATACATTTTCCATTAGTAAAAATGATATAAGTAAACAAAATGTATTCCTTCAAAAAGACAGAACTCCTTGCTAGTACTGTTGTTAAGAATTTCTGGAGGTTCAAATCTTACTTTTCACCTAAGAAGCTTTTATCCCACAAATCAAACAGCCAACTCAACTTCCCTGAATGTGGTAACTCCTGTGTCTAGGGCTGTTGTGTTCACAAAACTTTTCACCTATAATCCTAAGAGGTAGGCTCCACTGCTGCTGATTTTTTTGCTTTTGTCTCATCCATAGGCAAGTTATTTCTGAGTGGAAAGAATAATATGAATAACTCAATTTTCAGTGGCCACCTCTTTATGTCAAATTTTCAAGACTCATAATTTATTTAAAATGCCTACTTGCCAGGAGTGGTAGCACTCATCTGTAATCCCAGCAGCTTGGGAAGCTGAGGTAGCAGGATCACAAGTTCAAGGCCAGTTTCAGCAGCTTAAAGAGGCCCTAAGCGACTTAGTAAGACCCTATCACAAAATAAAAAGGACTGAGGATATAGCTCAGTGGTTAAGCACCCCTGGGTTCAATCCCTAGGGGGGAAAAAATGTCTATTAAGTGCACACTACTGTTTTGCTTAGTATAAAACCTAAGTTTGGGGTTTTGTTTTGTTTTGTTTTTTGGAGAAAGGACAATCATTTTTTTTAATATTTATTTTTTAGAAGTAGTTGGACACAACATCTTTATTTTATTTATTTATTTTTATGAGATGCTGAGGATCAAACCCAGGGCCCTATATGTGCTAGAGGAATGTTCTACCACTGAGCCACAATCCCAGCCCAACAATCATTTTTATTGGAGCAGCAGGCAGGCTTTAAGACACCGAAATTTACAATTCTTACCTTTGCTATACTTTCTGCCTTTTTATGAAATAATTTATTTTTCTTTGTCCATTGCATGGAAAAGAAATTGTCCTGGGTAATTTACGTGAATTTTACATGAACACCTGGTACATGGGTTTAATGTTGTTATAAGAATCCTAGTCTAATAGAAATTATTTTAAGGTGAATTATTCCCATTGAACTGTAATAAAAATATGCTCTGATGCCTTGCCTTCTTGGTCTATGATTTTCATGTTTAAATTGTGAATGTTCTCTTGGTTGGTAGCTCAGTGGTAGAGCATTTGCCTAGTAATATGAAAGGCCCTGAATTTGATCCCCAACTCTGCAAAAAAAAAAAAAAGTTTTAAAGATATATCTTCTACCCTTCATCTCACTTAAAAAAAAAAAATAGTGGGCTGGGGATGTGGCTCAAGCAGTAGCATGCTTGCCTGGCATGTGTCAGTCGATCCTCAGAACCACATACAAACAAAGATGTTGTGGCCGCCAAGAATTAAAAAAAATAAATATTAAAAAAAATTCTCTCTCTCTCTCTCTCTCTCTCTCTCTCTCTCTCTCTCTCTCTCTCTCTCTCTCTCTCTTAAAAAAAAAAATCTTATTTCACACATAAATGTCACAGTTGTATTAGCCTGATCCAGGGGTGATGCCTTAACACTCAGCTGCTATATGTTTTTCATGAATGAGTTCAAATTAAATATTTCAAAATGGAAGTTTCCACAGTCCAGTTACTTACATGTAAATCTTGTCATTGTTTTTTAAGGATTAACTGAGTATTTGATTAAAATGGTAAATTTTTGTATCTATTTTAATATTTTATAGATGTTAATTGTGACTCTTATCTAGCCATTGAATTCCCATTGAGTTATTTTTTACCACTCGAAGTTTGTAATTTTACCAGAACTCAGTCCCACAGACACTTAATCTATTGGTTCATTTCTAATTGAAGCTGAGTTGTCTTTCCTTCAGGCTAGTGGAAAGGTTAGATTTTTCTTTGGGCACAAAAAGCTGCCCAGCCTACCAATAAGGAAAGTCAAAGTGAAGGGGCAGTTTAGGGTGGCTGCTGAACTCCTATGCCCCATCAAACAACGGTAGCAAAGCAATAGATTTATACTAACATTTTAAAATACAAAATTGGACTTTGTTGCCATTTTGCCTACAATCTCCAGGGCTTCCATTTATTCTTAGACTACTAAACACACTCCTTAAAATGATCTGAATTTTTCCATGGTCTACAATTTTACCATTACTGTTATCTCTTCCTAAACCCAGTTACTCTGATGAGCAAGCTTTTTTCTAAGCTCTGTCTCTTTACATGCACTAATTCCTCTTTCTGAATCATCCCTCTCACACTCTGCCAAATTAAATATACTGGATTTGAAGAGATAATCATTTAAATAGATATATATTTTTTTACTTGGGACTACATTTCTACTGAAATTCAAACTTGAAAACGGGATTTGGAACCACCAGGGCTTCCAAATGGTCCAGTCTTCTATACTCATTTTAGTTTGAGCATGTTTTACCATCTCAGAGGCCATGGGAATTTAGCTTCTTTTATTTTTATTTATTTTTCTCTCATACTGAGTGAAAAATCAGTTTCATGTTTTAGCATTGTTTTCTTCCTTTGCCTAAGGAAAAAAAATCTGTATTCTTAGTTTAATAATTTGATGGTTATTTGCCATTTATTTGATAAACATTGCTTATGCACCTAGTATGTTCCAGGACATACATGGGATGCTGAATAGAAATGAAATCCAGGTCCTGACAGAGTCACCACAGCCATAACTCCCTACCCTACTGTAATTATAAAGAAACTAATATGATCCATAAATCTGAAAAAAAAAATAATTCTGATTCCTTAGAGATACCTTTACTATGAAAGTACAATGCTAGTTATTTTATTGTTTTATGAAAGCTTTTATATTACCTTATAATAACCATAAGAAATTGCAAAGATTTTTTTTCCACAAGTAAAATAAATATTTATTATTTTCTAGATTCACAATTTTCCTATATCTAGAATGACTGAACAGACTTCTGCCTAAAACAACAAAGGAAACACAAGTTCTGATTAATCAAGAATTTTTTCATGTGTTCTTTCTCTGAAGTCGCTGGCTACAGGTTTAGTCTTTGACCTAACATACTTAGGAACTTTCCCCTGATCCCCCAGGATACAAGCATCTATAACTGGGATCTCTTGGGAAAGAGCAGAAGAATGACTTTGTCCCGGATCTGCTTGGTCTTTACTCCATAGACAATAGGGTTGAGTGCAGGTGGAATAATCACGTAGAGGTTGGCAAACATGATATGAAAGGTACGAGGGACATTATGTCCAAAGCGATGGGCAAGGATGGAGAAGAATGCTGGAATATAGAACATGAGGATGACACAGATATGGGACCCACAGGTGCCAAGGGCCTTCTGGCGTGCATCTCGGGAGGGAAGGCGAAAAACAGCACCGAGGATGAGTGTGTAGGAGACAGCAATTAGGATCACATCTATAATCACTGTCATGATGGGGACAGAAAAACCATACCAGATGTTGATGGAGATGTCCGCACAGGCAAGCCGGGCAACACCTATGTGCTCACAGTATGTGTGAGCAATGATGTGTGTCTTACAGAAAGGTAGGCGATTCACCAGGAAAACACATGGGACAAAAACACAGAAACTCCGTAAAGAGATTCCCACAGCAATTTTGACAATGGCTTTGGGGGTCAGAATAGTGGTGTATCTCAAAGGAGAGCAGATGGCCACATAGCGGTCAAATGCCATGGCCAGCAGTATAGCTGAGTCTAGGACAAAAGTGTAGTGCAAAAAGAATAACTGGGTGAGACAGCCAGGAAAACTGATTTTCTGTGGACCAAACCAGAAGATGCTAAGGGTTTTGGGAACACACGTGGTGGACAATATGAGATCTGTCAAGGCCAGCATAGAAAGGAAAAAGAACATGGGTGTGTGAAGACTGTGCTCCACCACAATGAGATAGACAAGAATACTATTGCACACAATGGCCACAAAATAAATAAAGCAGAAAGGGATGCTGATCCAGACATGGTACTGCTCAAGTCCAGGGATGCCTGAAAGGGTGAAGGGGCCTGTGTTGTAGCTACTCAGGTTGTACATGGCTGTTGAAATCCAATGCATAACTTCTGTGTCCTAAAAATGAATTGTTATAATGAAGATGAGAAAATTGTATGGTTATTATTTCTCCATCTCTTCCTCAGATCCAGTTCTCCTCTTTCCTATATTTGAAGAAAGAAATTCCATTGTTTTTAAGAACAGTGCTCATCATTTTAAGAAATAATCCTTAGACCCCAGTACTCCTGACCTTCATCAACAAGTTCCTCTGGAACCTTAAAATACATAAAATGCTATTCCCACTTTAATTACTAAGTTTACCCTAAGTCAATATATTCTGTGTTGCTGTACAGGTATGTGTGGTGAGAAAAATAATCTAACTACATGGAAGAATACAAACTAAAGGAATGGGTCACAATTGAGAAAATAAGGTCATTATCAATTATAGACTCCTACTATACACCAGGTTCTTATACAAATATTATCTTTCTTAGAACAGCCTTTGGGAACATGGATTTTTAACCCCTTCATTTTTTTTAATTTTTTATAAGAAACTGAAATTTTGAGAAGTAATCTGACCAAAAATGATCTCATCTTTAGTAACTTGTAGCATCTAGATCATTAGTTTCCACAGCCAACACCTTTCAGGCCACTGTCTCATGCCGGGTGACACTTTTACATATTGTCAGATGCCTAGAATTCACAAAGGGCATGGGAATGTAGACAAAAGTGTGAAGTCCATCACTGGAACCACAATTTGTCCAGCACACCAATGCTACCCACGTTTTAATGACTGTCTTGAAAGTTCTTAGGACTAGCAGTCTGGAATGTCCTCTTAGACTGTCATGTTTAATCCCTCACATGGAGAATGTTACCAGAAAAGATGTGAGGCTCAATCTCCAGTCCACCCTAAGGAAAGAAGAAGGAAATCTTGTGTAAAAATTAAGAAAAAAAAATCAGTTCTATTGTGCTTTTTATAATACAGAGGTGACCTCTAGTGGAAAAAAAATAAAATTTATATATTCTGAATTCTGGATCATGATAAAAGCAAATAAGCAAACTTTAGAACAAGGGCTGATACTTTTTAAGAACTTTGGATGTACAACAAAAATTGAAAAATCTTCATATGATATCAATTTTTAATACTATTAACAATCCTATGAGATAGGTATTAATATTATCTACTCTTCCTGAATGCAGAAAATGAAGGAGAAGGAACTTGTGTCAATAGCCACACAAGAAGGAAATGATAAACTGGGCTTGGTGTTACACACCTATAATCCCAGAGATTCTGGAGTATGAAGCAGGGGCACCAAAGATTGGAGGCCAGCTTAGGTAACTTCAGTGACAGCCTGACTCAAAATAAAGTAAAAAGTGCTGGAAATATAGCTCAGTGTTGGAGTATGTCTGGATTCAATTCCCAGTACCACAAAAATAAAAGGAAAGAATAAAATGATAAATCTGAATCAAACTCAAGGAGACTTTTCCTAAATTCCCTTATATAACACCAAACTTCTCTATAGAACCAGTAGACTACAGAGAGTATAGATATCAGTCTTACAAAAGACCCAAAACTAACCCATGTAAAGTTAGTAAATTAAAAGTCTAAATAAAGTTAACATCATAAAATCAAACTTATAATAAATATAGATTACTTTAACTCCCCTATTAAAAAAGCAGAGCTATTTTTTTTAATCTTTAATATTTATTTTTTAGTTCTCGGCGGACACAACATCTTTGTTGGTATGTGGTGCTGAGGATCGAATCCGGGCCGCACGCATGCCAGACTAGCGCACTACCGCTTGAGCCACATCCCCAGCCCCAGCAGAAGTATTTTTTAAAAATACATTTATATGTTACTCATGTAAGACCTAAAACAATATGACCCAGAAAGGATAAATTATAAGGAAAATGTATAATTCAGACAAATTTAAATGTAAAGGAAGAAAACTTACCAAAATAGAAATCAGATAAAGTAATTTCATTCATAAAGCATTAAGTATAATATAAGGAATACTCCTTGATGAAGATGTAAGTCTTGCCAGTGGCAGACAATTCTTCTTAGAACTCTTATTTGAGATAGTTTCCTAGCAACTTCATTTGCTTACTTTTTCTGTTTTAATGATCTTCCACAATTCTCCTTGAAATTATTTTTAATTGTTTAAGACATGTCTAGACATTAACTGGAGTAAGTTTGGTATTCCTGTGTGGCTCACCTACTCAAAATGTTGTTCTCACAGGATGGTTTTATATGTTATTGAAGTATAGTCACCCAATTCCAATGCCATATTTAAAACTATCATAACTCAGTACCATTGATCAGCCCCATAAATAAAACATTAAGACATTCCACTTTGAGTCTACTCAGTAATGTGATTCAGTTATCAAAACTTTCGTCTTTGAAAACCTCTAAGAAGGCTGGGGATGTGGCTCAAGCAGTAGCGTGCTCGCCTGCCATGCGTGCGGCCCGGGTTTGATCCTCAGCACCACATACCAACAATGATGTTGTGTCCGCCGAGAACTAAAAAATAAATATTAAAAACTCTCTCTCTCTCTCTCTCTCTCTCTCTCTCTCTCTCTCTCTCTCTCTCTCTCTCTCCTCTCTCACTCTCTCTTTAAAAAAAAAAAAAGAAAAAAGAAAACCTCTAAGATATTGACTTTCTCACTTCTACTCATTTAAACTCTAGGCATCTTTGCATTCTTCTCTAACTAGGTGAAATTCTGATTCATCATTTCAATTACTCTCTTACCAATATTTTGCTTGCCCTTGCTCCACTGACCTTCCATCATGTATGTGTGGCAAAACTCGATTCCTAGATTAATTAACCTAGTAATTTCTCTAGGTCATGGGAAAAAAACTTGCTTTTTAAGGAGGCCTATTTGCATCCCCATAACTTCATGACAATTAACCTTCAACTTTACTCCTGATGCTGCCCAATGATCCATCCATGTTCAAATCCATCTCCTTCCATAACTTTTTTCTCTACTTTCCTCAATCCCAACTCCATCCAACTTCCCCATCTCCCTCCAACTACATCTTTAGATAGCAACCTTTCATTTTATTTCAAAGAGAAATTAGAAGTCAGTAGATATGAAATTATGTATGACTAAGGCCTCACATTTGATTGGCATCTTTTCTCTACCCTTATTTTCTTGTTATAGTTGGGAAAAAAATGCCTCTTTCATATCTGAGGCCAAAATCAAATCTGTATCTTCTATCTCAAGCTTTCCCTCCTTGCCAAGTATCTTTCTTTTTTTTATTTATATTTTTATTATTGGTTGTTCAAAACATTACAAAGCTCTTGACATATTATATTTCATATATTTAATTCAAGTGGGTTATGAACTCCCATTTTTACCCAGTATACAGATTGCAGTATCACATAGGTTACATATCCACGTTTTTACATATTGCCATACTAGTGACTGTTGTATTCTGCTACCTTTCCTATCCTCTACATTGTCATTCATTCTCCTTCTGTCTTTTGTCTACAATATGGCCCTTTTAAAATTTGTTCATTTAGCATTTAAACAATTTAAATGTGCTGAAACATTTTCTTCTAGTTTAAACAACTGAAAACCAAGGGCACTTTCTCACTCATAGGTGGATATGTAGTTGTCTGCATTATTTATCTTTATTTCCTCATCCCCTGGATATGTAGTTGTCTGCATTATTTATCTTTATCTCCTCATCCCCTGCTTATCTGGTTCCCACTAGTCCACTGAAGCTGCTTTCACTTAGGACACCAATGGCATAAGTGCCCCACCTCGTTAGCCTTTGTTTGACTTCTCAGCAGCACTTGACACTGTTGATCATCTCTCTCCATCCTGATGTGTTCTCTTACCTTGAGGTTGTGTTACAACACTCTGAGACTTTCTTCAACTTCCCTGGCATCTTTTTTCATCCTTTGCTGTTCTTCCTATTCTGCATCTCTTATATCCTGATATTTCTCAAGGCTTTGCCTGAGTCCCTTTTTATTCTCTCCACACTTTTTCTGATCTATATCATTAGCTCCTAAGTTCCCAATTAATAGTTACAATTGACATGTTCCAATTCTTTACCTCTTATTTAGATCTTGCAAGACACACAGATCCAATGTCTCCCTGGATACCCTCTTTTGGATGTCTCATAAGTACCTGGAGATTATTTTTTCAAAAAATTCAGAACTCATACTTCCTCAAAGCCTGCTCTTTCTGGCTTTGTCCAATATGTCAGAGCATATTAGTGTTATCCACTCAATGACCCAAAGCAGAAACTTCAAATTCAACATTGACAGGAGAGTTACAGGAGAGTTTGAAATAAACAAAGGACAGGAGAGTTTGAAGTAAACATGTTGTGATGAAGAAAGGTGCCTAAGCTAGAAAATGTGTGAAATAGATAAGGATAAAAGGTAAACATGTTTTGAGGTATTTTAGCACAAAACAAGTGTGATTTTCTAAGATAAGCAAAGATGTAAACAAGATGTGATGTAATAGAGACGATCTGTTAAGATAGGATAAGAAATAGAAATTATGGAATAAACATGTTTTTGGTTTAAAGTATTGTAAACAACTATAGTATTTAAAGGCCAGGAAGGCTGAGCTCTTTGGCCAGTTCAGACTCACTATGTGTGGGTCAACATCGAGCGAACTGAGTCCCACCAGCCTCTGTTCCTGTGCCTCGTGTGATGTGATGGAGTGAATAAACCGAGCATTCGAAAAGGCATTTCGCGTGTGGCGGCTTCTTCTTTCAAGACACGGATCGTCGGCCGGGAGAGGTTACCTGGGGCAGGGGCAGCCGTGACTTCAGGACCACCCGGGAGCGGTCGGAGGACCTCGCCTACGTCCTTTGCTCGTGTCAAACATTTATACCAGCCTGTATTTAAAGGACCCATGCGCAATGAAATATATTGAGCCAATCCTTTTTTGAATAAAAATTTAAAATCCTTAACAAAACTAAAAAGTCCTCAACAATCTGTTCTTGCTTCATGTTTTGAGCCATTCCAAAAATGTTTCTAGAAACATCCTGAATTTTCTAGAAATCAATGTTTTAAAAAAATTTCCATTAAAAAAGCATCGTGGGTCTGGGATTGTGGCTCAGTGATAGAGTGCTTGCTCAACAAGTGTGAAGCACTGGATTCAATTCTCAACACCACATATAAATAAATAAAATAAAGGTCCGTTGACAACTAAAAAATATTTTTTTAAAAAAAGAACAATTTAAAAAAATAAGCATCATGATAAATTTCCCTATCATTTTATTTCCCATATTCTAAGAATGTAGTTATTTACTCTTACATTTTCACTTAAGTTTTCACTGAGGTGCATATATTTTCTCTGAAATGAACAGAAACGAGGCCACAAATAGAGGAAACCTTTGTGATGAAAAATAAGGCCACTGTCCTTCCTTCAGTTTGAGGTGTTATACCTAAGGCATTCTGAACTGGGATCCATGCCTTGATTGATCATACACTGAATGAGGCTCCTTCTTAAAGATTGTTATTAAAAAAAAATAAATCTAGGGCTGGGGATGTGGCTCAAGCAGGATGTATCGAGCTCACCTGGCATGCATGCGGCCCGGGTTCTATCCTCAGCACCACATACAAAAAAACAAAAGATGTTGTGTCTGCCGAAAAGTAGAAAATAAATATTAAAAAATTCTCTTTCTCTCTCTCTCTCTCTCTCTCTCTCTCTCTCTCTCTCTCTCTCTCTTTAAAAAATAAAAATAAAAAATAAAAAAAATAAAATAAATCTAAACACAAGGTGTGTTATTCCAAATATTTGTGAGGTAACGTGTTCTATTGGAGCCAAAGTCTCCAGACCATGAGGCTATCTGCAGATTTCTCCCCTTGATTTAGAATAATTGTTTCCATTTCTTCTCCTGCTTTAAAGCAACACTAAGTTCTATGTATCAGTTAAGTTTCAGACAAGACTCCTTTCATTCAGTTTAATGATATTTATATGATACTCCTCTAGGAACAGTTTCTAAATCTCTTTATATTAGAAATTATATCTCCTTTTTTATGAAATTCATCATACTTACAACGAATTGTTTAATATTTATTTTCTTCTTTCTCAACTACAATCTCTTCAAAGTCAAACAGTATGTCACTTTTGTTCATATTTTGTTTTGATAATGTACTCAGTGACTACATAGAGATGCCACCCTAAATAAAACTTCAAAATTGAATATCACTAATGAGTCCAGACAAAAATGAACATTCACATCGACTCAGTGTCTCTAAAAATATATTTTAATTTATTAAGTATTAATTATTTTAAAATAAAACAAAATAAGCCCATGAAAACTGATAGCCACTAATATGCCAAGCCAAGAAGATGTAAAATAATTACTTTTAAAGATAAAAATGAGATAATAACTATCTTTCTATTAACACTGTTCATAAAAACTTCATCAGCAATATAAGGCCTTTTTTGGGGTTTCTTACTTTTGCCCGTCCTTTTTATATTGGTTAGGAGAAAATTTTTTGAAAAATTGTTTTAACTGCCAAGACTGAATTAGGTATCTCAGTTGAACACACTCACAATGCCATATATACTCATCCCCTGTAGCAGCACTTTGCAGTTTATTGCATTTATCTGTATATCTTCTATCTTTCTTGAGATTAGACATTTTCACATTCATAGCCTTATCTTCTCATCTTAAAACACTTAATTTTACTGAATAAATGAATGATGTTTAAATCATGGCTTACAAGCTTCTGTTTGATATGAAACATAGCTCACCTGTAGTCTCCTTCTATTTTTCTGTATTCCACTAAAGTTCAGCTTAATTGATGAATAGCTAAAATAATTAAAAGATGAATGAGTGAGTGAATAAAAAACATAATACCATTAAAAATATACCCAGGCACATACAGATTCACAAAATCTACAGTCACAGATTAGATAACTGCTTAAAAACCAATTTTGAGTATTTTGAACTTGTGTTTGATTTGTGTTTCTTGTTTGTTTTATACTGGATAAGGTAATTTATTTCTCTAAAATGACTGTTTCCTCATAGATGTTATGTGGGGATTATATGAAAAGATTCTTAGCTTGGATGGGGCTGGGGATGCGGCTCAGTGGTAGAGTGCTCACCTAGTATACATGAGGCACTGGATTCAATCCTCAGTACCACGTAAATGTAAAATAAAGATATTGTGTCCACCTAAAACTAAAAAAAAAAAAAAAAAAAAAAAAAAGTTAAAAAAAAAAGATTCTTAGCTTGGTACTTGAAAAATATCAAACCACTCATAAGTAGCCACTAGTATGCAATGTCATTGTTACAAACATATGCGTGTACCTACTGATGCAAAAACCCACAAGAGTACAAAGTTGCAGATCACACAGAAACCAGAGAGTTGGAGTATATTCTTCTAGATCCAAGTTCAAATCCTTTGATCTGGGCTGTCAGATTGTGTTCTCCATATATAGCCTCAGTTCTACTTTGCCCATTTAACTCTAGTCATTCCATTCTCTGAGACTTTAAACTCTCAGCTGCAGGTTTTATTTCACAGGGAAAACTAGTCTAAGTCCATCCCTGTCTTCTCTTAGCCTCCCCTTGATCTTTGTGCCTTTCAGAAGCTGAGCCCGCCCTTGACTTCCCAGTGCTGGCTGCAACACTTACCAAACCCCTGACCCCCGATGGGGACTGAGGGATGAAGAGAAATGGCACTCTTAAGAAGAATTCCTCTTATTCCTCTTCCTGGATCTTCAGAGAGGGCACTCAGAGCCTGCAGTCCCCTGAGGGTCCATGAACATAAACCCAGTCAATGAATTGTGGAGTGCACACTGAAACATTCCCCAAGCGTCCACACAGAGGTCCCAAGAGCTATGGTGAGCTGAGTCCCTGCCGGCTCGGATCTTCCCAGACAAGTAGTGTCTTGAGAAAGAAGAATTCTCAGAGGCTTTAAATATTCCAAGTGCTCTGTGCTCTCTACACTGTTGCTAGAACAATCTACTGGGAAATCTGAGTGTTTATAGTATGTGTATATTTGAAGGAATCTGAATCTGAATTTCTCTAAGGGGCTTTTTTGTTTGTTTGTTTGTAGTACTGAGGATAAAATCCAGGTCCTCACACATGTCAAGCATTATGCCCACAACTTCTCCATGTACTATTTTATTAATGTTGTAAATATCCAATCATTTATTTATTTTAATATGTGAATGCAAATGGGTAGATGAGAGGAGGAATACATTTTCTTTTTTTTTATTGTTGGTTGTTCAAAACATTACATAGTTCTTGATATATTATATTTCACACTTTGATTCAAGTGGGTTATGAACTCCCATTTTTACCCCATATACAGATTGCAGAATCACATCAGTTACACTTCCATTGATTTACATATTGACATACTCATGCCTGTTGTATTCTGCTGCCTTTCCTATCCTCTACTATCCCCCCTCCCCTCCCCTCCCCTCCCTTCTTCTCTCTCTACCCCCTCTACTGTAATTCATTTCTCCCCCTTGTATTATTTTTCCCTTTCCCCTCACTTCCTCTTGTATGTAATTTTGTATAACCCTGAGGGTCTCCTTCCATTTCCATGAAATTTCCCTTCTCTCTCCCTTTCCCTCCCACCTCTCATCCTTGTTTAATGTTGGTCTTCTTCTCGTGCTCTTCTTCCCTAGTCTGGTCTTAGTTACTCTCCTTATATCAAAGAAGACATTTGGCATTTGTTTTTTAGGGCTTGGCTAGCTTCACTTAGCATAATCTGCTCTAATGCCATCCATTTCCCTCCAAATTCTATGATTTTGTCATTTTTTAATGCAGAGTAATACTCCATTGTGTATAAATGCCACTTTTTTTTTATCCATTCGTCTATTGAAGGGCATCTAGGTTGCTTCCACAGTCTTGCTATTGTGAATTGTGCTGCTATGAACATTGATGTAGCAGTGTCCCTGTAGCATGCTCTTTTTAGGTCTTTAGGGAATAGACCGAGAAGAGGAATAGCTGGGTCAAATGGTGGTTCCATTCCCAGCTTTCCAAGAAATCTCCATACTGCTTTCCAAATTGGCTGCACCAATTTGCAGTCCCACCAACAATGTACAAGTGTACCCTTTTCCCCACATCCTCGCCAGCACTTGTTGTTGTTTGACTTCATAATGGCTGCCAATCTTACTGGAGTGAGATGGTATCTTAGGGTGGTTTTGATTTGCATTTCTCTGACTGCTAGAGATGGTGAGCATTTTTTCATGTACTTGTTGATTGATTGTATGTCCTCCTCTGAGAAGTGTCTGTTCAGGTCCTTGGCCCATTTGTTGATTGGGTTATTTGTTATCTTATTGTCTAATTTTTTGAGTTCTTTATATACTCTGGATATTAGGGCTCTATCTGAAGTGTGAGGAGTAAAGATTTGTTCCCATGATGTAGGCTCCCTATGTACCTCTCTTATTGTTTCTTTTGCTGAGAAAAAACTTTTTAGTTTGAGTAAGTCCCATTTGTTGATTCTAGATGTTAACTCTTGTGCTATGGGTGTCCTATTGAGGAATTTGGAGCCACAACATATCGGAATCTATGGGACACATTGAAAGCAGTTCTAAGAGGAAAATTCATTGCTTGGAGTTCATTACTTAAAAAAAGAAAAAAACAACAAATAAATGATCTCATACTTCATCTCAAAATCCTAGAAAAAGAAGAGCAAAACAACAGCAAAGGAAGTAGAAGGCAAGAAATAATTAAAATCAGAGCTGAAATTAATGAAATTGAAACAAAAGAAACAATTGAAAAAATTGACAAAACTAAAAGTTGGTTCTTTGAAAAAATAAATAAAATCGACAGACCCTTAGCCATGCTAACGAAGAGAAGAAGAGAGAGAACTCAAATTACTAGCATACGGGATGAAAAAAATACAGAAGATAATCAGAAATTATTTTGAATCCTTATACTCCAATAAAATAGAAGATAGTGAAGGCATCAATAAATTTCTTAAGTCATATAATCTGCCCAGATTGAGTCAGGAGGATATAGACAACTTAAACAGACCAATATCAATTGAGGAAATAGAAGAAACCATCAAAAGATTACCATCTAAGAAAAGCCCAGGACCGGATGGGTATACAGCAGAGTTTTACAAAACCTTTAAAGAGGAACTAATACTAATACTTTTCAAGCTATTTCAGGAAATAGAAAAAGAGGGAAAACTTCCAAATTCATTCTACGAGGCCAACATCACCCTTATTCCTAAACCAGACAAAGACACTTCAAAGAAAGAAAACTACAGACCAATATCTCTAATGAACCTAGATGCAAAAATCCTCAATAAAATTCTGGCGAATCAGATACAAAAACATCAAAAAAATTGTGCACCATGATCAAGTAGGATTCATCCCTGGGATGCAAGGCTGGTTCAATATACGGAAATCATTGAATGTTATTCACCACATCAATAAACTTAAAAATAAGAACCATATGATCATCTCGATAGATGCGGAAAAAGCATTCGACAAAGTACAGCATCCCTTTAAGTTCAAAACTCTCGAAAAACTAGGGATAAGAGGAACATACCTCAACATTGTAAAAGCAATCTATGCTAAGCCTCAGGCTAGCATCATTCTAAATGGAGAAAAATTGAAGGCATTCCCTCTAAAATCTGGAACAAGACAGGGATGCCCCCTCTCACCACTTCTGTTCAACATAGTTCTCGAAACACTGGCCAGAGCAATTAGACAGACGAAAGAAATTAAAGGCATAAAAATAGGAAAAGAAGAACTTAAATTATCACTATTTGCAGATGACATGATTCTATACCTAGCAGACCCAAAAGGGTCTACAAAGAAACTATTAGAGGTAATAAATGAATTCAGCAAAGTGGCAGGATATAAAATCAACACGCATAAATCAAAGGCATTCCTGTATATCAGCAACAAATCTTCTGAAATGGAAATGAGGACAACCACTCCATTCACAATATCCTCAAAAAAAATAAAATACTTGGGAATCAACCTAACAAAAGAGGTGAAACACTTATACAATGAAAACTACAGAACCCTAAAGAGAGAAATTGAAGAAGATCTTAGAAGATGGAAAAATATACCCTGTTCATGGAGGCAGAACTAACATCATCAAAATGGCGATATTACCAAAAGTTCTCTATAGGTTTAATGAAATGCCAATCAAAATCCCAATGGCATTTCTTGTAGAAATAGAGAAAGCAATCATGAAATTCATATGGAAAAATAAAAGACCCAGAATAGCAAAAACAATGCTAAGCAGGAAGTGTGAATCAGGTGGTATAGCGATACCAGACTTCAAACTATACTACAGAGCAATAGTAACAAAAACAGCATGGTACCGGTACCAAAACAGGCGGGTGGACCAATGGTACAGAATAGAGGGCACAGAAACCAACCCACAAAACTACAACTTTCTTATATTTGATAAAGGGGCTAAAAGCATGCAATGGAGGAAGGATAGCATCTTCAACAAATGGTGCTGGGAAAACTGGAAATCCATATGCAACAAAATGAAACTGAATCCCTTTCTCTCACCATGCACAAAAGTTAACTCAAAATGGATCAAGGAGCTTGATATCAAATCAGAGACACGGCATCTGATAGAAGAAAAAGTTGGCTATGACCTACATACTGTGGAATACAGTTTCTTTCTGGTTCAAATGAAAGATGATTTGGAGAATACCATGGTTATCACAAATCAGTATTGATCAAACAGTGGAACTTTCCTAGAAAACTCTTTACATATATTGTCACATACAATCCTGTCAATTCAAATAGCTTTAGAATCACTTTCTTTCTTCAGTCATTGTTCTATCCCTTGTCATTTCTGCTATTGGGCTCTGATTAATCTAAAGTTTTCAATCCCATACTCTCCTCCAAAGCCATAGTAATTTTCCTAAGAGAGAAATGTGAGTATTGTTTCTGCAGTTTACAGAAGTGTTTAGGGTAAAGCAAATCTTCATTAGCAAAACATATGAGGTCTAGCAATTTCAGACTCTATGTCCTCTTGCCATTCTACCCTGAGGTATGCCATAAATTCTAGATTCACTTTAAATAGATTAGAATCTATACAGAGCCCCAATTGCATTATAATTTCTCAAGCACAGTCTCCTTGCATATGTTATCTTTTCCTGTTCTTTTCTGCCTGCTCTGTGTTCACTGCCTGATAAGCTGGCACTTATCAAAATGTCTTGTAATTACTTGTTTGGCTGTCAGTTTCTGCTTTCAGAATATGAGTTACACAGATCTCACCTCAGTCCAACACTGAATTTCCATGGTTGTTCAGAGTGGGCATGAAATTTGTGCTTTTGATTAGAGTTATTAATATAATAGTAGTAACAGCATTATTAACCCCTCTATTTATACCTCGTTTTATTTATTGAAGTGTCCTTAGAACAGGGAGTCTGACTTCTTTCACAGTAGAAGAAAAAAAAAAAAGGTAGTTTTAATGCCTTTTATGGGTTAGTCTCAGATGCATTATTTCCATTGCAAAATTCACAATACACTGAAATAAATCTTCCAGAATTTATACATGCATTTTAGAAATATACATGGACTGTATATTTAATATATACTGACATTAATTAATAGTAATATAATAATTTGTTTCACTGATTATAACAAACACGCCCCACTAATGTAAGATATTTATAGTATTTTGTTACTAATTAAAGGGAAACCTTTATAATATCTTTTTACTGTGCCAGAAACTACTAGACTAAATTCCTAGAAGACTCAACTTAAATGCTGATCGAGAGTCTGCTGGTGCTAAAATCCTTTAGCCAATGTGTGTGGGAGTGGCTTGTGTTTTAACTTTATGGCTGCCTGAGACCATGGATAAACACTGTGATGAATAGTAAACTAACCAAAAAGCTTAATGTACAAAGCAGGAAACTGAGTTATCCAGAGGAGCTTTGAAAAGGACTTAAAAATCTCTAGGAATATAGAGTTCAGAGCTGTGGGAGTCCCAAATTCTCACCTCTTGCTGACCTTAAAGACTGCAAAAGCCAGGAAGTGAAGGCTTAGAAGGTTGGTTATAAACTAAAAGGCTGAGTGTTGTATATGTGTCCAAAAATGCTAATAGAACCCCTCAGGAAAGATTGGGAGATTTACTTTTTTCTGGGAATTTAAGAAAAATCTCTGTTTATTCATTAAATGATCACTAAGATAACTGAATAACGAATTCAGTAGTGACACATAAAAAAGAATGCAAACTTTACAAGAAATATTTCCAAAAGTCACTTTTAAAACAATTAGCAAGGGCTGGGGATGTGGCTCAAGCAGAATCGCGCTCGCCTGGCATGCGTGTGGCCCGGGTTCGATCCTCAGCACCACATACAAACAAAGATGTTGTGTCCGCCGAAAACTAAACAAAAATATTAAAATTCTCTCTCTCTCTCTCCCCTAAAAAATAATAAAAAAAATAATAAAACAATTAGCAATAACAGTGAATCCTGGAAAGTGGGAAAGACTCAAATTCCCAGTGTTACCACATTGCATTGTTTAAGTTTTTCAGCTTTTATTTTATATAAACAAGCAAAAAAGGAAAGACATAAAACATACAGACCATCACAGAAAAAGAAAAATCAACCGAACCTATCCCTGAAAGAGCCCAGATGTTAATACAAAAACAAAACAATAAGAACAACAACAAAAAAAAAAAAATTAAATAAACTAGTTTTTTTTTTTTTTTAAAGAGAGAGTGGGTGAGGAGAGAGAGAATTTTTAATATTTATTTATTTTTTTAGTTCTCGGCGGACACAACATCTTTGTTGGTATGTGGTGCTGAGGATCGAACCGGGGCCAGGCGAGCGCGATACCACTTGAGCCACATCCCCAGCCCAAAATAAACTAGTTAAAATATGTTCATAGAAGTAAAGGAAAGTATGCCTAGAAAAGGAAATATCACACCAAATATGAAATATCAAGAAAAAGACAGAACTTGTAAAAAGAAACCAAGTAGAAATTCTTATGTTAAACATGTACCATAACTAAAATAAAGGATCACTACAGGAGCTCACAGATAAATTGGTGCAAGCAGAAAAAAAGCAGCAGCGAACAGGAAGATCGATATATAATATCCCAAACCAGTATAGAAAGCAAAGAATATAAAAAGGGCTAAGGATGTAGCTCGGTGGTAGAGCACCACTGGGTTCAATTTGCAGTACCTAAAGAAAAGGGAGGGCAGGGGGGGCAAAAATAAAATTTATGAAGCTTCTAAAAGAAAGTATAAGAGCAGATCTTCATGATCCTGAATTTGGAATATACTGTTACATGTGACACAAAAAGCTTGAGTGATAAAAGAAAATGCAGATAAATTCAACTTGATCAAAATTAAAAAAAAAAAAAAAGGTTTCAAAACACACCATCAAGAAAGTGAATAAACAGCCAGGCACAGTGCTACACATCTGTAATTTCAGCATCTCAGGAGGCCATGACAGGAGGATCACAAGTTCAAAGCCAGCCTCAGCAACTAAGGGAGACCCTAAGCAACTTATCAAGACCCTGTCTCAAAATGAAACATAAAAAGGACTGAATACGTGACTCAGTCATCAAGCATACCTGGTTTCAATCCCTGGTACCAAAAATAAATAAATATAAACAAATATCCCTCAGAATGAAAGAAAATACTTACAAATCATGTGTCTGATAAGCATCTTGTATCTAGCAGAAATAAAAAATACTTACAATTCAATAATAAAAACTCAAATGTCCAAACTATAAAAATGAGCAAAAGACCTAAATATATATCCTCCAAAGCAGATACACAAATGACCACTGAGCATGGGCACAGATGACCACACACTCATCAGAGAAATGCATATCAAAATCAAAATTAGATCATCAGCTCACATTCTAAAGTGTCTAGAAGCAAACTTTCAGGTAGCATCAAGCTTTGATGAAGATGGGGAAAACTAATCCTCATATATTCCTGGTGGGTGTGTAAAATGATACAGCCACTTGGAAACAGCCTGACAATTCCTCAAACAATTAAGCATAGAGTTACCACATAACCCAGCAGTTTCACCTTTAGTTATACTTAGGAGAAAAAAAAAAAAAAAAACATATCCACACAGAAGCCTTAACACAACTATTTATAGCAGCACTATTCATAACAGCTTCAAAAGGGCTAGGAATATAGCTCTGTGGTAGAACACTTGCCTAGCATGCCTGAGTTCAAGCCCTAGTACTGCAAAAAACTAAAAACCACAAACTCAATAGCCCCCAAATGGGAAATAAACCAAACATCAATCAACAAATAAGTGGACAAATGAAACGCACTGTGTCCATGCATTAAAATATTTGGCTATGTGGGTGAGCAGAAGAAAAAAGGAAAGGTAGAGAGGGCAGATGAATGGTGAATGACATAATCAATATATAATCTATACATATGAAAATATCACTGCGAATCCCATTAATTCCTACAGTTAATGTGTATTAATAATTATAATTTTTAAGCTTTAAAAATGTGCCTACACAAAGGAATGAAATAATGTCACACACAATAACATGGATGAACACTAAAAGCTGTTATTGCTAAATTAAAGAAGCCAGTCACAGAGGCCAGATAATCCTATGATTCTGTTTATGTGAAATGTCCAAAATAAGTACATCCCTAAAGACAGAAGAAAAATTAGTCTTTTTTAGGGGCTCAGAAAAGTGAGGTATGAAATGTGACTAATGATGGATAGAGAGATTCTTTGTGAGGTATAAAACAAAGTTCTGGAATTAGGTATTAGAGACAGGTGCACCATCTAATGAGTACGCTAAAAGTAAATTAATTTCATACCCTAAAAGGGTTAATTTTATGGTAAGTGAATTATATCTCGATTTTTAAAAAGACTAAGAAAAATCTAGCCCCAAAGTGGCAGTCATCCTAAATTTGGAAGATGCTGAGACAGATGTATCCTATTTCCTGTCTTCCTAAATACTAGCCTTTAATATTTCTGCCTTCTTTCTGCTGCTCTAGTTCCCCTGATAACCCTTCATGTGAATTCTCCAAAGCACTAATTAGTATCACCATATATTTTATTTACAAGATCTTTTCATATTCCTTGCCTCAGTGGCACAATAATCTTAGACACACATACACACTTTTCAGTCCCAGCCACAAGATGACACTCTGTGAAGACTCCCTAACCGTAGCACGTAGAATTATCCCCCTTCACTCTGGGCTCCTATAGCATGTTTTAATCACAAGTATTACAATCACTGGTGGTCTATTGACCTCGAATGCTGACTGCAGAAGGGATCGTTAAGCTTTGTTAAACGGATAAATGAGCGAGACACAATAATCCCTACGCATCCTTTTCTTTAGGATGACCAAAGAATGTAAGAGACACTTATGAGTATTGGAGGGGTGAAGAGAAGGCTAAAGTAAAAAGAAACGTGGGTTTGAAAGCAGACACTAGAAAGGTAATGAATGAAATAAAGCCCACAAGGAGAATGCTTTCAAGAAGAGCAATGGGAAGAGAAAAAAAAAAAATGTGGGATTGAAGGCATAGGAGAGAACAAGTATTGGAACAGGAAATGAAAAGCAACTCAGGCTGAGAGCCTCTGAGTTGTTGCTGAGCCCTGCCCTGCCCCCAGATGACCCAGAGTGTCTGTCAATAGAGCCCTTCCATTTAGCTCTGTGCCCAAGTGTGTACCTGTGTGCCTTTTGTCACTGTGTTAAACATGGGTCACATTGACCCAAACACTGCTGGAGGGAATTGGGACTGAGAAAGGAAATGTTACACAGAGGAAGAGAATCTCAGCTCCCAGAGGAGAAGAGGTTTTAATAAACACTGAGGCAAGATGTGAGATTCTGTTCTTTATATGAAGGAAGCCTGTGCTCCCTGTGAAATATTGAATTGAGAAAATCCGAGTCTGAGAAGGCGGCATCAGAGAGGTAAGTCTGAGTCAGATACTTTTGAGGATGGAGAAGAGGTACTAATACAAAGGAGAGGTGAGAAAAGGATACCAGATGAGTGCACAGCTCTGTGGCAGTGTTCACGAGGGGCGGGTGGCTGAAGAGAAGAATGGGCTGGGATGGCTGGAGTCACTGTGTTTTCCTGGGGAGTGGAGTGGGAGAAGCGCAGCTTAGGAGGTCATTTTCCAGGTAAGGATGGAGATATTGGTGGGTAATTGATTGTTGGCTCCTAAGGAGTGTGCATGATTCATAAATTACAGTTGGGTCCTATCCCCAAACACTGAGGAAAGGAAGAAGGAAAAGTCTAACTCCTGTGCATGGGAACCGTGTGCAAAGGACACGAGGGTCAAGCTCCTTGACAGAGAAGTCAGGTAAAGAATTCAAAAACAGGTGATGGGAATATACTAGAATAGTAAAAGGGATCATTTATCCACTAGAAAGAAGAAAATTAAAAGACAGAAAAGGACATCTAGAGAAGAAAAGAAAGAAAGAAAGAAAGAAAGAAAGAAAGAAAGAAAGAAAGAAAGAAAGAAAGAAAGAAAGAAAGAAAGAAAGAAAGAAAGAAAGAAAGAAAGAAAGAAAGAAAAGGAAGGAAGGAAGGAAGGAAGGAAGGAAGGAAGGAAGGAAGGAAGGAAGGAAGGAAGGAAGGAAGGAAGGAGTTTGTGTTTGAAGATCTGGATTTCTTCTGGCAGAGATAAACCAGAATAACCCAGTATAGAGTTGTTGACTGGAGCTTGGAAGAGAAGAGAGAAGAGAAGCCTTAGAGACAATATCATGGGTTAAGAAACCAATAAGGAATGAGTCAAAGGATAACAGAGGGGTTCCAGGGGAAACTGCCTAGATTTGCATGTGTGTGTGTGTGTGTGTGTGTGTGTGTGTGTGTGTGTGTTTAAAATAACTTAAGAAAGGTTGTCATTATAGAATTAATTTTTTTAAAAAAAATCATGTTATAAGTATATATAGATATACCACAGATAATTTCGCCTTTATGCATAAGAAAAAGAATCAATCAAATAAATAAATAGATGAGTGAAAGGAAGTCTAGCAGAGTAGAGGAAGGAGAAGGGGGGAGGGGTGGGAAGAGGAGGGAAAGGGGGAAAGAAAAAGGGGATCATAAACTGAAATCAAATTCTATGCATCTATGAGTTTATTGGTATGAACCCAACTGCTATGTATAACTATAAGGGTCTAATTAAAAAATAGACAGTCGGGCACAATGGCACATGCCTGTAATCCCAGGGGTTCGGAGGCTGAGGCAGGAGGATCACAAGTTCAATGATAGTTTCAGCAATTTAGTGAGGCCCTAAGCAACTCAGCATGACTCTGTCTCTAAATAAAATGTTTTTAAAAAGGGCTCTGGATGTGTCTCACTGACTCTGTAGTTAAGTAGCCCTGGGTCCAATCCCTGGTGTGTGTGTGTGTGTGTGTGTGTGTGTGTGTGTGTGTGTGTGTGTGAGAGAGAGAGAGAGAGAGAGAGAGAGAGAGAGAGAGAGAGAGAGAGAGAGAGAGAGAAGGGCTGTGTGGGGACATAGCTGAGAGGTAGAACATTTGCCTAGAATGCATAAGGCCTTGGATTTGATCCCTAGAATTACAAAAAAAAAAAAAAAAAAACCCTTAAGGATCTTATATCTAGGTAAAATAAAATATATTACAATGTGACAAAGGAAACATTGAATAGCAGAGAGACATTAATACCACTTTCTTTCAAACTGAAAAAATGGATACAGAGATTAAATAATTTATAGGAGGAGAATGATCATATGAGTTGGCTCCTGGTTAGTTTTGAAGTCTGCTATATAGGAGAAAAGTTCAATTGAGAAACAGGATTTGGACAATGATAAGAATAGCATATTTGTTGTGAGAATAATTTAATCGAACTGGGGAGGGCAGTGTTAAGTGCCCTCATACATCACGAAGATTGCTTCTGTGGCTATCATCTCCATTGCATCCTGACTATGTGAGCTGAAGAGAGCACTAATTAGACTGAGTTGAAGCCTGAACACATTCAGGGGTAACACAGCAGAAACCCACAGAGACTGAGAAGTTTATGATCCTGGCAGAAGCAATGAACAACTGCTAGGGATAGAGAAGAAAGTTAAAGGTTCTATCGCTGATTCAGAAACATTAGAATCAATCTGAATCATAGGGAGTGGGGTCTTGCTTAAACACCAGTTGCAGTTCCCCAGCCCAGATTTCCTAATTCAGTTGGTTTGTAGAATTCACAAGTTCCCTGAGGATGTTGATGACATTAGTCTCAGAGCCATACTTAAGAAGCATTTTCCTTCCCACTCCAGACAATTATACCACATTTCACAAGACTTGGGGACTCAGAAAACATCGCACAGTTTAGTAAGACTTCCACAGACAAAAATTTAATTTAATATACTAACAGGATAAAAATTATGCTCATTTTAAGGACCAGAAAATTGTTACTCAGAGAATACAGTGACTTGTCCAAGAACACACTGTCAATAGCCACAGTTAATAACTGTGGAAGCAGATCTCTGACTAGGCTTTTTTTTTACAAGCTCCTCGGGGTCCTTTCTAACTGCCATAGCTGTTTTCACTGCCTCCACTCATCAGAGCATCTGGGCCTGGGGGGAAAGAGTGCAGGATCTGCAATGCCCACCACCCTCAACCCTATTTTTCTATTCTTCCACAACATCTGCAGAGGCTATTGTCCTCTGTTGTAGGACCACAGTCCTCTGTGTAGAGCCTGAGGCTATTGCAAAGCTTATTTCAGTCTGCACTCACAGAGATTGTATTCCTTTGTTTATTTATTTGTTTTTGCTTTTTTTTTTTTTAAACACAATGCTTTTATTTATTTTATTTTATTTTTAATGTGGTGCTGGGGAATGAACCAGGGTCATGCCCATGCTAGGCAAGCACTCTCCTGCTGAGCCACAATCCCAGCCCTGTTTTTGCTTTTTTTTTTTTTTTTTTTAATTGTTGGTCGTTCAAAACATTACACAGTTGGGAGTTCATAACCCGCTTGAATCAAACTGTTTTTGCTTTTTTGATGTACTGGGGATTCAACCCAGGGTCTTCTGCTTGTGAGGCAAGTACTTTACCACTAAGCTACATCCTCAGCCATATATATATATATATATATATATATATATATAGGCTGTAGATGAACACACAGTATCTTTATTTTATGTGGGACTGAGGATCAACCCAGTGCCTCACACCTGCGAGGCAAGCACTTTACCATTGAGCTACAGCCCCAGCCCTAGAGGTTGTTTTTATTGCTATAGATGTCAGTGTTTTTCAGAACTGGGGCACTGTGCAGAGTCTGTGATGTATTTGAACTCTGTAGTTTTCCCTCTTACAGCTGTGTAGAGAGCTCCTGAATAAGGATGCAGAACCTATCTGTGGGAAGAACCTATGATTGTGTACTTTGTGCAGAGCCAGGGTGTGACTGTCTATAGAAAGTACGCCTTTGTGCTAAGCCCTTAAGTGCTGTGGGCCTGTGAGTATGTGCAGACCTTGTGGTTGTTTGCAAACTTTGATGGGAGCTCTGTTAGCATATTCAATGTCTGAAGCTCTTTTTCCCCTGTGATACAGTCTGCAGAACAATCGTGGCTTTTTCATCTGCTACCTGCATAGCGGCTATGAACCTCTCTGACACTCGTGTGGCAGGCTGCCTCCTCACTGGCATCCCTGGACTGGAGCACCTACACATCTGGCTCTCAGTGCCCTTCTGCACTATGTACATAGCTGCCCTGGCAGGCAATGGCATTCTAATTTGTATCATCCTCTCCCAGCCAAGCCTGCATGAGCCCATGTACATATTCCTGTCCCTGCTGGCCAGTGCTGATGTCCTACTCTCGACTTCCACCATGCCCAAAGCACTGGCCAACTTCTGGTTGGGTTCTAGCCACATTTCCTTTGATGGCTGCCTCACCCAGATGTTCTTCATCCACTTCCTCTTCGTAGCTGACTCTGCTATATTACTGGCCATGGCCTTTGACCGCTATGTGGCGATCTGCTCTCCTCTGCGATATGCCACAATCCTCACGAGGAAGGTCATTGGGCAGATCGTTGCTGCCACCTTGACCCGCAGTTTCATCATTATGTTTCCGTCCGTCTTTCTCCTCAAGCGTCTGCACTACTGCCGGATGAACGTCATTGCACACACCTTCTGTGAACACATGGGCATTGCCCGTCTGTCCTGTTCTGATATCTCCATCAATGTCTGGTATGGACTGGCAGCTGCTCTTCTCTCCACAGGCCTGGACATCATTCTCATTGCTGTTTCCTATATCCGCATCCTCCTAGCTGTCTTCCGCCTCTCTTCTCAAGAAGCCCGGTCCAAGGCCCTGAGCACTTGTGGATCCCACATCTGTGTCATTCTGCTCTTCTATATCCCTGCACTGTTTTCTGTCTTTGCCTACAGGTTTGGTGGGAAACACATCCCACGTTATGTCCACATCCTGCTGGCCAACCTCTATGTGGTCATCCCACCTATGCTGAATCCCACCATTTATGGAGTGAGGACCAAGCAAATTCTGGAAGGCGCTAAGCAGATGTTTTCAAATCTTGCCAAGGAATTTAAATAAATGCTATAAACTTGGCTTCACCTTAATCCCTTTCAATACGAATCATTTCTCCTGTTTTCACTACATCCTCATCTCTACATTTTCCAATTATTGCCATGTTATTCTAATCCATGTCCCAACTTATTTAAATATGTCATCTAGGCAAACCAGATTTCCTTTCTTAGAAACTTATTTTAATACTCATCCCACTATCTTCTAATATTCAAATGCATTCTTATCTTCCATCACTTCAATTAGCACTAGCAAACCAGGGTTACCCCAAATTTACCATGCAAATAGGACTTTTCATGGCATCAACTTGCAGTAATTCTCTAATATGTTCTTAATTTCTTGCATATAATTTTCACATTTATTTATCAGTTTAAAATCTTCCTCATGGTAACCCCTGAGAACTGTCATATCTAAAAGCTTACATAGTTTCACAGGATATTTGTGTTTCTTACCACTCCCTGAATCCACAATTCCCCTTCCCCAATTCAGAAATACTAACACACAACAGCATGCATAGATAGACAAACCTGCTTATCATTTTAAGCACAATGTATAATTTCAAAAACTTTTATATAGCCTGTACTAGTGTGACCTGTTTTCCTGTACTGGTGTGACCTGACAGAGTCTACATAATAGGAAATGAGTACTCTTTTCCATCCAAATATGCTTTGTCTTTAAAAATTATATTCATCATTAAAATTAGAAGTCAAAATACTCAAAGATGATAGCTACAGATTTCTGCATGCTTTAACGAACAGTTAAGGAAATAATAAACATTCATATGTAATATAATAACTAGCTCACTTTCACTAATTTTTAACACCAGGATTTGGCCTAGGCTGCTGTTCTCTGAGGTTAAGAAAAGCAGCTTAGCCTGAATGTCAGCCTAAGACCAACTCATCCTTGAAAACAGTTTACATCTCAACTGTTCCAACTCCCACACATAGTGAAAGATCCACCTTTTGAGACTTTGCACCACCTTTCATCTAAATCACCATTCTGTTGGGTCATGGGTATATTCTTCCTTGTTTTATTAGAAATCTTTTCATGAGTGTACCTTAAGTCCCTGTGTCTAAACTGTGTATGCCTTAGGAGAAAATATTATTTTGCAATATTATTATTGCCACGGCCTAAAGCAGGACAACCTACTCATGAAATGCAATGTGTGTGTATGTATACAAAATTCTTATTAAAATTTTTAATGTCACATTTCTTCTCTCCATTCATTCTTCTTTGAGAGAATACTAAGTCCTGGGATTCAGTGTAACGTAGACAAAAGAACAGTGCTAGGTGCTAGAAGATGTGAATTTAAAACCCAGATATACTAGTGACATGGTCAATGAGCTTAAAAGTTTGCACATCAGTGAATTTACTTTTCTACGCATCTGTAAAGGAGATGAGAATGATACATCATTGTATACCTATTGCTTAGTAAGCATTCAATAAATGTTAGGTATAGTTGTTTCTTCTTTCTTTCCACAAAGCTCTTTCCACATCTTTGTAATGATGATAATGAAAATTAGAAAGAACAGATATTAGCATTCTTACTGTGTGAATGAGAAAACTCTACAGGAGTAGTGACCAGTTTTTAAGTTCTAAATCTTTTTAGAGATTCTATCTCTTGCATTTACTAACTGTATGACTCTGGACAGCTGCTTCACCTCTCTGTCTCAACCTTCTTATCTTTAAAAGGCAAGCAATTAATAGTACCTTTCTCTTAATGACTTAATGAGAGAGAAATTAATATATACATTTTCCTGAAACAATTCTTGGGCAGGTATATAAATGCTCTACAAATGATAGCGTTATTTGTATTGTTGTTTCAATTATTGTTAATCAAGGGCTCATTTGCTGACTCACAATTAAGCAGATAGATTATCTGGTCTAATACTCTGATTTCATTTCTAGAAGGAGAAACAGGAAAAAGAAAATAATTTTTAAAAAACAGAAAAAATGTTTTTTACTTTATTGTTTATAATAACCGAATTCAGTCAAATATTATTTTAATATGTAAAAATTAAGCATATTTTTTTAAATGGCAGACATTGCTTTAAATACAGCCATGCCACTCAAGACACACAGGCTTTCCTGCTGTTTTGCAAGCATGCCAAGCTCCTTTCCCCTTCAGGCTCATACTTGTTATTCTTGTCGCCTGAGACATAGCTTCACAGGATTCCCCCACACACACACACACACAGCTCCCTTCTTCCATTCAGCTCTCTGTTTATACGTCTCTTCCACAGAAACATCTTTACAATCTCCCAGTAAAAACAACAAATATGTTTCCCTTTTTTTCATGACAAAAAATAAAATAAATGTAAAAGCATTATAAGCAAAGAAACATAAGTCAATGACAAACTAGGAAGAATCATTTTCAGATTATGTTACAAATGAAAGACTCATTTGTCCTTCTGTAGAAGAGGTCCTTAAAACATAGAGGGGAAAAGTAATCAAAAGTTCGATGAACAAAAAGGGAAAAGACATAATTTAAACAATCCTAACTTATCATCAATTAGAGAAAATCAAACCAAGATGTCATTTCTTGCCTGTCAGATTGTCAAAGTTGAAAAGCATTAACCCTCTGTTGCCCATAATGTCAGAAATCAGGTCTTCTCATACTTTTCTTACGGATGGATCATATGATTGTATTTCTGTTCAATTTGGAAATATTTCACAAAATTCTTATACATTGTTCCTTTAACTTACAAATCACATTTTTTGGAAATTACATTTCAGATATGTCTCCACATGTAGAAAGTATCATGTTCACAAAGTTAGTCATTATGGTAAAATTTTGTAGCATTAAAAATATATAAGACATCGAAAATGGAGTCTGAATTTCTGGATTCCAAATTTACATGTTAATGCTTACTAGAAATGTAAGAATTTGGTAATTTTACCCAGGTACTCAAAAGCTTTGTTGGCACACAGACTTGGGTTAGTATTTTAGTACCCATATTCACTACATACTAGGTAGCTGTTTGTCCCAGTAGAATATTTTTAACCTTTTTAAACCTCAGTTTCAGCCAGGAACCATGGTACACACCGTAATCCCAGTTTCTCGTGAAGCCGATACAGGAAGATCACAAGTTCAAGGTCAGCCTCAGCAACTTAGCAATTAAGACCTTGTCTCAAAATAAAAAATAAAATGGGCTGGGGATGTGGCTCAGTGCTTAAGCACCTGATACCAATAAATAAATAAATCATATGAAAATAAAGACAAAGCAGAGTTTAATCTTAACAGAGTAAGATACAGTCTTCAAAAGAAGGAAGCCAAAGTTGAAATATTTATAAAAATTTGGAGTCTTGTTTAAAATGGTTCTTTCAATTCAAGGGCTTGATTAGGATTAATAAAGATAACAGTTTAGAGTTGATGGAAACAGCAAAGAACATTTAAATAGGGTGCTTAAAAGTTTCTGAGGAATAAACTATTATTTGTTGCTATCTGTTGAGAAATTGAACAAGTTGATGCTCACTTAAATGTATTTCTGGGTTGAATAATAAAGTTATTAGAAAGTTACATCTTCTTATTCAAGAGCTTTATGAAATCATCTTGACAAATACAATGGGATAGTAATTTTTTTAAGAGAGAGAGAAAATTTTTAGTATTTATTTTTTAGTTTTCGGGCCGCATGCATGCCAGGTGAGGGCGCTACGCTTGAGCCACATCCCCAGCCCCTATTTTTTTGTTTTTTTGTTTTTCTTTTTAATGTGGACAATAAATTGTGGAGGTAGACGATTTCATTTTTTAGTCTTGAAGTCACATTTTTACTTGAGCTGATTCTAATATGGTTTCCTCATTAATTAACAAATTCAATAAGTCTTTGGCATGTATTATCTTATAGCTGTAGGAATATGTATGATGATTTTACCTTGGTTTTAAATTCTTTAACAAGAGAGAGAAGAAAAGGAAGTAGAGAAAGGATACTGATTAAATAGCAATGCAGACTCACCTGAGGTTTGTGATTATGAATTTAAAGTAAAAAGTGTCTGTGTATAAATGTGTATGTGTCTCCAACCTGGGTTGAATGACAAGAAAGAAATTTAAATACTCAGTTTAAATAGTCTTGACATTTTGCAAGGAAAATCCAATGAAGATGGAGAATGATAGAGTGTTTGAATACATATGGCAAAGAGTGGTTATAGTACTGAAAGTTAAATTGAGCAAACAGGAGGAAGTGTGGACACTGTGGAGGTGCTGTGGACAGGAGAAGGTGACAGGAGCCAGTAGATTATAAATCCTCACAAGTTAGAAGTACATTGGAGTGAAGATAGTACAAAGGGAAGTTTAACGGATAAAGACACATAGCAAACTATATGAAATTAAGATTACAGGCAGGTTGTAACTACTGGTGATAATAGGGGTGATGCATGACTGTTGGAGTTAAAGATTGAAAGGAGGATGAAAGACACATTCATTTTAGAGAAAATGATGACTAGAAGTGACAGAATAAGCAAGAGTCCCAAAGTCATCAAGAATCATGATAAAAGAATTATGGAAAGAGGGGCAAAGAATCTGAACAGAAACTGCTAAGGAAAGAAGGGGAATGTCAACCATGAGCAGATAATTGGCCTAAAGACAATTAGTGAAAGCTGTTAAATAAAGAATTGAAATAAAGATGTGGGGGGAAGGTATGTTTTGTTTTAAGAGAAGGGAGGAAATCAGTGGTATATTACAGGGAGAACAACTAACCCCAACTCCAGGACAAGACATTATAAGAAGTGTGGGGGAAAATAAAGAATTGTCCTATGGAAAGCAAGAAGTCAGTTAGACCAAGAAAGGAAAAGGAAAATTCCAAGATTTTGGCCATACAGGGAATTTTGTTGATAGCTAAGTTCCTGATTATCAGTAAAGAAAATCAAAGGTGGCAGAGGAATGGCATATGGATTCGAATATAGGGATACACAGAGCCTTGTGGATGGAGATCTGAGCAATGCCTTTGAATCTTGAGCTTCCTGTATCTTAATAGAGATACACTGCATAATTTCAGTGTTCCCTGTGGTTTCAAAGCAATGAGTGGCAGTATCATCTGGAAGGAGGTATGAGCAGGGTGGCCAGAGAATCCACTGCTTTTTGCTGCAGCTGATGGAAATGCTAAGGCTGGGGAGGTTGGGGCACAGCGGTGGGAGCTGGTATTCTCCAGAGCAGGCAAGTATTCTCCTGATTCCTGGGGCATCCCCCAACATTCGTCTTTCCTTTTGGGTAAAAAAAGCTTCTCTGTTCTTCACAGCATAGTCAAGTACTCCCTAGGCCTTTTCTTCTCCTTAAGCACACACTAGTAGAGTTTTGGGACTTATAAAAATATTTAAATCCTTAAAACAATAACATACTGACCTCATGGAAGGAGGGGACGGTTTAAAACCAAAATTAGTGAACGCTTACTATTTATTAAGCATATTGTTATACTTCAGTTCACTTTCCTTGCTAATTATTAATGTGGGTATGTGTATGTATATATTATTTGTGTTTATTTGCTTTAAATGGTGGGAGAAAAGCAAACACTACTGACGTCTAAACCCCAACACCGGCATCCACTGAACTCTGGCAATATCAGAACCTACCTGGACTCTAAGATCCTGCCACGGCTTTTCCTTGCTTTGGCAATTGTTTCTTCAACCTCCCACCACTCCAGGATGGGTGATGCAGCATCCCTGAACAAAGCACAGCTGGGAATGACTGGGTCTACTTGAACTTGGCCCTCTGGGCAGGCTTTTCTGGCCCCTAAATCCCTTCAAGACCCTTCTGCATCCCGTGCTGTCTCCTTTCCCCTCCCCCACCCCAGGAGCTTTCCTTGCCCCGTCCAGATCTGCATATCCATCAAAGGCCATGGAAACCGGGCACCTCTCACATTCTTTACTGAGATTTCGATTCCTCTACCTAACCTCAGGAATTTGCTGGTGTTTGGTGAAGAAATGTAAGAATTTGGACAGTTTAAAGTGTGACCCAAGCTTGGGGAGGCAGCACGGGAGAACTGATCTTGGACCATGAGGTGGCTGTTAAAAGGCTAGTGCCCAGCAGAGCCTGCTGCAGGAAGCTAAATGAGATGGGAGAGGAGGCACTGAATCCTTGGATTAGGAGGATTCCCTTAGACCAGGATGGATTGAGACCAGCAGCCCACATTACCCCTTCCCTTTCTGCTCCAGGAGATGAGAGCAATTTCTTTCTTTTCTTCTACATAAGAGCTTTTCTCGAGATATAATTTACATAGTATGCAACTCACTTTTTAAATACATACAATTCCATTTTTATTTACAGAGCCCTGCCACCATTGTCACCATCAATTTTAGAGCATCATCATTATCCGACCCCACAGATGATATCCTTTTAGTATTACCATGTATCCATATGTTAACTGGTACACATTTCGATTATTTCTATTATGCTGCTATGAACATTTGTTTACAAATTTTTTGTGTGGAATTGTTTTCATTTCTCTTGGTTATGAACCTAGAAGTGAAATTGCTGAGTAGTACAGTAACTATGTTTACACTTTTAAGGATCTGCCAGGCTGTTTTTCAAAGTGATTACACCATATTAAATTTCCACTAGAAGGTATGAAGATCTCAAATTTTCCACACCCTCTTTTTGATGGTTTGATTCTAGCCTTCTTAGTGGATATAAATTAGTATCTCATTTTTTTTAAGAGAGAGAGAATTTTTAATATATATTTTTTAGTTTTCGGTGGACACAACATCTTTGTTTGTATGTGGTGCTGAGGATTGAACCCTGGCCGCACGCATGCCAGGCGAGCGTACTACAGCTTGAGCCACATCCCCAGCCCTCATTTTGGTTTTGATTTGCATTTCCCTAAACAGCTAACAATGATAAACTCAATTTCTTTCCAGCTCCCAGTTGGCCCTCATTCAAACCCCTGGGAATGGAAGTACACATTTAATGTTGGAAAGATTGGAGTAATGGAGAAAATATGTTAACATAAATCCAATTCAGTTAGGGTAGTGGGTGCATAAGACTTCTGTTTTATTTCTCCTGTAGCCAAGGCCAAGTCCTGCTTTCTCAGGTCCCAATACATAGCATCCAGGCTCCCTCTCCGAATTGGAAAGGGAAATTAAATAATTGCTTAAAAGGTTTCTGTTGTTTTTAATCACTATGATGATGAATTGTATGGGTCAACTTGCCCAGAGCACCCAGTTATGTGTGTGGCCAAACCTTATTCTGGATCTTCCTGTGAGGGCATTTTAGATGATATCAGCATTTAAATAGGAGGAATTTGAGTGAAGCTGACTGCAGTCCCTAATGTGGGTGGACCTTATTCTGAGGTCTGAATAGAACAAAAGACTGACCTCCCACCAGGGAGAGGGAATTCTGCAAGCAAATGCCTTTGAATGAAAACTGCAGCATCACCTCTTCCTGGGTCCCCAGCCTGCTGGCCCATGCCACCAGTTTTAAACTTGCCAGTCTCTATAATCTCAGGATTCGCTACCTTAAAATAAATCTCTTTCTATATGTATATGTAATCTTCTGGTTTTGTTTCTCTGAAGAACCTTGACTAAGGCAGTCACATCAAAAAAAAAGTCCAAACTTTGTGCACTCAGGTTTCTTGTACATTCGTGGTATTCATGTCATTAAGCATCTCTTCCTTGTATTTTCCAGACCAGGTTTCTTTGGCTAACTTTTATAAATGCTTCATGACTCTGTAGAGACATATCCCCCTAGAAAACATGCTCAAAATCATTAAGTTCAGGATAAGTTCTCTGTGTGCTCAATGTATCTTTTTTAATCTGAAAGCTAACTATAACAGTTAGTTGGTTCTTGTTAGCCATCAAAGTCTTTCAATGATGATAACTAAATCTTGTGTACTTTTCTGGTTTTATTTATTTATTTATTTGTTTGTTTGTTTATTTATTTATTTATTGCACATTCAATTCTGATGCCAGAAGTCATCCTAGCTCTCCATTTTCCTTGTTACATTTTCCATTTTCCTTGTAACATTTTCCTGGTCCCCAGTATATCTTATATTCTTAAGGTTTGGGTGAATATACTTCCTCAGTGATCCCTTCATTTCTAAATTTTCTCCCCTCAGGTCTTTTCCACATTTCCTTGACTACTATCTGATTTGTTTTTCAAAATACAAATCTAAGCCGGTCTCTGTGGCTCACACCTGTATTCCTAGTGCCAGGGAGGCAGAGTTCCTACATCTTGAGTTCAAAGCCAGCCTTGAGTTCCAAGCCAGTCTCAGCAATGGTGAGGTGCTTAGCAACTCAGTGAGACCCTGTCTCTAAATAAAATACAAAATGAGGCAGGGGATGTGGCTCAGCAGTCAAGTGCCCCTGAGTTCAATTCCCAGTACCAAAAAAAAAAAAGAATGCCAATCTAAAACCATCACTCCTTGAAAAGCTTCCAATTATTTACCATTCTTACCATCAAGGCAAAGACTGTTGTGACTTCTTTGGTATTACATGGTCTGTCCTGTGTCTAGTCTGTGTCACATCTGCCTCCCACCAGCCCCTCACACACCAGGCACTGTCATCCCCTTACTAACACAGAATAGAATTTTTTCCCCGCCACAAATCTTGGCACATTCTGTTCCTTCTCTCCTGCACATAGAAAAGTCCTGTTCATTCCTTGTATTCTTCTTAGATGTCACCTCCCAAAAAAGACATTCTCTAAACCCGAGACTATGCTTATGATATCACTTACCAAATATAGTTATGACCATTTGATTTAGAAACTTTTATTTATTTATTTGTATGATTTTAATGCATATCTGCTCACTGCACCTACCCCCAGTGCTATGCACTAATTATTGTTTGCCTTTGAATTAAAGAAATTTAAAACTGGAAGTTTGACTTGGATTTTAGATTCAGTTCTAGACTTGCCACTAAATTAGTGTATATATATTTGTACCAGTGATTGAACCTAGGGCCACATCTGCAACTCTTTTTTAAAAACACATTTAATTTGAGACAGGGTCTCACTAAGTTGCCGAGGCTTGCCCCAGCCTCTAGAGCCTGTGGGATTATAGGAATGTGCCATTGCACTTGGCAAGTTAGAATAAAATTTTGAACAACTTATTTCATAATTTCAGTCTTCATTTTTCTGTCTAATACATGGATAATTTTTTTTGTTAAAATATAGGTATAGTGTATTTGGACTAGTTATTCAAATTCCCCAAATTAATATGTTGAAACCCTAACCCCTGTTAGACCAGGACGCAAGAAAAGACCACTGACTCCAATTAAAATCAAATTAAAGCAAGCTTATTTTTTCGATCAGCCAAGCTGCCTCTCCCTCCCAAAACGGCGGGAACAAGACAGCCCTGCAGCTTTCTTGCTGCCCAGCTTTATAGCCCAGAAAGTTACACAAAGGGGGTTTACAGATAACAGAACTCTGACAAGCATCACACTAATGGTAGTTCACATTTTTTTGCTGGCCCCAACATCAGAATTTATGAGGACCATTAGAGCCTCAGAGAGGGTCGTTGTCTGGCCAGGGAAGGCCAAGATTTGTGAGGTGTCACTAAAGTTTCAGAGAGGGCTGCTATCTGGTCAGAGAACCAGGCATGGGTGAGTTCAAGGCACAGGTAGGCATTCCAAGCAGGTTCAGAATTTGCAGTAATTTATAATAAAGCCAAAATTATTTTTTTCATGGCTTTGTGGCGAGATGCCCAATTTTAAGAAAAGATCAGGTTGGGTCTATCACCCCCCTCCCCCCAAAAAATGGTGTCAGTCAAGAGGTGTGACTCTTGTTAGGTGATTAGATCATGAGGGCAGGGTCCTAAGTAAGATTCATAGTTTATGAAGAGTCTCAGGTTAAAAAAGCAATCAGAGTAACCACTAGAGGAACAGGTCCTCACAGATGCTCAATCTGCCTGCACATTGACCTTGGTCTTCTCAGTCTCTGGTATGTAAGAAGTGAATTTCTGTTGTTCATAAGCCACCCGGTTGGGGTATTTTGGCAAAGCAGACTGAGTAGACCAAGGTGCTTTGTCTAAGAGGATGAACTATTCAACTTGTATTGGACAAATACAGTTCTCCACTGAAGATGTTGTGCTTCCCACAGTCTGATTCCAGAAACGCTAAACTATTCTGAGAGCAAAATGAGAGTAAGTCAGGAAGAATGTTCTATTACCTACACAAGATTTGCATAGAACCTAAATGTATGATTTTGGGGGGGATAGGGAAGAATAGATGGTGCAGAATGTTGCCCACGGGAGTTTCTTACTTGAGAGGAAATAGTTTGGTGTGGAAAAGATGGACTTTGATGTCAGTAGTGTGGTTAAGGTAAATGTAAGAATAGAAAGGGGAGTTTCCTTTAATTTTCTTTCTAATGCCTTGCCTCAGTCTCTCCTTTGTTGTTGTCGGTTGGTTTGTACTTTTCTTGGGCAGCCAGTGCCCCTCCTTTTGTGTATTTTTCAATGACTTCCTTTTGCTTCTTGACTCCTCTGATATGTTTAAATGAGCTTTTCCTCAGGTGCCGCCAAGGTGCTCGGTCCTTCCGAGAAGCTAAGGCCGCGTTGGGGTGAGGCCCTCACTTCATCCGGCGACTAGCACCGCGCCCAACAGTCAGCACCATGGCCTCTGTTTCCGAGCTGGCCTGCATCTACTCTGCCCTCATCCTGCACGATGACGAGGTGACCGTCACGGAGGATAAAATCAATGCCCTCATTAAAGCAGCTGGTGTAAATGTTGAACCTTTTTGGCCTGGTTTGTTTGCAAAGGCCCTGGCCAATGTCAACATTGGGAGCCTCATTTGCAACGTAGGGGCTGGTGGGCCTGCTCCAGCAGCTGGTGCAGCACCGGCAGGAGGTCCTGCACCCTCCACAGCAGCTGCCCCAGCTGAGGAGAAGAAAGTGGAAGCAAAGAAAGAAGAATCCGAGGAGTCTGATGATGACATGGGTTTTGGTCTTTTTGACTAAATTCTTTTAACATGTTAAATAATAAAAAAAAAAAACCTAAAAAAAAAAAAAAAAATGTTTAAATGAGAGTCCCAAAACAGAGTAACTCTAAAAGTGAAACCTCATCAACAATGGTGGAAAACTTACACGGGAAGACACCTTAGACAGTTCTAAAGGGACATAGAAAAGAACTATAATTTTTTAAAATACTTTTTTAGTTTTAGGTGAACACATACCTTTATTTTATTTTTATGTAGTGCTGAGGATTGAACCCAGTGCTAGGTGAGCACTCTACCACTGAGCCACACACCCAGTCTAAGAAATATAAATGTTATGTGAGGAGATAATACAGTCTTTGCTCAGCTTGTATGAGATCCTGCAAGCATCAGGGAATATATGTGGTCCCTATGGAATACGCTACTCGCTACTTGAGTCCCGCATGCATAAAGAATTCTATCAAGGTTGAAACTTTTCAGGGCTTTCTGAGCAAAGGATAGCCCTATGGGTCCAGAGAGCATGTCATGGTGAGAAAGGCAATGGGAAAAATGGGTGACATTCTATCTGTAAGAACCCGTTTTCCCCATGATCCCAGGCACAGTGGAGTTAATGCTGGGTATTTCACTCTATGGGGCAAAAGCTAAGTGTTTCTTCTAAGATCTCATGTTAAAAAAAAAAAAAAAAAAGATCTAATTCTAAGCCCACCTCATTCAAACCATCCTGGAATATATGTAAGTAATAGAACTAAATCCTGAATGAACACTGACATAAGTGTTCCCTGCAGAAAAACCTCCAGGTGGCTTTGGAACAGTAGAGGACAGAACAGAGAATGAATTCAGAAGTTGAAGGTTGCTATGATAAAGAAGAAGGCATTCTAAAGTAGGTTCTTGAAATAGTTTCAGAGAGTTGTGGAATCCAATTCTGTCTGATTTCAAAGTATATAAGACAAAGGGTTAATATGATGACTTTTTAGAGATCAATGCTATCAATATGCCCTTTCAAATGGTATTTGGAGCTCCCACCCAGTGAAAATTAGTTCTATATTTTCTTTACTAAAAAAGTGTTGCTACAAAAAAAATTACAAACAGACAACGAAGTTAAATTTGGATATGTTGTTGATTTACATTCAAGCACAAGCTCCTTAATTCATTATTTAGGAGTAACAATTTGTTACTGCTCAGCAGCTGCTCAGCAAGCCATGCTTTGAATCCCCCTCCCTTATTAGACCATCCATCCTTATTCTTCTTTTCTCTCTTTTGGGGAAACTATATGGTGAGAAAGGATCCTCATCAAACAAGGGATTTAAGAAAGACATAAGAAGAAACCTTGAATAGTGACAGTTCCTGCTTTCTGGATTTTTGCTTCTATCTAAAGAACTCACATTTAGAGCCATGAAGACTCTGTAGGTAGGAAGTGAGAAGGATGCAATAGGCATTGATTTAGGACTTCCTGAGACTCAGAATTGAGAAGTAAGCACAATATAGAGAAAAACTTATACTCAGGACTTGCTGGTACAGAAACTAAGGTCATTCTAGAATCGACCTCCATCCTCCCCTTCCTGAGCTGAATGTCCAGCTTAACCATAGAGAAATGGTACAGAAGGAAATTTTAGAGACACATGGGTAAAGTGAGAAGGTGAAAGGAGAGCAGATTACAGAGGAGAGACTTCTTCTGTAAACCTCTCCAGGGTATAAATCCTCTCCTCCTTGAACATCATGATATCTTCTCCTAGAGATTAATGCTTTATTAGAGATGCATGTAGTAAATATTTTCTCCCAATCTGTAGGCTCTCTCCTCACATTATTAATTGTTTCCTTTGCTGAGAAGAAGCTGTTTAATTTGAATCCATCCCCTTGATTCTTTATTTTTAATTAATTATTTTTATTTATATTTGACAGCAGAATGCGTTACAATTCTTATTACACATATAGAGAACAATTTTTCATATCACTGGTTGTATACAAAGTATATTCACACCAATATGTGTCTTCATATGTACTTTGGATAAAAATGTCCATCACATTCCACCATCATTTCTAACCTTTATTGATTCTTGATTTTACTTCTTGCACTTTAGGAGTCTTGTTAAGGAAGTCAGATCCTAGGCCAACACAGTGGAGATTTGGTCCTACTTTTTCTTATACTAGGCACAGGGTCTCGTTCTAGTGCCTAAATCTTTGATCCATTTTAAATTGATTTTTGTGCAGGGTAAGAGATGGAGGTTTAATTTCATTTTGCTACATATGGATTTCCAGTTTTGCCAGCACCATTTGTTGAATAGTATATCTTTTCTCCAGTGAATGTTTTTTGCAACTTTGTCTAGTATGAGACAACCATATTTATGTGGGTTTGTCTCTGTGTCTTCTATTCTGTACCATTGGTCTACAAGCCTATTTTGGTGCCAATACCATGCAGTCTTTGTTACTATAGCTCTGTAGTATAATTTAAGGTCTGGTATTATGGAGGCTCCTGCTTCATTTTTCTTGCTAAGGATTGCATTAGCTATTCTGGCTCTCTTATTTTTCCAAATAAATTTCATGATTGCTTTTTCTATTTCTATGAAGAATGTCATTCATGTTTTAATAGGAATTTCATTAAATCTGTATAATCCTTCTGGTAGTTTTTTTTTTAAATATTAATTCTGCCTATCCATGACAAAGATACATTAAGTAAAGAAAACTTCAAACCATCAGGGGATGAACAGAGATGCAAAAATTCTCAATAAAATTCTGGAAAATCACATACAAAAATATATTAAAAATATAGTGCATCACAATCAAGCAGGATTCATCCCAAAGATGCAGGATTGTTTCAATATATGGAAATCAATAAACATAATTATATTAATAGACTTAAAAACAAGAATCATATGATTATCTCAATAGATGCAGAAAGAGCATTTGACAAAATACAGCACACCTTCATGTTCAGAACACTAGAAACACTAGAGACAGTAGAAACATACCTCAACATTGTAAAAGCTATATATGCTAAACCCAAGGCCAGCATCATCCTAAATGGAGAAAAATTGAAAGCATTCCCACTAAAAACTGGAACAAGACAAGGATGTCCTCTTTCACCACTTCTATTCAACATCATCTTTGAAACTCTAGCCAGAGCAATTAGACAGGAGAAAGAAACTAAAGGGATACAAATAGGTAAAGAAGAACTCAAATTATCACTATTTGCTGATGATGACATGATTCTATACCTAGAAGATCAAAAATTTCCATCATAAAACTTCTAGAATAAATTAATTCAGCAATGTGGCAGGGTATGAAATCAATACCCATACTCATTCCTATACATCAGCAATGAATCTACTGAAAGAGAAATTAGGAAAACTACTCCATTCACAATAGCCTCAGGGAAAAAAAAAAAAAAAAACTCAGACTCAATCTAACAAAAGAAGTGAAAGACCTATACAGTGAAAACTACAAATATTTGTTTTTGAAGTTATTTATAGATTCTTGTCCCAAATCTGGTAATTGTACCAACAAAACATATTTTTATTCTTAATTCCTATGACAGGGTCTCATTAGTTTCTCATCATGCCTCTTTTATTCTATTTAAACAACAACAACAATAAAAAAAAAAAAAAAAAAGGTTAATGTTTGGATTTAGGTGACTCTCCAGCAAATTTTGACACTGTTCCCAAATGGGTAGTTCTTCTAATCTAATGATTAGGTCATGCCACTTTTTTTTTTTTTCACATGCCACTTTTATTGATAATGATGTTTCTGGAATCTTGTAAATCATTTAATTAGTTTAAAATTCTAGATAGACATGAGGTCCATTATGGTAAGTTCTATTTTGCTTCCTCCAATGCCTCATTAATTTATACTCATTCAAACTTTCCTAAATCTAAATGTACAGCCAGGCAACTCTGATTTAATGGATATAAAAGACAAACCTGAGCATTTTCCCATCTGCATTACTTGATCTTCCCTCTCTGAACAAGTTCCTCTCTAATCACCACTCCATGATGCCACCTCTTATATATTCCACCCATATCCCTCACATTCTCTCTATGCCCTTTGGCATCTCCTTACCTTCTAGCATCTTCAGCATCTTCCTCAAAACTTCATCGTGCACCTTGGAGCTCTGTCCAAATATCTGGATGCTTCAAGATGAGGTTCTCCCTTTTATGATGACAGATCCTAATGCCTCTGCCCTCTCTGATGCTGTGATGCTCACTATTGTTTGCCTTTTACCAACTCATACTCCTCCTGAGCTAGAAGCCTCACCTCTGGAGAGGGGAAGAGCACTGACTTTGCAGCCAGAGGTCCAGTGCTGTGATTTACATGCTCCACAAACTTCAGTAAATTACTTAATTTCATTCCACACTTGGTGTCCTTGAGACTCCACCAAATTCTCTTGCCATAGATACCTGCTCATTTGTGCTGATCATAAATCCTTAATACCAAGGTCTTTGACCCTTATCTACTAGCTGCTCAATATCCCATCTCTCCTGCTCAGTGATTCTTGCAAGGGCTGTACCATACCTCACAGGCATAATGACTCACTCCTCATGCCAGTCCCACCCATGCATGTATTCCTTTTAAGGACAATTTGCACTTCCTGTAGGAGAAAAGAAAAAAGAAAAAAGTTAAGTTCAGAAATCACAAAATACTGATAACTTTCAGAAAGTCTTAGGATTTAGGTCATAAAAACAGCTTTGGTTCTAAGCAGATGATCCAGAGAATAACAAAGGTCATAAAAAAGATTTTAAAAATAAATTAAAAATAAGATCTCCAGCATCTAAAAGCTGAGATTCACCAGGGCACAGGGGAGATTAACTACTTTACTTCTTTAGATGCATCTGAATCCTAAAAAGGAAATCATTTCCTTCCTTTCTTTCATAACTAGTATATTCTCTATATTGTACTAAGTCCTTATACACAATGAATATAGAAATGATCTCTGACTTAAGAGTGTTGTGTGCTTATTCTCCAATCCTTGTTTCCTAATGCTCGATACATTCTCCTACTGTGACTTTAACCCTCAAGTATTATAACTTACATAAGTTATAACATGTTATGACTTAAAAGCTATACTTGTGGCTAGACTTTACTTGGACTTCAGAATTTATTAATTTCACCTGGGAGATAAACAGGAAAGGCTAACTTGATTTTTTTAAAGAGTAAATATAGGGCTGGGGATGTGGCTCAAGCGGTAGTGTGCTTGCCTGGCATGTGTGGGGCGCTGGGTTTGATCCTCAGCACCACGTTAAAAAAATTTTTAAAAATGAATAAATATATATTTTCTCCATTAAATTGCTAATTTTCCATAAATCCCCATATTAATGAAGGACCTCATCATTCTCCCAGTAAATTAACAAGAATCTCTCTTAGATTCTTCCTTTTCCTCCTTCTATATGCAGCTGTCACTGTGCATAATCATTCCACATCAGCAGCCTATTTTGGTATTTCCTGCATATTCTCATCACTGGTTCAATAGTGTACCCACTGTTCTCTCTGACTTCAGAACTTTGTGCCTCCAAATCCCCTCTACTCAGCCACCCAAGAGATCTCTCTGAAATTCAAACAATTGTACTTTCCACAGCCTATAAAAAAATAAAATCAAACCCCACCGAATATATATGTATTGCCTAAAAAGTAGGTTAGCAGACACATTGCAGGACAGTACCTATTTAGTACCTAATCTGAAATTTAACTTTAGGCAAACAAATGCAAATTGAGCTTGTGGGAGTTTCTTTGTAAAGCAAATTTCTTTCCTTATCTTCTCTGTGACAAGCTGCATTTTAAGTACAAATTATTTTTTAAAGCATATTTAAAAGTTAGGGCTGCTAGATTGTTTTGTTTTTAAGATGGGGTTTTTCAACCTTGTGGGGTGATGTCAAGGGAATAAGTTCTCTCAAGGAACACTTGTTAGTAGAACTCAAACTTTCTTAAAAAAAAAAAAAAGATGCTCAAAACAGCAGGTACGGTGGGATCTTTAACTTGAATTTTGAAGTAACTAGTCTCAGAAGAATTATAAGTTAAAATAAAAATTTAAGCTGTATTCATTGGCATCATTTACCAACTTTTTGATTTATTCATCTCTCTTGTTTTTTTTATTTTTAAAAAATTTTAGTCTGATGCATGCTGTGCAAGTGCTCTACAATTCAGCCACATCCCTAGTCCCCAAAAGAGTTTTGATGCAGTAAGAGTTTGAGCCAATTTCTGTGCTAGATATCACCCTTCCTTCACATCTTTCTTCCAGACCATACCTCTGCCTTTAACATCAATGCTCCTTTGAGCTTTTCTTTGGCCCTCTGCTCTGTCCCTGTAAATATGTCCCTTCAGTGTGCTCCCCTAAATGTCACAGCAGGTTTCTTACTTGACACTGTTGGTCTCAATTCAGTTACCTATTCTTCTTAATGTCTGTCATTAAGATGCAAGAGGAGGGCTGTGGGGTGTAGCTCAGTTGGTAGAGTGCTTACCTCTTATGCACAAGACTCTGGGTTCAATCCCCAGCGCCACACACACAAAAAAAGATGTCAAGAGAATACTTGATGTACTACACTTCCTGAATAATAAAGTTACTTATTCCTAGTTCCCATCTACACATTGGCATCAAATTGTATGGAGAAGAAAACAATGTTTCACAATTGAATCTCTTTCTCTATAACACCCATTTAAACGTTTTATTGTTTTTTTTTTAAGAGATAGAGGGAGAGAGTTTTATATATATATATATATATATATATATATATATATATATATATATATATATATATATATATATATATATATATATATATATTTATTTATTTATTTTTTAGTTCTCGGTGGACATACATCTTTGTTTGAATGTGGTGCTGAGGGTCGAACCCGGGCCGCACGCATCCCAGGTGAGCGCGCTACGGCTTCAGCCACATCCCCAGCCCTGTTGTTTGTTTTTTGTTTCTATTTTTTTTTTTTTCCTCTCTCTCTCTCTGTCTATATCACAGCCAAACTCAGATGTTTCTTCTTCCTGGATTTAGGCATTTTCGTTACTGCCTGGTCTCTTCAGCCTACTTGCTATGGCCAGGTTTAAATCCACTCTAGACAGTTTGGGCAGATGCGGGTGAATCTCAGGACTTGAGCAGGCTTCAACCTGCACATCTCTGCAGGGAATGAGGAGTCAGTCATCCCTAGAACCCTTGTGATGAGAGGTGGTTTGAAGTACACTTCGTGATCTTATTCCTGAGAACCCGAGGTACTCATCAGAATAGAGATCAACGCCTATATTTCTAGTTTTGACTTTCCAAGAGGCTTCCATTTGCTAGAGGACTGTTCAAGACAGTCTTTTCAATACCTAATCAAGTTCTGCCCATGTTGTCCGACCTCTGTCCGGACTTTTATCTGCACATCTCTTCCCTCCTGCCCACCCACCGGCAAGCAAACAGTTTCTACAGCCAGTGACACTCATCTGGCTAGTCTCATTGGTCAGGAAGTTTAGCTTTTTTTTTTTTTTTTTTTTTTTTTTCTTGTCGGAGTTCTGAGCCATTAAAACCTACGATTGAAATTCCTAAGCTCTATAAGCTTTGCATGTCCATAGGTATGAGGACTTAAAGATTCATGGTCATGGCCTGTCAGTTATTTAAGTTAAAATTACAGATGCACACACAAGGTATATATGCATATATGTCATTTATTTATTTATTTTTAAATTTTGGGGTGGGGGTGGAGGTATTGGAGATTGAACCCAGGGGTACTTTACCACTAAACTATATCCCCAGCCCTTTTTATTTTTTTGAGACAGAGTCTCACTAAGTTGGTTAAGGTCTCGATAAGTTGCTGAGGCTGACCTCAAATCCTCCTGCCTCAGCCTCTCCAGTTGCTGGGAGTCTGTGCGACGATGCCCGGCATATATATATATATATATATTTTAAATTGATAAATTTTAATGATCTCCTGGCAAAACATGCTGGAGTGCCAAGTGGTGGTCTTTTACTCATATAACTAGATTTTTAAAAATTTATTTAGACATTTTATTTATTAAAAGAGAGTCCAGGCCTATTACCAATTTTATTGAACGGTGAAATCATGTTGGAAAGCTAAAGTAAACCGACAATAATTTACAAGTGCCATCTGTGGCAGTCTGGTTTTCTCAAAAGCCTGATGAATTGCTGTTCATTAGGGAAGACAACAGTTTTCCATTCCTGCCCTCAAAAGCCATCTCGGTGTGGCCTGCCACGTGACCGGCGGCGGTGGCCACACCCTGCGAGACCGGTCGGGTCCGCAGGGTCTCACGCGGTGCTGGACAGATCCGGCCCCATTGGCGGCACCTCCGCTCTGGCCCCGCCCCTTTCCCCCTGAGTCTTTCGGCTTCGGTGGAGGCGGCTGCGGCTGCAGGGCTGCGAATCCTGGGCTCTGATCTAGGCCACAGATTCCAGGTCAGTGAGCAAATCCATTTTCAGGAGAGCGCTGTACCCTCTAGAACCGAGTTGGTTGCACCTTGCAGGTGGGGTTGGGGTTCACGGGCGGAGGAAAGGCGCAGGAGTTCGCGGCAGTTTTGAGTTTTGGCTCAAGTTTGGGAAAGGAGCATGGATTCAGAGGTCAGCATCCCCTCCCCCAGCTCCAGCCTTGCTGCTCCAGGAAGTGACACCGTTCATCCTCCACCGCGGGAGGTCCTCCTTCTCCCAGAGGGAGGGGACCGATGAGCCACACTGCCTTCCCTGCGTGTCTGCAAAGGCCTGAGGCTGGCTGAGGCTGGCTGAGGAGGGAGTTCTGCCTTTCGGAAGGAAGCAAAGCCAAGCTGGTTAAGTTGGGATAAAACACAGTGAGAGACCTTCTGTTCCCCAGAATTAATTTAAGACTGCCTGATTGGCTCTGAGAACTTTGTCTGATGTTGCTCACATCTGAAGCTTCTCTGAGGATGGCTACTGCTCTGTGACAGTCACTTGTGACTTCTGGAAGAGGTGAAAGAGATAAGATCACTTTACTTTCAGAAACAGAGATAATATAGAAATAAAGATAGTTATTATTAATAATAAATTAATAAATTCTTAATAATTAAGGAAACTATATTTCTATATCTTCCTTCCTCATTGGGAATGAGTTCACTGAGGTTGGGGATATTTCATTTAAGCAATGAATCAAATAGTTGAGACAGAAATGGGTGGTTAAGAGCATAGGTGCACACTGGCTGTGTGCCCTGGGCATGTTACTTGCTCTCTATGAGTTTTAATTTCTTTTAACTATAACATGGACAGAGTAATGTATGCATCCTAGAGTTTGGGGAAGGATTAACTGAGGGAGATTTAAACACACAGGAGACTGACTGACATGGTAAATTAAATTATTATTGACAAACTCCATACCCAGCTTTTTTTTGGGGGGCGGGGGTCCGGAGATTGAACTCAGGAGCACTAAACCACTGAGCCACATCCTCAGCCCAATTTTGTATTTTATTAGAGACAGGCTCTCACTGAGTTGCATAGTGCCTTGCCTGTTGCTGAGGCTAACTTTGAACTTGAGAGCCTCCTGTCTCAGCCTCCTCAGCTGCTTGGATTTCAGGCCTGCGCCTCCATGCCCAGCCATACCCAGCTTTTAAAAAAAAAAAAATGCAGCAATTAAAACAATTTTTGAATGATATGTATGGGAGTAAAATATGTGAACATGCATTATGAAGAATATGACCCCTACTATTGCACCTAAACATGTTAAAATATAAGTTCTCTCTTTTTTTTAATCTTTTATTGATTTTATTTTTTTTAAATACACGACAGCAGTGGAATGCATTACAATTCTTATCACACATATGGAGCACAATTTTTCATATCTCTGTATATAAAGTATGTTCACACCATATTATGCCTTTATACATGTACTTTTTTTTTTGCATTACAATTCTTAATACACATATATACCACAATTTATAAGTTCTCTTTAAATAAGAAATTACAAGTGAGATTCACAATGCAGAAAGAAATACAAGAATTTTATATTATAATAAGATAATCCATTAACTTATTTAAAAAAATAAGTTAATGGATTATCTAACACTGACTCAAGTTAGAAGAAAACCTGTGCAGGACAATATATTAAATTATTATAACTTTTTGAAATGTAGGTGAGTAATTTATTTGAAGATAAGCTTAAAAATATTTAAAATTGATTATGTTCTAATACAAATACATATAAAGTGCTCTTAGGTCAATTCTAGATATTAAAGTGAAACATAAAGATTAAAAATGTGATTCTCAAAGCACAAGTAGCCCAACTCAATTCTGAGTGTAACTGCAACTGTTTTATCCCATTGGCACTAGGGCTCCCAGCCAGGGGACAGCCCTGCCCTAGCCTGAATCAGCACCGTAACCCCTGCTCAGTCACTGATTTTTTTTCTGAAATCCTTTCTCATATTATGTCATCTTCCACTGTAACAGATGCTTTAGATCTTAATATCACTCCATTCGTTGGCCTTCCCTCCCCATTTCTAGCTGTTTTTCACCCTAAATTAAAAGAGGGCCTTTTCACTAAGGCAGAGCTTCTGAACTTTTAACATACATACCAATCATCTTGGAGACCTTTTTAAAGTACAGATCGTGGGTGATCTGGGTGAGACAGATTTTGCATGAAGAGCTCCAGTGGATGCCAGTGCTGTTGGTTTATGGACCACATGACTTCCTTTTCCAAGCATTTGCTTCTGATTTGACTAGTCTCCCCTTGTTCTGAATTTGGCTTCTTTCATCTGCTGATTCAGCCCCTAGGACTGTGGGACCTCAGGCTCTCCTGGTCTGCATACTTCGTATAGTCAGACTACACCCTCTCAACCTGTCCACACTGCTTCTGAGGCATGGCCTCTCTTGTCTTCTCTTTAAGAGCCAGGACTTGCAGGTACATGAGCATGGTCACTCAAACCTGTGCTGACTCCTCCCCTTCACAATTTCTTTTCTTTACCTAGCTTCAGTGTTATTCCCTTTGACAAAACATATCAACTTGTATATCATCTTTTCTATTCAGGAATCTGTCTTGAATATCTAAAGTAGTGCATTAGATGAGGGTTGAGGGTCTAATGAAATAAAAGTGAAGCCACGTATGTAATTTAAATATTTTTAGTAGCCTCATTAAAAAGTTAAGAACAGGTAAAATTAATTTTAATTTTTTTTAATTGAACCCAATACATGGAAACTATTAAGATATATAACCAGTAAAATTATTAACGAGGTACTTTAGATTTTTTTCTTACTAAATCATCAAAATCCAATGTGTATTTTACACTTCAATACTTTTGTCTTACTATCTATACATCAAATATTCAATAGCTACATTTGGCTAGCGTATTTGACAACAGAGTTCTACTTCTTGTTTAGAAGATAGTAAGTCAAGCCTTCACCTTTTCTCATTGCATTTCTTCCTGATTATTTTGTTTTTGTCAGTTCTATTGAGTTGTAATTTATATCTAATAAGTTGCAAATTATAACTATGCAGTTCTGTTTCGGTATGTAGATATGTAGAGAGTTTTGTAATACCCCCACAATCATGATATATGAAGGGCCTTTTCTTTACCCTCCTTGTTTCCCTGTGTCCCTTTCCAATTCATCCCTGCTGAGCCTGGCTTCCGCTGATATTCTTTCAAAAGCTATCACTTTGCCTTTTCTAGGATTTTATATGATTGGTATCATACAGTATCTTATCTTTAGTGTCAGGCAGCTTTGAATTTATGTAATGCTTTTTGAGATTTAACCTGTTGTATGGATCAGTACTTTCATTTAACTGGTAATGTTAAACTTGACCTAAGCCGGCTTTCCTGCATTTGGATTTTTACATAAAGATTTCATCTTTCATAGTGAACTGTAACCTAACTTCTTGGGTAATCAGATTGCAACCTATCCTTCCACCAAATAGCAGTCTCAGCTAATCACAAGCAGCCAACTGATGAAACCATGTTCAAATAAGACAGGCAGTTGCCAGAACCAATCAGACTGTCTAAACCTTACTTCAGTTTTCTTCCTAGCACTTCTTTTTTTTTTTTTTTTTTTTGAGGGGGTGGTGGTGCTGGAGATTGGACTTAGAGGCACTCAACCACTAAGCTACATCTCCAGCCCTATTTTATAGATAGGGTCTCACTGAATTGCTGAGGCCTCACTGTTACTGAGGCTGGCTTTGAACTCTCTATCCTCCTGCCTTCGGAGCCACTGGGATTACAGGTGTGCACCACATCACCAGGCACCTTCATGGCACTTCTTTTTCTCTGGTTATAAATATAACTGGCCTACCTAGTAGGAAAGAGTATTCTAAACCATTTTGATCCAGACTGCTGCCTGATTCTAGAATTGCAAATAAAACCAATTAGGATTTGTGAATTTAAATTTATTGTGATTTTTCTTTTATTAGTAATATGCCATTGTATGCATATACAACAATTTGTCCATATACCAGTTAAAGGCCTCATAGACTTTCCATTTTGTGACAGTTACTAATTTTATGCCTTTATAAGGTTGAAACTCTTCTTCAAGAGGATTGCGTATTCCAAGTACAGTTTTGCCTGAGATATAATTTTGCGTGTGTGTGTGTGTGTGTGTGTGTGTGTGTGTGTGTGTGTTCGGGGAGATAGGGTGGACCTTAGTAAGAATAATACTATATAATAATAATAATAATAGTAAGAATAATACTATCACAATGTTTTTTAACATTAGCTATTATATACATTAGCATATTTATTTCCACATTCCAATGCCATCATCAACTCCAAGTATAAGCTCAAATCCAAATATAATTTGAAATTCAAATAATATTAATTACTCTTTTATTCCAGGTGCAGTGCTAGGTTCTGGGTTGCATGGAATGGTCAAGAGAGATTGGGCCTCTGCCTTCACACTGCTAATCTAACAAAGATAGTACAACCTCACAGTGCTTGTGCTAAGTGAAATGGTGTGGCTGTCACAGGAGATATTGAAAATCCAACTTGATCTCTCAGGTGTGATTTCTGTGGTCAAACAGTGTCTCAAGTGGTGGTTAAATACTATCACAGTAATACGTATCAGTAATACTAATGAGGTGTTCAGGGTTCATTAATTTGTCAACAATTATGTTCTACACCTTTCATGGAGAGAAAGATTATAAAGGAGTAGTAAGAGCTCTGAATGTCTGTGTTCAAATACCTTTTCCACCGCTTAAGCTGACTTCTTAACTTCAGTTAATACAACTATGAAAGGGGGCTTCAGGGACACTCATGGTGGTGTTGAGTACATGCAGAACAATTACATTTGTGTGTGGTACATAATAGGCTGTCAGTGTTAATATTTCACATTAGCATTGTTCTTACTAAGCAGGGTAGAGGGATGACCAGGTCCAGGACCTGTGAGAGCATCACAGACCACTAGGTGGCAGTACTCAAGTCCCATTTCAACTTACTCTGCCACAGTGCCTCACAGTCACCTTCCTCAGCTATGCTTATGTCCTATAGCATCCCCCCCCCCCCCCCCGCACCCACCCCCACCCCCAACCCACCCCACCCCCGTAGTCTGGGGCGTTTTCTAAGGCCTTTTGTTCTGATGGAAGTGTTCTTATTTCCAAATTATTTTATTCATCCAAGTTGAGGACCTGTGTTTCAGGCACATTGTGCTAGTTGCCCAGGCTATAGCTGTGAACTATATATATATATATATATATATATATATATATATATATATATATATATATATATATATATATATATACTTTTTTTTTTAACCTATTTGACTGTCAAGATGGGAGGAAATTGGTATAATTTTCAGGGCCTTGTGGTCTTGGGCCCACACTGATCATGTTGTATCAATATACATGACTTTTGCTGAGGATCAGCCACAGACAAATTATGGAATTCCTCTTGTTCCCAAAACCAGTTAGGCAAGCAGACCAAATGGGGAAGAAAAAAAAAAATCCAAGTGAAAATGATTCAGTGCTGGATACAGTTTTTTAAAAGTCAAAACAATATTTCCAGTGTGACTTCAAATGATGGTAATTGAATTGAACAACTGAAAACTTCCAAGAAAAATAAATTGAATGTAAAGGTGGTGTTTTTTCAAGAAGGATGTAAGGCCTCACCTGCCCTAATGACCCCTTCTTTACACACAGGCCCCTGCAGATCCTGTCAACAGCTATGACTGGCCTCCGTGGAATCCCCTCAACAAATAGGATCGTTCCCATTTCCACACTCAAAAAGCACTGGGTCCATGCCTGACTCTTACTGCATTTAGCACCAACTATTTTTGGTTAAAAGTATGAGATTGAGGACACAGCTTTGAACAAGGACCCTGAAAAGAATAGGCTTCTGGCAACTCTATAACCTAGAAAATGCATGGTTTTCTGAAGTCACTTAACATCTCTATTTCCTTGTTGAAGGACCAAGATTGTATTTATTTACTTATGCAGAGTTGTCCTATGAAGGACAAAGAAAGCAAGAAATCACAACTGGTAGAAGTGTTAGTTATAAAAATATTTCTCCCCCTTATCGTAGTCATTCCTGTTTCTTTGGGCTTGGCTGGGAAGGAGAGCAAAAGGATGAAAGAGCTCTGTATGGAGTGGAATTTGGCAGTGTCTTCACAGCCAATGGTGTTTATGATCTTAGAGATCAGATACCTGAGAGTGAAGCAAAGAGATCAAAACAAAAAGCTTGAGAGAAAGATGTGATCGATACATGGAGGGAGGAGGAGGTTCTAGATTTTTATTCCTCCAATGTTGAGGACCTGTGTGTCAGGCACATTGTGCTAGCTGCCCAGGCTATAGCTGTGAACAAAAAAGTCTGATCTTAGAGAGCTTAACATTCCAGTGGGAATATTCAGACAAGGAAGATACATATTAGGCGGTGAGAAAAAGAAAAGGCTGTTGAGTATGCAGAGAGTGATTCCATGGTAGCTGCAATGTACATAAGCTAGACAGAGCAGACCCTTCAGATAAGGAAAATTCGAGAAGTGAGTCACACAGATACCAGGGTGAAGGGTCACTCTTGCAGGGGGAAAAACAAATGCAAAAACTCCATAGGCATAGTCTGTTTTCATGCTTTTCACATTGAGAATGTATTTTGGTGTTTTGGAAGGTCAGACAGATGATGGCTCACACAAGGCTTCTTCTCTTCAGGGTTTCCTTTTGTCTTTCCATCCAATAGGAGTAAGAAAAAATAATAATCATCACTCTGATAAGGGTGGAAACTGGTGTCTCATATGAGTTGGGGTAAAGAAAGTGTTGGAAATTAGAATGAGAAGTTTGCCCCAAGTGTCGGACCTCAATCCAGCACAGGATAATAAACATCTCCTTTCTTAGCCTGAGCCTCTTCTGTTTGTTTGTTCTTTTACCTAGGATTCCATAGCAGGACAACCTTTGAAGCAGGGCTGGACAGGCAGGAGCCAGCAAAGTAGCTACAATGACTTCAACAGTTCTGGGGGACATCCGCGATGAGGTGACCTGCCCCCTTTGCCTGGAGCTCCTGACCGAACCCGTGAGCACAGACTGTGGCCACAGCTTCTGCCAGGCCTGCATCACAGAGAATAGAGAGGAATCAGAGATGAGCCAGGACAAGGAGCGCAATTGTCCTGTGTGCCAGACCAGCTACCAGCCTAGGAACCTCCGGCCTAATCGGCACCTGGCCAACATAGCGCAGCGGCTCAGAGAGGTAGTGTTGTGCCCAGGGAAGCAGCTGCAGGTAATTCTTTGTGCACACCATGGAGAAAAACTCCAGCTCTTCTGTAAAGAGGATGGGAAGCTAATTTGCTGGCTTTGCGAGCGTTCTCAGGAACACCGTGGCCACCATACATTTCTCATGGAGGAGGTCGCCCAGGAGTACCAGGTGGGAGCCCGGGGTAGAAGGAGGACAGGGAGGAGCAGGGTCCTCGGCAAGTTTTAACTTGACATAACTTCTTTGTAGTCTACCACACCCTCACCCTTGGTTTACCCAAAGGATGAGCCTAGAAAATGCCTTCCTGGTCAGAAATGTAGACTTTGTCTTTTCCTTCTTGCCCAAGATTGATTAGAATGAGCTGCTGGGAGTAAAAAGGAAGCCAGTGGATTGAAGGTGGGAAGTACATTGGCAATAAAAGTAAAGGAGTAAAGTTGTTTTGTGGTCAGATTCTTTGCCCAGGAGAAAGATAACTGGCCTATTCTTGTTGATCTCCAACCCTGTGTATATAATAAGATGATCTGGCTGTCTCAATTTTTTATCCCAGGGTAGGACAGCCTCCTTCTAAGGTCAGCATAATCTCTGCCTAGTTTATTGCATGTCTAGATACTGACCCTGTTACCCTGATGTGTTTCTTCCAGGAGATGTTCCAGGAGTCTCTGAAGAAGTTGAGGAAAGAACAGCAGGAAGCTGAGAAGCTAAGAGCTTTTATCAAAGAGAAGAGGGCATCCTGGAAGGCAAGAAAGATTCCTCCCAAGGGTATTATAGGAGCAGAGGGCAAAGGAGTCCTGGTTTTGTCTGTTCCTGAAATTATGCCTAGTAGTGTTTCCCTTCGCCTCATCCCTGGCTGCATCCCTTCCAGACCAGAGCATTTCCCATGTGCAGGGGGACTCAGATGGAGTTATATAACAAACGTATCAAAAGTGAACCCAGGTCTTTGAAGCAGTCACCTAGCAGAGGAACCAGGGCTAGAAGTAGTCCCAAATTCATAATTCTGGTTCTTGTTTTAGTTTGGGTTCCTGGGAATGCCAATTTAGTCATAGGCCAATAATTAATGACCTTATTACCCCTGGAAGCAGAGGCTGGTACAGAACCAGGAAAGGCTAGAGAGGCTGCCCTGAAATCTAAACCTTTATGGAATTAGTCTATATCTAAAAGGCTTAGATAAGGCATCCTGGGGCTATTGGTCTGAAAACAACAGAATGGAGAAAAAAAAGAAATAGCTACCACAGATCTGTACCTGCAGGCATTTCCTGTTTCAGTGAGGCTGGCCCAGGAAAGCAGTGCTGCACCTGCCTTCCCCATCCCCTGTGGAAGAGACCCTCAGCTCACCCAACAGCAACCCCTTTTTCTTTCTTGATACTGAAGACTCAGGTGGAGCCCGAGAGACAGAGGATCCAGACAGAGTTTAGTCAGCTGCGAAGCATCCTGGACAAAGAGGAGCAGCGGGAACTGAAGAAGCTGGAGGAGGAAGAAAGGAAGGGACTGAGCATTATAGAGAAAGCCGAGGAGGAGGTGATCTACCAGAGCCAGTCACTGGAAGAGCTTATCTCAAATCTGGAGCATCGATGCCAGGGCTCAGTAATGGATCTGCTGCAGGTAAGACTTAATGGAGCCTCAAATGTGAGAGTCAAGAAAAAGAGAAACCAACTTTCCTTTTTTTCTGGGAAATAGAACCAACAGCTTGGTAGGGGTGAGGAAAACTAAATCCTTTGGCCCAATAGTGCCTCTTCCCTTTTGAATGGCAGAGCATAAGGTAATTTTTAAATTTTAATTTGTTATATATGACAGCAGAATGCATTATAATTCATATTACACATAGAGCACAATTTTTCGTATCTCTGGTTGTACACAAAGTAGAGTCACACCATTCGTGTGTTCATACATGTACTTAGGGTAATGATGTCCATTTCATTCCACTATCTTTTCTACCCCCATGCCCCTTTCTTTCTCACCCACCCCTCTGCTCTATCTAAGTTCATCTATTCTTCCCATCCCCGCCCCCCCCAATCCCATTATAAATTAGCCTCCTTATATTAGAGAAAACATTTGGCATTTGTTTGGGGGATTGGCTAACTTCACTTAGCATTATCTTCTCTAACTCCATCCATTTACCTTCAAATGCTATGATTTTATTCTCTTTCAATGCTGAGTAATATTCCATTGTGTATATATACCAAATTTACTTTTATTCATTCATCTACTGAAGGGCATCTAGTTTGGTTTCACAGTTCAGCTATTGTGAATTGTTCTGCTATAAACATTGATGTGGCTGTGTCCCTGTAGTATGCTGTTTTTAAGTCCTTTGGGTATAGACCAAGGAGTGGGATAGCTGAGTCAAAAGGTGGTTCCATTCCCAGTTTTCCAAAGATTCTCCATACAAAGCATAAGGTAATTTAGAGAACAAATGCTATATTTTTATTTATTACTTATGAAGGGCGGTCTAAAAGTTTGTTTGATATTGTGTGGAAAGACCTCCTATATCCAGTGATACTCAATTGTTTCTCAATCCCCAGATTTCCAGGGAGAACATATCAAACCCTGCCCCCACTTGAAAACCACTGTTTTTCAGGCACCTCCTGTCTCTGTTGCTATACTGGGAATTTGCTCAGTTTAGTCACAGGAAGATGCATGCCAAGCTCAGGTTCTTAGAGGATATATAATTACCAGCCCTTCTTTGCTTTTACTCTCTTCTCTAGGAAAGAATCATTGAGCAGGTTGCAGTAACAGATATTTGAACAGGTTTTGGGGCTGGTCTCTCGTCTAAGTGTGGGTGGTTTGGAAGAGTACAAGGTATCCAGCCTGGAAAGATTTGATGGAGGAATTTGAACTGAGACTGAAACTTGAACTGAGTTGAAACTTAAAACAGTTGGTTACTGCATGGAATGATGAGTAGGACTAAAGAGTGGGGGCCAGGTAGACCTATCTTGGAACCTTTAGGCTGCCCCTTATTTTTTGTTCACCTTCTTGCTTTCCTTTCACTCTGCCTTTGCTGGTGAAACTAATTATTTCTTTACTTATTCCTGGGTGCTAGCATTGGAATCGTGGAATAGTAATTTTCCACCTTATTGGAGCTTTTCCTCACTCACTGCTTCATTTCATTCTTCTTATCATTCCACCCTGTCTTTGGGGTCATTCAAGTCTACACAGCAGAAATTAGAAAGTCAAATAGGAGGCAAGTGGTCAATTCTGCTGAAATGAGCCAGGAAGTGGCAATAATGAAGGTGACTGACAGGTGGCTAAAAGAAGGCAAGGGGGTGAGATGAACTGGTATGGTCAAAGAGGAGATGTCAGATTGATATATGCTGGCTTTTATGACAGTATTTTGTCTATGTTTGGGGACTAAGTGGCTGCTAGTATCATTCAGGAGGCTGGGAGTCAAGATAGTCATTGCAGTACTAGTAGCTCATTTGCTGGAATTTATAATCTGCATGATGATAGAGGCCTCAGCAGAAGTACAGATTTTGATAATCATCAATACATGTATGTTAAAAATCAAGGCAATGGTTGAAGTCAGCAAAGGTCAGGTAGAAGGTGAGAGAAGATAAGGTTTGCAAGATAACCTTTTAAAAGACTCTGAGTTTGCATCTGCAGTAGCCAGAGTAGAATGTCTCTCAAGGTTAGGAATCATGACTTCATTATTCCCAAGGCACATTATTTTGCATGGCAAACAATAGGTGGTATAAACATAACATCACACACACACACACACACACACACACACACATAATGTAAAAATAAAGGAATAATGATTTGTCTCTGATGTCTTCACATGAGTACTAAGGGTCAATCTGCCCTAAGTTTTTGTCTCGTTTGTGACTGTATTCCTTTTGCATCATGACGTAGTAGATTAGGGCTGAGAACATGACCTGTTATGCCTTGGCTTAAACTGTCTTTTTCTTTTCTAGGATGTGAGTGATGTCATGCAGAGGTATGTGCAGAGAACATGAGCTGTTTCCCTTGTGATTTTTATTTTCTTTCTCTTCCCTATTTTCTTTCCTCCTCCTGTGATACTAGGGATTGAACCCAGGGACACTCATCAACTGAGCTACACAATCAACCTTTTTCATTTTGAAACAGGATCTCATTAAGTTGCTGAGGGTCTCTCTCGATAAGTGGCTGAGGCTGGTCTTGAATTTACAATCCTCCTGCTTCAGCCTCCCAAGTTTTTGAGATTACAGGCATGCATTGCCATGCCCAACTTTTGATTCTCCTGATTAACAAAAGATCCTACTCAGATTTGTATTGGAGTAAATGGGAAAGAAGGGGGAAAAAGTCTCAGAGAGGGAAGATTTAGTACTGTGATATCTTGAATCACTTGTCACATGAAAATTTGGGGATCGCAAAATAAAGGGAGCAGATTCCATGAGAGGAGAATTTGAATGATGGGAGGAAGTAAAATTGCCTGCCATTGAGAAGTGCTGTTGCTGACAATAAAGGGTTATAGTGTCAGTGACCCCTGCATACTCTGTGTCGCATGACTCCTTTTCCACAAACCTCTGTCTCTGCTTTCATCCCTGGTTAAAGCTACCTCAGCATGCACTGGGATGTTCTTTGCCTCTGCATTTTATTGAAGGAAATTTCCATCTGTGTTGTTTGCATGGGTTTGAGCGTTTGCTCTTGGGGCATGAGCCTTAAATTTGCCTTTCTCCACTGGCTTTGGTATAGTCCAGGCCTTAGCACCTAGTTCTCAGATTTCCATTTGTCTCAGTTTCAGTAAAAATATAGACCTGAGACATAAGAAAAAAAATAGTTTTGGTCCCAGAGCTGTTTTCTTCTCCAACACATAGTATAGAATCTTATCCAACAAGATGACAGCTAAATTTGTCCGCACACCCAGCACCTTCAGGCTCCTTATAGACAATGAAGCACAGAGTCTATTTTCACTCAGTTTGAAGGTGAGGATATCTTGTTTCTCCAGGTGTAACATCCCTAAAGACAATGAATCCTGAGATCCTGTTTTAAAAGCCTTCCTGCCGGGCATCTAGTGGTGGTAGGGCCTGAGCCCACAGACTGAAGGAAGCTCTGCATTGGGCACTTCCAAAGCCACAGGAGCAGATTCCTGGGTTTTACCTGTCTGCTCTGACATCCGTAGCCCCTCCTGGTGGACCCTCTGATACAGTACTGATATTTTAAATATTTTGTATCTTTATTTTAGAGATAGCAGAGGATTACCTAGTCAATATTCTCCTCAATTCCCCACTATCTCTAGGAAATAGGAAAAAGAAAAATCATTGCATTTTATAAAAATAACAACAGAAAAACAAAGAAACATGAGGCATTAAGAAGTTAAATTCATCAATAGGTCTGAGAGGTGAGGGAGACAGAATTGTGGAGGAACCCAGGGTCACATTATGGAGCTCATAATGTCCGTCCTCCCTAGGAGTGAATTCTGGACCCTGAGGGACCCCCCAGCTCTCCCTACCAAGCTGAGAAGTATGTTCCGAGCCCCAGATCTGAAAAAGATGCTGCGAGTGTTTCGAGGTGAGGAGATGTAAAGAAAGAGTTTGGATGTGGAATTACTGTAGTGGTAAGAAATAATGAGGATAGAGGGTTTAGTTGCTCTTGGGAATAGTGGTGAGGAGGGATGACACAAAGTGAGTGCTTAAGGGAAGAGGAAATGACCAGTTCACAGCATTCCCTCGCATTCTGCTCAGTCTGGTAAGGGGAGAGATGTCAGACCCAAGAACCTTGGTTCTGTTCACCGTATTTCACTCTTTATCTTACAGAGCTGACAGATGTCCAGAGCTACTGGGGTGAGTGGAAACCATGGCCTCTTTGAGTTGACCTGTCTGCTGCCCTTTCACATGTTCCACACCCTAAACAAATTCACACATTCTCTCAGGTCTGAGACATTCCTGTCCCCTATCACCTACTTCCAATTCCTCCCAACCATCTCCTCTTTCCCTTCTTTGTGTCACCGGACCCCTATGCCCATTCTCATCTGCTGATATTTGTACCTTTTCCTACAGTGGACGTGACTATGAATCCCCACACGGCTAATTTAAATCTTGTCCTGTCGAAAAACCGGAGACAGGTGAGATTCGTGGGTACTAAGCTGTCTGAGACTTCCTGTCTGGAAGAACATCATGACTTCAGTGTCCTGGGCTCTCAGCAGTTCTCCTCAGGAAAATACTACTGGGAAGTAGACGTGACCAGGAAGACTGCCTGGATCCTGGGAGTGTGTAGCAATCCCATGGGACCTGCGTTCTCTGGCAGCCAGTTTGCTAACAAGCAGAATGCCTATTCGAGATACCAACCACAGACTGGATACTGGGTGATTGGGTTACAGCATAAGCATGAATATAGAGCCTATGAGGATGCTTCCACTTCCCTGCTCCTCTCTATGACAGTGCCCCCTCGCCGCGTTGGAGTTTTCTTAGACTATGAGGCTGGCACTGTCTCCTTTTATAATGTCACGAACCATGGCTTGCCCATCTACACCTTCACCAAATATTACTTTCCTACTGCCGTTTGTCCATATTTTAATCCTTGCGACTGTGTAGTCCCAATGACCCTGCGTCGCCCAAGCTCCTGAGCATTCGGCTGCCCCCACCTACAGCTGAGTAGTAACCTTCACCCCGCAGCTCATCTGCATGAGTCTCCTTTCTGATCAGTTTTCTGTGTTCTCACTCCTTTCCTGCTGACCATGCACCCAGTGGTGATGTTGAACATGTTTGACAAATGTTAAAGGAGGTCAGGGGACCTTTCACTATTTTATCATTAAGCAGACGTCGTATTTGATGGACATACAGGGTCAACTTAAGAAATTCTCTTCTATTAATTGGCTTCAAGTTTTTGTACTAAATGAAAAACTGAATTCAACAGATTTCCTGTAATTATCGAGATAATTATCATTGTTACTCTGCTACCAGGGACAAGTACATCAGTTTGTTTCAGTTGTTAAATCTACCATAAATTTCTGAAGTAAATTATTATTAATCATTAGAGGCAAATAAACCATGTGTCATTATTGTTAACATTTTCCTTAGGTCTTATTTTTTATCTGTTGTGAAAGAAATTGACCTGTAATTTTTATATTCTTATGATTTCTTTTAAAAAGTGCAATAATGAGCAAAGAAATTACTGTAATTAAATGTGCTAAATACAAACCGTTGTGATTTCAGTGGCTTTAAATTCAAAATGAAGAAAGAAATTGTAAATTCATCCTTCCCTCTAACTTCTATCATAAACTTTAGACTTGATCTAAAAATTTAAGGATAAGCAAACAAAAAATGAAAAAGAAATATGCCTCCCAAGCAAATTAAAATTTTTTAAAAAGTTGGGGAAAGGATGAGAAGAAAATTATCAGCCTAATACAGACCTTCTCTTGGAATGGGAGAAAAATGGGAAGAGAAAATAGAATTAACACACTTTGAAGAAGAGGGTGATTTTTTTCCCCCATTACTCCATATCCCCTTTTCTGTATGCCCAGCACAAATATGTATGAGCCACTGTGATTTTGGTGGAGGGGTGCCATGTGCTTTCTTTTTTGTTTTTGTGCTATATGTTTTCTGAGTCAACTAGAAACATATTATGAGGTTAATGTGGTGGTGGAAGCTGTCTGTCACCATAGCCAGGAGCCAATAGTGGAGTTGAGCACCTTGCATGTGAACAGTCTGGACTGAAACATGCTGTAAGTGTAAAATGCATACTAGATTTTTGACTAAAAATAATGTAAAATATCTCACTATAAACCTTTATATTGTATATTGCAGTGATTATATTTTGGATACATTATGTTAAATAAAATTTATTATTCATCTGTTTCATTTTCCTTTTTTAATGTTGATAACTAAAAAATGTAAAATTATATATTTGGCTCACATCATATTCCTACTGGACAGCTCTGGATAGGACTCTGATCAAATTTCTATCCCAAAGGGAGCCCTGGTGTAACAGCCTATGGACCAGGGTACAAATGTTCATTAAAGAGACACATTTTGACAACGACCCCTCACCCCAACACACACAAAGGAATTTTTATAAAGGGTAATGGCAGAGGTAATGGTCACCTCCAATCCCTGTGAATAGCGCGAACTTTGAATGGCGCACCTCCAATCCCTGAAGTGGCTGGAACTCTCAGCCAATGAAGAAGTAACAGCTCACTCACCTTACTCCTCCTCATCCTGTGTTAAGCCCATAAAAATCAATATCAATATTTTTGTGTATAAAAATGCTGCAAAACCCTGGGGTCTTACTCTCTCTCTCCTCCTCTCACCCTCTCCCCCCCCTCTTACTCTCCCCCTCCCCCCCCTTCTCTTACTCTCCCCCCCCCCCCCTTCTCTTACTCTCCCCCTCCCCCCTCTCTCTCTCACTCTCTCTCCTCTCTCCCCCTCCTTTCTTCCCCCTCCTCTCTCTCTCCCCCCCTCTTTCCCCTCTCTCTCTTCTCTTTCTCTCCCCCTCTCTCTTCTCTCTCTCTGACTCCCTTCTCTTCTGCGACTTGCTGCTATGATCCTGCTAATAAAATCAGGTAAAGGGTTGTTTTGGCTTGTTGAGTTTAAGGAGCTTTTCCTTCGTCCTTTACAAAAAGTCCAGCAGGTACCCAGTGTGGGCCTTCACCATCCAGGAATCAGTTCCCGGACTTTCCCTCAATCATCAACTCTGAAGGTCTCTGTGGCAATCATGCCATCCTGTATTGCAGGGTTTTAGGACTGTGTGGGTGAAAAACCAGCCTCTACCTCAGAGTAAAGCCTGTCCTAGGAAGGGGGTGTGACCCCTGTCCTTGGAAAGACCCACAGAGCACTCCTAGGCACATACCCACCCTGCTGAGTTGTTTATCTACAAATAACTGGAGAGATCTGCTGCACCAGGTGTCCCTGACTCAGGCTAGGTGGGGACCCATAGCAACCCCCTAGCAGCCACCAATCAGCATGAGACAGGGAAATACCTGGGATGCCAGATGACCCTCCCAGTAGTTTATGGTGGTTGATAACATGTTGGGAAACCATGCAGTTCAGCATACTCCCCTCATGGCTTAAACCAATCAGTTCAAAGGAATCTCCCTCTTACACTAAGCAATCACCCTTACCCAACTTGTTCCTGCCAGTGAATGTGCTAATCATGTTTTAGAGTTGTTTTATGATTTTCCCGGGGTGTGTGATGATTTGCTAAGAGATGCTATGATATATGTGAAGTCCCTGCCTTCCCCAAAGAGTGTATAAAACTGCTGCAAACCCTGGGCTCGTGCGGAGGACTGAGCTAGCTCGCAATAAACACCTCTTTGCTGCTTACATCGATCTGGGTCTCTGGTGGTCTTTTGGGGGTCCCAAATTTGAGCATAACATGGGGTTAAGTTTGGGTAGGTTCAGGAGAATCTCCAAGCATGAGCAGTCTTTAACTTGAAGGATGGTTATGGGCAATGTGAAGGCAGCAGTACCCAGAGCCATCACCAGGGGGCGAACAGAAGTTTCTCAGCCCTTGGATTTTGAGTTGGTATACAGGCATCATTTATATGAAATTCTAGAGATCTTCCATTTTTGTGAGAATAATGCTGGGTAATTCTTGATCCTAACTCCAGCCCCATATTTTTTTTTGTTGTTGTTTATTTTTAAGATAGGTGCCCTCATCCCTTCCCTTCCACAGTACCTCTCTTTGAGGTCTTCATCCTCCCTATTCCAGTGAATCATCTATTCTCCCTGTGGTGGGAAGAGGGGAATGGTTTTTCTCCTTAGGCTTGCTTTGCCACTGATACCATACACTTGTATTCCTAGATCCTAAGTGTTGGAAAATATTCTTGGGGATATTGAAAAATGAGTGGTTCCGTAACCTGTGACCTTGCCTTGGTTCTTTGTAAGTTTCTCCAAAGAGTTTTAACTGAAACAAACAAGAAACAAGTAACTACTTTGAAGATAAATTTTATTTTGAAACAGTGTCTCTTTTAAAGTAAAGACAGCTTTCTCTTCAAGTGTGGGAGTTGGTTTCTCATGGTGACCATCTTGCTTAGTGCCCCTCCTCATTTAGCTGCTAAGACCATCGCATTCCACCCCCCACCCCACCCCACCCCACCCCCAGCTGTTTCCCCTGAGTCATTCAAATTATCACTAGCTGGTATTACAGGTAGAAACAACTGCACAATTTGAAGTTTAAAAAAATAATCCCAGCTCCTTCTGTCTCTAAATTGCTGTGTGTGACTCCCGCCGCCCCCCCCATACAGGGGAGACTTCATTTTTTTTTTTGATAGAATATATACTAAAATAATTTTTAGTTTAAGTAAGCAAACATTTTAAACATTTTTAAAGAAGACAGAGAGTAGCAAATCAATAACATTGCAAATGAAAAATAAATGGTTCATTACAGATAATTAAACGGTTAAAAAAAAAATACTGTACAGTTCTGTGCTAATAAGCTTCAGAAACTTCCTGGAAAATAGTTATATGAAAATTAAAATGTCCAACCAAAAAAAAAAATCAGAAATGTTTCCGGAGGAAAAATAATTAAAAGATGTATAAAATTATTTTCCACATATGTAAGTTCCAGACTTCTGAAGCATTTTTGCAAACAGAAGCCAGCTGAGAAAAGAGCCCTGTACCATCCTGCTCTGGGAGAATTTGGGGATTGAACAAAACAAGCTAAAGGGACCTGGGAAAGCCCAGGCTTTTCTTCTGCACTGGTGTCAGTAGATAAATCCCAGATATTTCTCTGTGCCTTGGGGATACATCTCTTTTCCCCTCTTTCAATCTCTTCTCTATTTAACCATAGCTCCAAATATAACCTATGGAATACTTGCAGATTCTTGAATGGACCAAACTTGCTAATTTTTACTTCTGGATCATTTGTTTCTCCCAGTATCATGATTCAGTTGAGAGTGAAGCAGCAGAGGAACTGTTGGTACCCCAAAAGTGATAATTTTTTTTTCCTTTAACATTTGTGAGTGCATAATAATTAAGAAGATAACAGAAGCTAAAGACAGGACATGGTTATATGTCTGTTGAATTAATAGAGAAATGAATTAAAAGAAAAATAGAGGAAAAAAAATACTGAACAAAATAATTTTTGTTTTTGGTACTGAGGATTTAACCCAGGAGCAGTTTATCACTGTACTACATTCCCAGCGTTTTTTTACTTTTTGTTTTGAAAATGGGTCATTCTAATTTGCTTAGGACCTCACTGAATTGCTGAGGCTGCCCTCAAATTTGCAATCCTCCTACCACAGGCTCCAAAGTTTCTAGGATTTCAGGAATGTGCCACCCACCACACCCAGCATGAACAAACTAGGAATGAAAAATTGAATGTCACAGTGAAGTGGGACAGAAGACACTGGACACCTGAAGAATTTTCAGGAAGCAGACTTATTAACTGCAGGGTCCAGACGGGCTGTTGCCTAAAAATTCTCCCCTGAACAATGAGGATAAAAATCCTTTGAACTTTATACGCCAATTTTAGCAGGGGTGGGGAGCGGGTGAGGGGGAGGTTCATATGACAAGCACTTTTCCGTTCTATACTCTAGACAGAAGTTTCACACATTTTTTTTTTTTCTGCAAACCTGACATGTATAAACAAAGAGGAAGCTACAAACCACAATGCCTTCTGTAGATTTTTGCTGATGGCTGATGTTCTGCCAAAAAGCTCTCTGATAAGAAGAGAAACTAACTTATATGCCACAAATATGGTGGGGGTTTCTGCTTAATTACGGTAAGTGTTTCTGGGTGGGGGTGTCTGGCCTGCTTTAATAGAACTCATGGGCTTAGTTAGTAAACACATCTCAACTAGTGATTTAACAAATCTGCCTAATGATTAACTATCTAAATGATATGAGTTACCAATATTGAACTAAGGAGTAGAAACTGGAACGGGAGAATAATATTTGACTCCATTAATGTGAGCCAAAACATATGTCCAACTTTTTTGGATGCAGATTTTTTTATTTTTTTCAGTTGCTAAATTCCCAACAAATTTGTTATCGTCCTTCTCCCTGGGACTTTCTTTGGATCCTAAAGCATGAGTGAGATTATGAAAGAGCCCCAAAGGACAACTATACCTCGTCAAGCAGTTTCCAAAGGTAGCACTGTTCATTCTGCATCAAGATCTTCAGGAGGAAGGAAGCAAGGATTTTCTCAAATAAAACATAGAAAATGAATCCATCAACTTAAATTCTCTTCATGAAATCACAATGTGCTTGCATAATCCTGTATACAAGAAGAAGGGTGACTTTTCCAGTTCAAGATTCCTCCCCATCAGAAGTTTCAAGCTTACCTCATTTTCAAAGCACTCCTCTTTGTCTAGGGCCCAAAAGACCAGTGTGAGTATGAGAGGCCAGTAACTCTCAGCCTGATTCACATAAGGATCATGTAGAAAACTTAATTTTCTTTCATAATCAAGGTTATCCAGGCACATGTTGAAGCCAGATTTAAAATTAGGTAGTCAGTGTAGTTAGGTAAATCGGGTATAATATCGAGTAAGACCCAAAACGGAGGGAGGCCATGTTGAGAATAAATTCCGGGGAAAAGCTGAACGACTCTTGGAATGTTAATGGAGTCCGGGAAACACGGGACAACTCATGGAGTGTTAATGTCCCCAAGGCCCAGAGCCTATCCCAAAGAAGTGTTAATAAAACAGCTTCCAGCAAACTTGAAGATGCTGACTCAAAAGTCCTTCCTGCCCAGATTACTTCTTAGGCCCACCTATGCCCCACCCTTCGGGCCTTCCCACCTACATTCCATCACTGAAAGAACTATAAAAAGGGGAACACATTCGGCCTTCAATGGATTCCACCTCTTGGGTCCCCTTCTTCCTCTGGGGGAAGTCTTTTCTGCTGTCCTTTAATAAACTTCTATTTTCCACTCTGACCTTGCCTCGGAGTGCTTCTCTGGTGTTATTCTTCAACATTGGGGAAGCAAGGACTCGTCACCTGTCAACAGAGGTAACATATTGGAGGTTCCCAACCAAGATTCTACACCGAGTAAGCGCCTCTCCACGCACCCCATGTCTTTCTGGAGGGTAAGGTGGGCACTCAATGGCTACTTAAATGCAATTAGTGCAGCCACTTCAAGACTTCAAGACTTGGGTGAGAGGTTTCCTGGCTTAGGCAGCTCTCAATCACCTTTTCAATACAGAGCAGGCATGTTGGGTTTTACCGAAGCTGCTTCCAACTTTTCTGTCTAGGCCCAGAGAGCAATTGGCGTAGGTACACAGTGTCCCTAATCCCAATCTGCCTCAGATGCGTGGAGGTAGAGGAAGGAGTTTGGAACAACTGCGGAATTCCGGTCTGGGCTACACTCAGATATATTCCTAGGGTTCCTTTCTCTTGAGTCCCCTCCTGACAGCCCTAAGGGGTATCTAGGGTGATCAGTAGATGAATGGCACTGAGGGAAAGCCCCAATCATATTTGCCTCTGTGTGGGCTACACAACACTCCCAACTTTGCATCCATTCCTTCCTGGATGCTCCCCTTCCTCCTCGGGTCAGGATTGTTAGCAATTCAGGTTGTAGGACTGAGAGAAAGGCATGGGATAATTAGTAAAAGCTGCCCAGGTTCCCTAAGGTGCATAGGTAACTTTCAGTAGTCTGTTTTACCGCTCTGATGTTTAAAATGTGCTGTTCTCTTTAAGCTGCTAAAGGGAGGCATTTTTAGAATCAATTCTTCCAGTAATCTCTCAGATAGAAAGCACTACCTTACAACCAGGAGATTTGCCTTACCCTCAGGGTAAGGGATACTGCCCTTGACAGTTCTGCTTCCTCACACGTTGAACTTTGAACCTTAGAGAAGCACGCCCACGCCAAGGCAAGCATACAAAGCTGGGTAACATAGATTTCTCCTGGGAGGGAGGAGGGGGCCATAGCTGGTATCTTGGTATCCCCAGAAACAAGGTGTTCTGCCCTTTTTATATGACCTAGGTATCCTTTGTTCTCTTGCCCTCTTCCCTTCATCTCCTTCTTTTCAGCTTACCAGACTAGGCCCAGAAATGCTCGGTGGGATGGCCAAAAGGTGGGAAACAGGTGGGTTGAAGGGGGAAGGGCTGGATGGAGCAACTCAGGACTCACTAATTAACAGCTGATAGCTTCCTGTAGGGAGGGGCAATTGCTGGGACAGGTTACCTTAGCAACAGATTAAGGCGGGGGGGGGGGGGGGGTAGGTTTTTGATAAGGGTGAAAGAAGGGCTCTGAAGGAATTAACATTTCAATCCCTCTGGGACTGTCTCCAACTTCCAGGACTCACTCAAAATTGGCCTCCTTGATCCAGCCTGACCTACCTAGGCTGACTGCCTGTCTAATTCTGGCTTCACCAGTAGCAGCCTCTGTTATGACAACCAAAAATCTCTTTGGAGTTTGAGAATTTCCCTGCAGTGAACATTTCTCTTTCTCCCATGGAGAAACACTGTTAATCCATCACCCTCTCCCCAGTGGCCAGAAGATCCACAGGTTCTTTGGCCCAGAAACTTCTTCCCTGTTCCTCTTCCTGTATGCCCCAAGAATTTCACTTTCGTTTCTCAGCCAGCTTTTGGGAGGGAGGGACTACTTGCAGCTGAGCAGCTTGCGGTGAGTGAATCCTGCCCTGACTTTTCTCCACCACTTTAACCAGGAGTTGAGATTTCCCTGCTGGGGCCTGAAGGTGTGTGGGGAGACTTGGTGGGGCAGAGGGTGGGAGACCCTGGGAGGAAAGTACTAAGTGAAGTCCGTCGAGGGAGTTTAATTCCTGCTCAGAGACTGGTCTGCTCTGAAGGGAAGTCAGGAGTGCAGACAGTCTTAACTGCCTTGAAAGGGAGAGTGATGAGGAGTCTTGCTTATTTCCTGGAGGAGTGCTTGTTTCTCCAGGCCAAGTCCATCCCTGTTAAACAGCCTTCCTGTTCTGTAGGTTTAATTTTCTACCTCATGAGGAAAAATGGAATCTCCTTGGCCTCTGTTTTTCAAAGACAGAAACAGAAGGCTTCTTCATTTGTGTTCCACTGTACCTCCTCAGAGGAGAGGGGTCCCTGTATTTCAGGGACCTTGTATTTGTGAAAGCCCAAGCTCCTGAGCTGAACTTGTTAGCAGCAGATAGAACACAGCCCATGGCAGAGGGAATGTCGCTTTTCACCTGCCTCCTGGCAACCACGGAGAGGCTTTGGCTTCCTGTCCTGTCCCTAGCCCTTGGCCTACCCCAGGACAGCTGGTTAGATGACCTGACTGCTGTCTGCTTCTTTGTCCCCTTTTTATTTTGTGTCCTGGAGCTCCAGTCTCTTGTTTTTCTCGGAATACAATTGATTATTTTGATGTTTGTTTCAGTGCTGGGGAAAGAACCCAGGGCTTCCAGCATGGCATGCTAGACAAGTGCTCTGCCCCTGAGCTGCATTCCTAGCCCTTTCTATTTTTCCTCTTGAGTCAGGGTCTTGCAAGGTTGCTCAGGCTGGCCTTCAACTTGGGACCCTCATGCCTCAGTAGCTGGGTCTGCAGGTGTGTGCCTCTTCACCTGACTTGCTTACTCTTACTTCAGAAGTGCATGTGATCCTATATCCTCCCCTGCCTTGGAAATTGTTCATCAATCTTTCTCTTGTGCACACCTATCCTGGGAAAAGAGATATAACCAGAAGAGAGTCCCAAGGGGTTCTCAGAGAGAGAAGGGAACTGTGCTCAGGACCAGCGGGGTCTTTGGTATAAGTGATAGAAAAGAATTTCAGCAGGTGTCAGTAGAGGCACAAATATTTATTGAGACTAGGAAGGGTTAGGTATTCAAGGGAAAATGTGGGTCACTTTTACAGTAAGAGATGGTTTTGGGACTCCCAGCTCTTTTTAAAGGACATTTTGTGAGAAGTGGAAAAGGGAAGGTATGTAGGAATGATATCAGTATGGTGATCTCAAGGAGATTATAGCAGTCTGGTCAGTCTTAGGATCCTCATACTGACCTAGTCTTTATTATCTGATCAATATCATAGTGCAGGAAAGTCCCCCTAAAAAATTACAGGTTTCTCAAAATACCCTCTCTCTTTACCTAATCCATTTATTGGTGGAGGGGGTAATTAACAGTGCTCAAGATAGTCATCACAAGTAAATGGATTTAGGTTTAACTTTAAGATGTAGAGATTTCCTAGGAATTTGGGAGTGACAAGCTTGTGAGACAAAAGGTGGTTTAGAGAGTGACAGCCTGGAAAGGTATGTGGAACTTCTGAATTAAATTTTCATTTCCTTTATGTCCTCCTTCTTTTTTTTTTTTTTTTTAAATCCTACCCCACACCTTTGCATTGATTGTTACCTCCATTTATTACTGTTTTCTTTGCTCGGAGCTAATTATCAAGAGTAGGTTATTTTCAGGAAGAACCTAAAGTTGCAATGGTCTTGCTAATCAACTTGCTGTCTGTTGACCCTGAGTATTTCCCATTTGAGGCTCACTTGTGAGCAATTGGCCTTGATAGGTGCATTCTGAAACCCACCATGCTGTCCCACATTCCCACTTCTCAGAGTTGACTGTACCTGCCTTGCTATGAGTCTGCCTAACTCCTGGGGAGGGTTTGCTTCTGCCCAGATGCTGATCTAGCAAGATACAGGCCAAAATGGACTGACTTAGTTACAAAAAGCTCAATTTGAAGAAACTAAAGCAGGTTGCTGATGTGAAAAGCTTCAGTAACCATCCATTCAACTTTCTTTTTTTTTTAAAGAGAGAGAGAGAATTTTAATATTTATTTTTTAGTTTTCAGTGGACACAATATCTTTGTATGTGGTGCTGAGGATCGAACCCGGGCCGCATGCATGCCAGGCGAGCGTGCTACCGCTTGAGCCACATCCCCAGCCCCATCCATTCAACTTTTAATAAATATGAAATACATATAGGAGCTTACATCCTAGTTAGGTAATGAAAACAAACAATAAGTTATTAATAGAATATACAAGAAGATATATAAGAATATACAAAATATATTATTCATATATACATATATATGTGTGTGTGTGTGTGTGTCTATACACACATAAGAAGATAGAAGATACAAAATTACCGATATTACAGGGTTGTTTTTTTTTCTTTATTGGTTCTGTTTAGTTTTACATAACATTAGGATTCATTTTGACAAATTTATAAAAGCATGGATTAAAGTTTGTTGTGATTCAGTCCTCAGTACTTCTCTGCTCCCTCTATTTCTCCCTTTTCCTGTTCCCTTCCCTGTACTCTACTGATCTTTCTGCTATTTACTTAGTTTTTTTTTTTTAATTAGTGTCTTCAAAATGTACATGATAGTGAGATTCACTGTGGGATACTCATATATGAACATAGGAAAATTAGATTAGATTCACTCCACTGTTCTTTCCTTATCCCATACCTCCTCCCTCTTCTTCAGTCCACTTTGTCTACTCTATTGATCTTATCTCCCACTAGGTTGGATTAGCTTCCACATATTGTAACTGAAAGCTCAGTCCCTGTCCCCAAAGCCTATCAATGCCAATTTAATAATGAGGACATGGTTTTGAGAAAAAGGAAAAAGAAGTTTTATTGCTTTGCTAGCAAAGGAGAAACACAGGGAACTTCTATCCCAAAGGCTATGGTTCTATTGCTCAGGAGGGGCTGTGGGGTTTTAAAGGAATCCTTCAAGGGTTATGTTCCAGGTGTGCTCTGGTAGAGGGTCCCAGGGTACCCTGGTGGCCTGTTAGGATTCACTTGTTAATTTGGAAGATATTCACTTCTCAGATCCTCAGCAGTCATCTCCTTCCTATAGTGGGTGTGTTCAAGGGCAATTAACTAGGGGAAGAAAAGAACACTTTCTCCCTAATCTTGTTAGGGAAGGGGAGAGAAGAGCAGAGAGAAAAAAAACATCAAAACAAAAACAGCCTTAGAGCAATGAGGACTACATTCAGAAGGTGAAGGGACCACTGTTACAATATCAGATAAAGCATTTGACTTTTGATTTTTTTTTTTTTTTTGAGACTGGCTTGTTTCCCTTAGCATGATATACATAAACATGTGCTATGTATGTATCTATATGTATAGATACATTCATTCATCTGTTGAAGGGCACATAGATTTGTTCCACAGCTTGGCTACTGTGAATTGTGCTGTTTTATGGGTTCAAAAGAGACCTGAAAAAGGCCTTTCAAATTTAAGTAATTTTTCATCTATCCCTCCTTGTAAGGAGAACTTTGAATAGAATCTGAAGAATGTGAGGAATTTAAACTCTTTTAATACAGGCTAGGATTTTCTCAGACATTGAAAGTAGGACAGGGTTGGTTGGGCAAGAGTTTGCAGTGAGAATAGCAGGTGGGCTCAGAGGGATGCTGCTGGGAAAGGGGAGGTATAATCTAGCCCTAACTGGACCATCATCAAAGCTAGGTTTGAGCAGAGGAGAGACTTGATTGTCATCTGCTTTTAAGAGGCTTCCTGCAGTCAGTATCCTAAGAAAACAGTGAAGAGAGCCCAGTAAGAAAGACAATGAAAGTATTAGGAACAGTAGACAATTTTCTGGAACCCAGGCAGAATAAACAGGTGGCTTGTAACAGTGTGGTGGCAGTGGACGTGGTTAAAGTGTTTTCTTCCTCTCAACTTATCCTACTGGACTAGACAAGAGGAAAGGACAATACTAGGGGTTGCTAATTGAAAATGGTACCATAGTAAAAAGTGACTTGGGAACTCATTGACTGTCTAAAAACTTCAAAAGACAGTCTTCCCTAAAGTTCACTTCTTAAACACACTCTAATTTTACTACTTAACCTGAAGAGAGACATAGTTTGCATTTACACTAGTGCAGATGGTAGGGGAAGACTCAAGTGTTGGGTGCAATCACTTGACGCCCATGTAGTGATAAGGAAAGACTTCTGAGGTGCCCTAAATTTAATTACAAAGTGGAGTGGAGGTGGGAAGAGAGAGAAGGTGGCAAGGAGGTTAATTAGTTACAAGCTACAGGCCACAAACACCAAAGCACCATTTTACATTCATGACAATTAAAACCTTAAATCCTCTCAACCCTTCAAGGTTCCATATTGCCCACCTACCCCAAAGGTGGTGTAAGCCCGCCCTTCTTTTTAATAACCCATGTAGATTCAGTGTAAATAACCCCTCTCTGCCTGCCTTCAGTTTTCATTATAAAATTCTCTGACTTAGATTTGGCAGACATTTTTCCAACTGCCACCTAGCCTCGTTGTTCAGGTGGCCGAGGGAACTTGTCCTGGGACTGATTCTTGTTGACCAGCATCTGTAATGGCACCCAATAAACCTTTTTATTTCAGAGATCTCTGTTTCAGGAGTTCCTACTTTTCAGGAGTTCCTAACTCACAGTAGTCAGGTGACCTGGGAATTCTATCAGAAAGATGCCGCTCATGTTTTCTTCTCTACTTCCCTGAATGCTGCTGGGCTTGGGTTTCTCCCAGGCAGCAGTGAGGTCATTGCCCACATGCGGGAATCTGACTTCTCTGTACCTTCCTCATTCTTTGGCTGTTAAGGTGGCAGCTGCTTTGTCAGCAACTTGTCGCCCAGCTGTGGAGATGTGGTCACAGCTCCATGGCAGAGGCATTTTCCACTACTTCCTCCTAAGATACTAAGAGGAAGCAAAGATAACAGAGAATCCCACATATATGATCAGTTCATAGCTTTAGTCATAACAAGTGAGTATATATATATCATGTAAATCTTGCTAGTCATGAGAGCCTGGTATGACCTATAGGTAGTTACTATAGCCAGGACCTAACAGCATTTGTCCTTTAGATGACTTTTAGTATTGGACTATTGTCTAGATTAAACCCACCAGCCCAATTTTAATCTTTCTTATTAGGTTCATTTTATGGATGAGGTTGAGGGAGCAAGTTGGTCCCTATGCCTGAAATATCTCTGTACATCTTTCATCATGCTCCATGATTCTTTTGAAGAGCTGGGAGATGGTATTTATTGGTTATCACATATTGCAGGTCTTACACTATGAAACTTTTTTCTTTTCTTTCTTTTTTTTTTTTTTTTTTTGGTAGTACTGGGTTTTAAACCCAAGGGTGTTCCATCACTGAACTACATCTTCAGACAGACCAAGTTGCCCAGGCTGGACTCAAATTGGCGACCCTCCTACCTCAGCTGCTTGAGTCACTGGGATTATAGATGGCACCCAGCTCAAACCTTTTTAACTGTATTAGTTTCCTAGGGCTATTGTAAAAATTACCATATTTTAGATTACCTTAAACAACAGGAATTCATTCTCTCAAAAGTTCAGGAGGCCAGTAATTCAAAATCAAGTTCATAGTAGACTTGGTTCCTTCAGGAGGCTATAAATGAGAATCTGTTTTATACCTTTAACCTCCAGTAGTTTCTAGCAATCTAAGCATTCTTTGGCTTGCAGCTTTATCACTCCAAATCCTGCCTCTGCTTCCTTATGTGACTGTGTGTCCCCTTCTCTACTCTACAAGGATGCAAGCCATTGGATTTAGGACCCATCCTATCTTGTAAGACCTCAACTTGGTCACATCTACAAAAATATTATTTCCAAATAAAGTCACATTCACACAGCTGAACATACCTTTGTGGGGGACTGTTTTAGTCAGTTTTTTCATTGCTTTAACCAAAAAACCTGACAAGAACAATTTTAGAGTAGGAAAAGCTTTTTTTTTTTTTTTTTTTTTTTAAAGAGAGAGTGAGAGAGGAGAGAGAATTTTTAATATTCATCTTCTAGTTCTCGTTGGACACAACATCCCCGCCGGCATGCGGTGCTGAGGGTCGAACCCGGGCCGCCCGCAGCCAGGCGAGTGCGCCACCGCCCGAGCTACACCCCCAGCCCAAGGAAAAGTTTATTTAGCATTCATGGTTTCAGAAGTCTTATTCCACAGACTGCCAACTTCATTGCTCTGGGTCCCAGATGAGGCAGAACATCTTGGTGGAAAGTTGTGGAAGAGGAAACTCACACATGTTCACATCACATACATCCAAGTTCATTTGATTAACAAGGGGATACAGGCAGGGACATACAGCATCCAGCACAGAGATGATCCTCACAATGATGAAAAAGGATTCCATCCCTCTGTTGAAAGATCTTTCTTTTTTTTTCTTTTTTGGTACTGAGGCTTGAACCCAGGGGTGCTCAACCACTGAGCCACATCCTCAGCCCTTTTTTACATTTTGTTTAGAGACAAGGTCTCACTGAGTTGCTAAGTGTCTTGCTAAGTTGCGGAAGGCTAACTTTGAATTCTCCATCCTCCTGCCTTAACTTCCTGAGCAGCTGGGATTACAGGTATGGGCCACCATGTCCCACGAAAGCTCATTTTTAAAGAGAACAACTATATGTGTTGGAAAGTTTACAAGTATATGTAAACTAATGTAGCTTACATAAACCTCATTCCAACATACTGAGTATCTTGTTAGAGTCAGAACACAGTTTCTAAGGACCTAAGGGGTCCATATATATATATCACAACTCTTTTGTGAAAACAAGGTCTGTGCTTGCCAAAAAAAACATAATTTAAAAAAGAAAATAATAGGAGCAGGTAATCCCAGTGTCCTTTGTATTGGAAGTAAGACCTTATGCCTAGGGATAATCCTTTTCTTCCCTCACATGTCCAATTTAATTCCCAATCTTCTTTTTTTTACCTCATCATATTTCTTCAGTTTTTTTTTTCTGCTTCTGTTTCCTCCATCAACTTGTCCTCCTTCCTCCCATCCAATGATGGAAAGAGGGTGTTGCTTTTGGAAATAGATCATCACTTTCACTTCACTCGGGAAGTGTCAGATAGCCAGGTCCTGCGGGATTGCTAAAGGCCTAGCTTATTACCTTGTTAGATGTGAGTTATTTATATATTCATTCAGCAAAGCAAATTATCACTTTCTGCCCACCAGCCACAATTGCAATTTGAAATTTGAGATGCTGTCTTCTTTCCACAGGGCATTTACCAATGTGATTCCATTTACCTAAAAATATTTCTCCTCTTCCTCATTCTACATTCCCTTCTCATCATTCAGCTTTCAATTCACTTTTTAACCATTTAAGGAGGATATCTTGGATATTCCCTTCGGCACATTATTGGATTTCTTCAAAGCATATACCTCTGTATAGTAGTGCTTATTGTACCTGTAATTTTATACTTTTACACCTTTGTTAAAGATTATTTAAGGGGCTGGGATGGTAGCTCAGCGGTAGAGTGCTCACCTAACATGTGCAAGGCCCTAGGTTTGATCCTCAGCACCACATAAAAATAAATAAATAAAATAAAGATATTGTGTCCAGTTACAACTAAAAAATAAGTGTTAAAAAAAAAAGATTATTTAACTAGCTTCTGTCTTGTTTAGTTGACCACTAAGTTTATTATGGCCAGTGTTATCTGTTTATGTTCAATTTTGGACTTTTGATTTTAATCCATTTTCTAGATTTTAATCATTGAAGACAATTTATCTTCAGTGATAATTTGTTTTGGTGAATAAATATATAAATAACTCACATCAAATATATAAATATGGATTAAAATATCCATGCTATGGTCTCCCTTTACAATACTGAGACATCTCTCTTCTGACCAACAGTTATCCCACTGGAATTTATTTTCTTAGCTATCAGAGATGAATATGATTTATTTATACCATCTCCCCAAACCTACAAATATACATCTTTAGGTTCCTGTCAACATCCCTGACATATTTTTAGACCAAGATAAAAATCCCATTGCCTACAAACACAAGACTGGTCTGGATTCCTCTACTTCTACTCTAACTTAGAACTGGGTATTATATTAGTCATGTTTGGTTGCTCTGACCAAAATACCAGGCATAACAAGATGAAGGAGAAAAGGCTTGTTTTCACTTATGATTTCAGAGGTTTCAGTCCACGATTGGCCAGCTCCATTGTTTTGGGCCCCAGGTGAGGCAGGTGGAAAGGCATTGCAGAGGAAAACTACTCAGCTCATGGTATCCAGAAAGATGACAAAAATTATGAGGGAAAATCTAGGGACAAGTTAAGTCCCAAGGACATACTTCCCCAACGAAGCCCTACCTGCATATAGTTTCCACCACCTTCCAGTGGTTCATTCAGCTATCAATGGATTAATCCAGTAATGAGGTCAAAGCTTTCATGATCCAGTCATTCCCTTAAAGTGCCAACTCTGAATATTGCTGCACTGGGTGCCAAGCATTCAAACATAAGATTTTGTGATGGCTAATGTGCATTCATTCAGTGATGCATTTGCTGTTCAATAGATAAGTTAGACCAGTCCTGTCTAATGAGGAACCATGTAAGGAGAGAGCTGAAGGAAATATAAAAAGCCATGCAAATATCAAGAACAAAAACCCTGGGGAATCAGTGGCTCAACTGGGCCATTGAATTTCATTTCTGATTTCTCCCCTCTCCTTCTTTTGGTTCCTCTAGAGTGTGGTCTTGATCAGTCTTTAATGTGCGCACAGTTAGAATCCTTATTCTTGCCATTCTAACACCATCCTTTTTTAATTTGCCTAGTCATCCAGAAGGATTTACATCAGAAAAGCATCAGGAGTTATGACCGGAGGAAGCCAGGGAAGAAATGCGATGGCTTCAAAAACCCTGGTGAACACACAAGAAAAGGCAAAATGTCCCATCTGCCTAAAGAATTTAACAGAGCTACTGACTCTAGGCTGTGGTCATAGCTATTGCCAAAGATGCATCTCTAGGAACAAGAAGTCTGTGACCAGCCCAGGAGGGGAAAACAGATGTTTCCTATGTAGTATCAGGAACTTATTTGGAAATACCAAAGCTAATCAGCCTCCAGCTGACGTAGCAGAAGGACTCAGGGAAGTCAAGTTGAGCCCTAGCACTGTGCAAAATGCAGACTTATGTGCACGCCATGGAGAGAAACTCCTACTCTTCTGTGTGGAGGATAGGAAGGTAATTTGCTGGCTTTGTGAGCGTTCTCAAGAGCACCGTGGGCACCGAACATTACTCATGGATGAAGTGACCAAGGAATGTCAGGTGGGTCCCTTGATGGAGAGAGAAAGGGCAGAAGGTGGTCCTGAGTAAGAAATCTCACTTTCCCATTTTTCTTTACTCATGTTGACCCTACATTCAGTTTCTAATACCTGGAGTCTGTATATTCCCTTCATTTACATAAGGGGTGATCCTAAGGTCTTAGCCAGAGTAGATTTGGTAGTGGTGGTGATGGTGGTGGTGGTGAGTCTTCCTTTCATTGTAAGTAGAGGATTCTTTCTCAAATTTAGCTGTAACTGCTCCTCTTAGCAGGATGATCATGGGGGGAACATTGTGGGTTGAATGTGGTTGAATGTGCTGTTGGTGAGATCATTATCATTTTTGTCCCCCAGGAATAATGAATACATTCACTTCCAATTTTCCTCCCATGTCATAGATTTTAATCATCAATCTCACAGCTTTTGTAAACTCTATTGTCTTCTGAGGTCAACCTGGTTTTATCCAGGTTCATCCTCTGTCCAAGGGTAGAGAAACCTCTACGCTTGATTCTGGTGTGATTCCTTTCCCACAGGACAAGCTCCAAGCAGTTCTCAAGAGGCTGGGGAAGGAACAAGAAGAAGCTGAGAAGTTGGAAGCTGATATCCAAGAAGAGATCACTTCTTGGAAGGCAGGAGAAAACTCTCCCTGAGAGATTCTTACACAGGAAACTCGGGCAGGACCTTTAGTTTTAATCCAAGGAGCCCCTTCATTCTTTGTCCCCGACTCAGAATAAATCCAGCAGCCATTTGACTAGTTTCTTGTTGTGGGGGAGGGCTGGAGAGCGGATATGTCGTGGTACACAAAATATTTGAAATTGAGCACTGTGATGGACTGCATGGTGCAGAAGCCTAGAGAATACTGTATTCCCTTTTTCTTTTCCACTGAAGCTCCTACACTTTGTAGGAGGGCACTGGGCAAAAGACCAAAGATTTCTTCAAGGTTCAAAAATGAGGAGCATGATAATGGGTAGTCATGAGTATCCGGGGTAAGAGTTTACAAGTCAAGCCCCAATGAGTGTGGGCCTAGAAAATATTGTCTGAGGACACTGCTTTAGTAGGTACTGAAAGGAAAATAGTAGGGAGAAATAAAAACCAATTCCCCCAGAATTGCTCTCCTGCTTCTATACTCATGGCTCGAAGTTCCTGAAAAATGTTTGCCTCCTGGCTCCTAATATATTACACCGTAGACCCTCAACAGACTCATTGCATCTCTCTCTCTCTCTGCCTATCTTTACAGTGTCAGGTAGAGACTGAGAGAAAAAGGATACAAATGGAATTTAATCATCTTAGAAGAATCCTGGACAGCGAGGAAGAGCGAGAGCTACAAAGATTGGATCGGGAGGAGAAGACGACACTGGATAGCTTGGCAGAAGCAGAGGATGAGCTGGTCTATCAGAAGCAGTTGGTGAAAGAGCTCCTCTCAGATCTAGAGCGTCGGAGTCAATGGTCAACACTGGAGCTACTGCAGGTAGAGGAATCACCTCATCTGAGGTTCTGGAAACAAGCCTGTTACTTTATTTTTATAGCTAATAATAGTCTATGTTAAATAGGCTTGATGAAGGCATTCATTCTCACCTTTTTCTTGATCTTGGGGAAAAGGCATTCAGGTTTTGACGATTTAGTATGGTGCTAGCGCTAGGGTTTTGTAGATGCCCTTGATCAGGAAAAAGCAGCTCCTTTTTGCTCTTAATTTGTTAACCCTTCCTCTTTTGCTTTTATCTTGAAAGCATGTGAAATTTTATCAAGTACTTTTTTTTGGCCTCCTTGGGGATCATCATGCAGTTTTTATTCTTTATTCTATTAATGTGAAGTATTACATTGATTCATTTTCTTGGCTGACCATACTTGCATTTCTGAATTAAATCCCATCATGCTTAGAGTAGTCATGACTTTTTTCCTAGATTTGATTTTTTTCAGTGCTTTTTGAAAAATTTTATGTCTATCTTAAGGAATGTTGGCTGGGGGATTGTTTTTTGTTTTGTTTTGTTTTAACTTGTGATATCTTTGTGTGATTTTAGTATCAAGGTAGGGTTGGCCTCAGATACTATGTTGAGAAGTATTTCCTCCTCTTCTGTTTTTTGGAAGAATTCGTGAAATTGTTTTAGTTAAAGCTTTGTCCTGGGGTTTCATAAACTGACTTCCAGACCACTCACATATAATCGAATCGAGTCTTTTTTTTTTTTTTAAGGAAAGATTTTTTTAGTATTTATTTCTTTTAGTTGTACACAATGCCTTTATTTTTATTTATTTTTATGTGGTGCTGCGAATTGAACCCAGGGCCTTGCGCACACCAGGCGAGCATTCTACCACTGAGCCACAACCCCAACCCCCCTGCCCCCCCCATCAAGTCTTTATTGAAGTACACTGGTGGCGACTGACCAGAACATAAAGCTGTTCCCCTGATCAGCCCCAAACAATTGCAAGGGCGCTCCTTATAAGCCTGAAAACTGCAAAAGGGATGTTTGGGGGTCTAGCCAATGCAAGCAAGCCAGGTTACAGAAGCAGGACAGTGCAGTCAGGTGGCGGGAAGCCTAACCAATCACAGTTAGCCCAGTCACCCTAGTTACAGAAACAATGCCCCATTAGGTAGTTCCATGTTCTTAAAGGTTTCTATAGCAAAAGGAAAAGAACATCTTGCCCCAGTCATGACCCTTCTACTTGGCATGGTTGTTTTACAGAATGGAGTCACAAAATAAAATGGAGTCACATTTGCTTTTACTATCACAAAATATTGACTTTTTTTTTTTTTAAAGTCTCCAGCAGAATTCACCAATGAAATCATCTGGTGATTTTTTTTGATAGAAAGTCTTTGACTTCCAATGTAATTTCTTTACATGTTTTGTATCTATCTATATTTTCTGTCTTCTTCAATTAGTATTGGTAGTTTCTGTATTGCTAAGATTTGTTCATTTCATCTAGGTTATCTAATTTATTGATGTAGAACTGTTTATAATCTACAATTCTTTTTTTTTTGTCCCTGGTGCTGTGGATTAAACTCAGGGCCTCACACATGCTAGGCAAGTTCTCTACCACTGAGCTACACCCCAAATCCCTTACACTTTTTAATTTGTGTGAGGTCAATAGTGATGTCCCATCTTTCATTCTTAATTTTACCAATTCATCTCCTCTCTGTTTTTCTTCATATTTCTAGCTGAAGGCATGTTCATTTTGTTGATATTTTTAAAGAACTCTGTTTTGATTTGTCTGATTTTCTTTCATATTTGCCTATTCTTTCTTTCATTAATCCTGCTGTAAGCCTAAAGCTTTTTCTTTTGGTTCTGGGGATTGGACTCAGGGATGCTTTATCCCCAACCCTTTTGATTTTCTGTTTGAGAAAGTGCCTGGCCAAGTTGCTAAGGGCCTTGCCAAATTACTGAGGCTGTCCTTGAACTTGAGATCCTCCTGCCTCAGCCTCCTAAATCATTTGGTTTACAGGCTTGAACCACTATCCCCAGTTTAATCCTAATACTTTTTTTCTTTCTCTTTTTTATTTATATATAACAGCAGAATGCATTACAATTCTTATTACATATATAGAGCACAACTTTTCATATCTCTGGTTGCACACATAGTACATTCACACCAATTCGTGTCTTCATACATGTACTTTGGATAATAATGATCTGATTTCTATATTTTCTCTTCTTCCTAGGACACAAGTGGAATCATGAAATGGTACATATGGGTGACAAAGAATAGTGCTTTTATACTATAAAGGAAGGTTTGTAGCCATTAGAGACATTTCAGTCAGAATGAAAAAATGTCCCATGTCAGGGAAATTTGGATGCTGTATTATCTTCACTTGTTGGCTATAGGTGAGGCTCTGAGTGTTCCATATCTACTGAGAACTGAACAGATTCTATGTTGGCGAATTTGGTGGTTGGAGTTCAGAGTTAGGGTCAGAAACTTTATTAGGGGTAAGGAGTTCCACACTAGGACTCCTGAGACTTCCCTCATTTCACTTACCCTTGGTCCCTGCACACAGTTCTGGGTCCCTTATTTCTCAAGTGCTGTCTTACCGCGTAAAGGACTCTTGTCAAGTCCTAAAATAGACCATAGGGAATATCTTTTTTTCTCCTCCTCTTCTCCCCCACTCCTCCTCTTCTTCCTTTTTCTTCTGGTACTAGGGTGGTACTCAGGTACTCAGGTACTCAACGGTGCTTTACCACTGAGCTCTACCCCAGCCCTTTTGAGACAGGGTCTCATTATATTGCCAAGGCTGTCCTCAAACTTGAGATCCCCTTGCCTCAGCCTCCCAAGACTCTGGGATTATGGGCATGCACCACCACACTTGGAAGGGACAGTTTCTTATATTTTATTTTCTTACATGGGAATAGAAGGAATCAGAACTATACAGTCCTCACTGTATTTCTTAAGAAAGAACCAAGCCTTGGAGTTAGTGGTTTTGACCCATGTTGCCAATAATTAATCTTTTTTTGTTTATTTGCTTTAGAAACTCATATGAAAAAAACTTAGTCCTTGTGTCTGTGGTTGCCAACCCACCTGGTGGCATCAAATTCTACACAAACACAAGAAATTCTGACCATATTCACTTCGGTAATCATAGCTTCTTTGCCAAGTGTTTGTAACTTCCCCATAGAACCTGAAATCTCTAATGTGGACTCTGGGATTCAGGCTCTGGACTGGTACACACAGAGTACCCAAGTCACAACCAGGACCTGCAGCTTCACTGTTGATTGCTCAGGCATCCACGTACCTGGCCCTCCCAGAGAGACCCACTGAAGTGAGAGGACTTTTCCATATCATGTAACTTTTTCAGAAGTAGCAGAGACTTTTTCTATGCATTACTTCATCTAATTTTGAGTTATTTCCATGAAGTATCAAGTATTCCATTTTCAGAAGAGGGAACTATTGCTTTCAAGAGGTATAGATCCTCCCAAGGTCACACAGCGGGTACGTGGGAGCATATTTCACACAGTGTATTTCTTCTGGCTCCACTTTCGAAGCTTTTTCCCTTGGGTTCTTTAGGGAAGAGGTATCCATGATGTGGAAGGATAAGAAGGCAGTGGTGTTGGCGGGACACAAGATGAAAATGTGGGGGTAAAGATATTCTGTCATTCCTAGGAGTGAGATCTGGACTCTGAAGAAGCCAAAAACTGTCTCCAAGAAGCTGAAGACTGTATTCCGTGCTCCAGATCTGAGGGGGATGCTGCAGAGCTTCAGAGGTCAGTAGAGCAGGGAAAGAGTACAGAGTACGGATAAGGATTTTTTGTGGCATCAAGGGTAGCAGGTCTAGTCTAAGAATGAGGATGGAAGAGAGGAGGGAGGTCAGAGAAAGGGTCTTCTGTGACAGAGGATATGATCAGGAGTGAAGGAGAATGGCCAGGCGTCTGGCTCATCCTCTCATTTGCAGTTCACAGCTCCACCATATGCTCTCCCTTGCCTCTACTTTGGATAAGAGAGAGATATTGGTGCTTCTAGTTTTCTTTGCTTCTAATCAAAATTATTGCATCTTTTCTCATTTCAGAGCTAACAGATGCCCAATGCCACTGGGGTAAGAAGTTGCAGGGTCTTCAGATGACTGTATTTGGATCACCTCAGAAGCTTGTGTTTAATGAGATCTTATCATCTGAGCCTCATGTGGTCTCACGTAGACATTTCTCTAGCATTCCACCCCTCCCCCAATCCATCAACCCAACTTTGCTCCAAGTGCATTTCCCACGTGCCCTCTTCACAGTGAGACCAGATAAACCTGTTCCATGTCTGTCACTGATCTTTTTTTGTTTTCCCTTGCAGTGGACTTAACATTGAATCCAGGCAACTTAAATTTGAATCTTGCACTTTCGGAAGATGAGAGACAAGTGACAAGCGTGTGTATTTGGCCACTTAAGCGTTACGATTGTGGCATCTTAAGCTCCCAACATTTCTCTTCAGGGAAACATTACTGGGAAGTTGATGTATCCAAAAAGACCAGCTGGATCCTGGGAGTACACTGTAGAAAACGTTCTGCAAAGTATGCTGAGAGAAAAGACGCGAATCATACAAATGTGTCCTCCACATACAGACCTAAGTACGGCTACTGGGTTATAGGTTTACAGAATAACTTTGAGTATATCGTCTTTGAGGATTCTTCCAGCTCTGATCCTAAGATGTTGGCCCTCTTTATGGCTATTCCTCCCCGTCGTGTTGGGGTTTTTCTCGACTATGAAGCAGGCATAGTCTCATTTCTCAACGTCACAAACCATGGGTCACTCATCTACAAATTCTCTAAATGTTATTTTTCTCAGCCTGCTTATGCATATTTCAATCTTTATAAATGTCCAGCCCCCATGACACTGTGCCTACCAAACTGCTGAATTTTCTTATTCCCTCATCTCCTACTTTTGGATTCCTTGTCTAGAGGCTCCTCTCCTGTTTCTGAATACATCTACATCTGCACCTTTCATCTTGTGGTCTTTCATCCGTGTGGTCTCCCCTCTCTACTTGAGATGAGCTACACTATGATGTATCTGGTTTGAGTTAGGAGAGATGCTTTTGTATGCATTTACTCTTACTCATATTCTCAAAGATAGACATCAAATCCTTTGTAAAGATGGAGAATTGTTATGCTGAGCATGGTGGCACTCCTGTAATCCCAGGAGCTCTGGCTGAGATAGGATTCAAAGCCAGCCTCAGCAATTTAGCAAGATCCTGTCTCAAAATTTAAAAAACAAAAACAGGGAGTTGAGGATGTGGTTTAGTGATTAAATACTCCTGGATTCAATCTCTGGCACCAAAATAAAGATGGATCATTGTTTAAAATATCCGTGCCCTCCCATTTCTCCATATTTCCCTGCCACTGATCTGAAGAGAGTAGCAAAGCCTCTTGGCCACCCATTTGTGTCATTTAGAACAATCCACACAAATCACTCCTGTGACCAGGATGACCAAAAAACTGAAGAGTCTTTGAGCAAATGTCAGTTTGCCCAGGATACCCAAGGTTTATTGGGGAGTTGAGGAGAGAAAAACATCCACTATAGATTTACCCAGAGTGAAGAGTCATCTTCAGAGGATTTAATTCAAATCCTGTTTCCTCTGTAATAAACTGTGTAATGGTAAATAAATTTTAGGGTTCTTTTTTCTCAAATACAAATTGCGATTTCAAACTGTACCTTAGTTAAGATTATGTGAAACTAAATGTCAATAAATATAAAATGCCTAATTAAGTGTCTTATACGTAACAGTAACTAAATACATGCATTTGTGATTACAGAAAATTTAGTCTTTGTTAATCTCCCCACCAGTTTGCACTCTTCAGAATAGTAATAATTGTTTCTTCTGAGTTTTCATTTTCCAAATACCCAGAGTCTGCTGTTAAGACCACTTCAGTTCTAGTTTTGTTTTATAAAACTTTTTATTATTGAGGCTGGTATTATTTTTATTAAAAGAAATACATTTAAAGACTGCAAAACAAACCTGTGAGCTTCCATAGTCTGTGCAATATAAGGAGCCATGTCTAGATATAACTGTAATGTGGGACAACCATCTGGTATTTAGGGCTTTTCCTTGTAGTAGAAGACTTGAGTGTTCTATTGTTAGTTGCCACTCTATGCATCTTCTTTTGTTTTCTTTCTGTGGAGTAGAAAGGAGAGCTGGGGAGATGCTGGTCAAAGGATCCTATAGCATTATAGGAAAACCTTAGGTACAAGAAAAGTTGAAATGCTCAATCCCTGTAGCCATTAATGAAGCAAGAGCAGGTCAGGGTGAACTGCTTCAGGCCAGGGTGCTTCTTGCAGATGACAGATGTGTATGCTGTGGATCCTTAAGACCTGAGCTTTGAATTCAGTCAGAATTTCATTATCATAGTGGTGTTGCTACTTCGCCTTAACTAAGTTAACTAAATTAATTGGACTCAGTTTCTCTTTGGAAATAAATTTGCCGAGATTTACCCCATTGTGATATTGTAGTAATTAAATGATATGTGTGCAATAACTTCTACGTTTCCTAGCACATATGCCTTGATCTAGATGTCCATTTCCTATGTGAGATGAAATAATGTTGAAAATAAATATTAATATACTTTAAGTATTACTGTTGTTGATTTGTTTCAAGAAACAGAAAAACTTAAGAATCACCAATATTTTAAATTTTTTCATTGCATCATAAATATGTTTTCATTATACAAACTGCTCTTCATATGGAGATTATTGGCTCATATTAGTTACACATAACATTATAATTCATTATGACACAATTATAAAAGCATGTAATGTAATTTAATTCAGTCCCCAGTACTTTCCATTATGCTTCCTCTTCCCTCCCCTGTTCCCTTTTCTCTACTTTGATCTTCCTGCTATTTACTTGGAGTATTTTTTAAAATTAGTGTCTTGTGGACATACATGATGGTGAGATTCCCTGTGGTATATTTATATATATGTACATAGGAAACTTAGGTTCATTCCACCATTTTCCCTTATCCTGTTCCTCCTCTCTCCCCATAAATCCCTTTCCACTACTCCAATAATTTTCTATTTTGATAGAATTCACCCTTCTTCCCTATTTCTCTTCTTTTTCCCCACTTTATTTTGGACCAGCTTCGGTATCATATGTAGATTTTAAAAGAAATAGTAACAATCTCTGTAAGTGAACATAGTATAAAAATCTGATTTGATATCCTTTTCTATTTCCACAGTGATTCTCTTTCATTGGAAATCTCTATATACTCTGCCTCATCCTTGTTTTTTTTAAATATATATTTATTTTAAAGAGAGAATTTCAATATTTATTTTTTAGTTCTTGGCGGACACAACATCTTTGTTTTGCCTGTGGTGCTGAGGATGGAACCCCGGCCGCATACATGCCAGGCAATCGCGCTACCGCTTGAGCCACATCCCCAGCCCAATATTTATTTTTTTGATGTAGATGGACACAACACAATGCCTTTATTTTTATGTGGTGCTGAGGATCCAACCCAGGTCCCGCCCGTGCTTGGCCAGTGCTCTACCACTGAGCCACAATCCCAGCCCCTCATTCCTGTTTTTTTTAAGTTGCCAGTTCACCTTACAGCTTATAGTGATAGAGGAGAAGTCCAAAGTCCAGATGGTCCACCAATTATGATGGTTCAACTTAATAATTTTTTTTCTTCTGATTTTATTTCCCACTTATTAAAAGGTGTAAATAACAATTAACTTATGAAAATAGACTGAAAAGTACAAGAGCTGATATAAAATGGTCATAAAGGTTCTCATGGAATTCAAGTGACCAAAGAATAAATCCAGCCAAGGTACAAAGCAGAGCCCAGCCCAGCAGATGCACGATGTGCTGGTTTAATAGGGTTCTAAGAATACCATCAAATGCACACAGTAAACCACATGTGTGGTGACAAGTCATAGCCTAAGAAATATTTCCTTGGCATGATTTCTATTATTTTTTTTTTTTGGTCTGTGAGTTTCCTTCATTTAGTAACTTAGGATTCCCTTTAACATTTCAACATCAAAATAATTCATCCAAACAGGAACCACTTTTATAGGTAAGATAAATCAGAGGATAATGTATTGGGATAGTTTTGTTCTTGTTTACAATCAAAAAGCCTTACATGATCAGGGATTGATGGGAGTGGGAATGACAAATGTACATTTCAGACTTTCATCAATAATGAAAAAATAAAGCATTTTTATAGACTTAAAACTTGTCATTAGTGCATTTACATTTTGAAGAAAGAATCAAAATGTAAAATACCTCTACAATTATACAATGTTAATAGAAACTGGCCACATACTGAGGCCATTTTTAGTGAGCTACCATTGTTTAAATATAAGAAAAGTAACTTTTTGGTCCAAATTAGTGAAAAAAAAAGATTGTCTTTAGAGAACATTATTTGAGGACAATGCTTTTTCAGACAGATTCTGATATTCAAAATCACTATAACATAATTATGGATTAACCTTTAAATCGCATCTTAAAAACCTGTCAGATTTCCATTTCTCCTTGAGATATTCTCACCAGTGTGTTGTTCAATTCCACAGGTTAAGCTTTCTTCATTATTATTAAGAACTTCACACATAGTAGGGAGATTGCCATTCATTGCTTTATCATCTTTTCGAAAAGACACAGGCAGACTTGCTAGACTAAAGCTGACATCTTTAAAGGCATGCAACAAAATATCCCCACAATGATTGTGAAGAAGCCACTCAGAGTCCCAATGATATCATCAGCAGGCATATCTTGCCACTCCTTAAAAAGAATAGCTGAACAAGTTAAAACTGAGGTTGTAAAGAAAATGTAATATATTGGTGTTACAAGAGAAGTGTTGAATATGTCCAGGGCCCGGTTAGGGTAATTGATCTGTGTGCTCAGCAGCAGAATCTAGGACAAGGGATGCCGCAGCACAGGCTTTCCAGCTAACAGTTCTTTGATGGTGATGCCCAAGCCCTTTGCACAGGACACTGAAAACGCTCCAATCACAGAGCAGATTGTTATGTACACAAGAATATTTGTCTGTCCGTGGCGAGGTCCCACCACAAAGATTAATATCAAGGACACAATGACCACAATTGTTGCAAGCACCACAAAACCTGGATCACCTAACTTGTGTGACATTTCATTTAACGTTTCAATCTCCTCTTCCTTTGGAGCATGGATGACCATAACTGTAGATTCTAGAATGCTTAGCAAACATCCAATTTTCCCATGAAGATTTAGTCTTTCATTTATAGAGTATGAAGAAAGAATAGCACTTACGAGGACGCTGAGAGCTCCCAGTGGAGTCACTAGCGTGGCTGGTGCAAAGGCACATGCAGCGAAGTTGGCCACCTCACCTGCCCCCATTGACAGTAGTCCAGCCCACCACAATCATTCTTTAAGATATGCAGGGCCACCTTGACCTGCTCTCATGGATCCTTTTCTGGCAAGTCACAGAAGGCCTTTTTTTTTTTTTTTCAAAATGAAACTCTCTCCTATGAAAATGCTGGAGGTCATAGCCAATCCCAAACCAATAGAGAAATCATATATTCCACGCCCTGGGCTCATTTTGTTTGTCACTTAAGAAGCTCCTGTAAATCACATTGATTACAGAACAGAGAAACTGCTGGCACTGAAGGCAGGGGGATGCTGTCTTCACATAGGTTAAGTTTAATATGGTCTCTCTTTTGAAAACTAGGGCTGATTTATTCATTCTCATTTTCTTGTAAATACTACCCTTTATTTTCATTTAAAGTTTTTAACTTTACTGTTCCAGCCAAGACAAAACTACTCAAAAGAACTTATTGCATACGCACCACCAACAAGGCCAACGAGCCGGATTTCCGTGGGATTGAATGGCAATCCGATGCGCGACAACTTAATAATTTTTTATTTCATAATTCTGCAGAAGTATAGCCATACAACAATCCTGTTTTTTTGTTTGTTTGTTTTACTTTCAGTATAATATTCAGTAAATTACATGAGCTGGGTGTGGTGGTGCATCTTGTAATACCAGCGACTCCAGAAGGCTGAGACAGGAGGATGATAAGTTAGAGGCCAGCCCTAGCTAGGCCCTAGTAAGCAACTTGGTGACACCGTTCTCTTTCCTTCACATCCCCACCAAATTCTTTTCACCTTTCATTTTTTTTGGTAATTGCCAGTCTAATAGGTGTGGGTGACTTCTCATTATGATTTTGATTTGTGTTTCCCTAATGATTAGTAATATTGAACTATTTTTATGTCTTCTTTTGAGGAATGTCTATTCAAGTTTTTCAGTCCATTTTTATATCAACTTATTTTCTTCCTGCCAAGTTACATGTATGGTTTGCAGCTATTTTTCCTCATTCCATAGGTGATATCCAAAAAATTGGAGGGTCCTATTAAGAAAGTAGTTGCCTTTGCCTATGTGCTGGAGTGTTGACTCTAAATTTTCAACTTGATAATGAGTGAATCTATATTGACTATTTTAATTTTATTTGTCATCCTGCCTGGACCATGAGATGTGCCAATATTGGGTCAAATTCTCTAAATGTTGCTTTGAAGGATTTTTATTTGTTTTTGTTTTTTAAATGAAATTGACAGTTGAAACAATAGTATTCGAGTAAAGCAGATTACTCTCTATAGGGTGGTAGGCTCATGCAAATAGAGGTTCTTCACAAAAAGAGGCAGTTTTGTCTCCAGACTGCCTTTTATTAGAGTGGAAACATCCATCCTTATATATGTGAGAGAGTTACTTACAACAAATATCTCTGACTCTACTATAGAAGAATAGTAGAGTCATGTCAGGGACTAGAAGGAAATTCTCCTTCAAAGATTAGCCTGACAGCCCCCTGGGAGACATCCTGCCCGGGAGGCATCCTGCAGCTACCTATCTCCCTGGAACATCCTGCAGTTATCAGGATCATCAGACATCTTGCACCTGGCAGTTTTACCACCCACATCCAGCAATTGCTGATAGGAGACCTTCCCCATCCCCAGCATATGAATACCCATCCACATCCAGCAATTGCTGATTAGAGAGCTTCCCCATCCCCAGCATATAAATACCCCTGTGTGAACAATAAAAGTTTGCAACTTGATCAGAACTTTTGTCTTGCTGTCACCTTTCCTGTCTCTTGTCCCTTCATTCCTCCCCATCTAGGTTCGCTGCCCAAGTTGATGTGTCCTGCCAGACGGGACAGAATCAGAGATATCAAGAATGTACCTATAGAGTCTCAGAAATAAAGCAATACTGAGAAGGAAAAGAATGTTCCACTTCTTTTGCCAATAAGACTTGAGACCCTGGGCTAGGAGGACATACAATTTAGTAGAGGCATGACAGAGGGGTGTAGTGACTGCAGGCACTGAAAATAAAAATGTACCTGGCATTGGAAAACACGGGGATATTTAAAATCAGGATGCAGAGACTGGCAACACTGTATTTGGGAAAACTGGAAAGTCACTGGCATCCTGTGCAGGTGAGTGCAATCAACTCCAGGTCAACAATCTTCTGATCACTATTTGTTGGTGGCTCAAGGTACGCAGCCTGCACATTGTCCATGGATAATTTTACTAATTATTTTTTTTAAAAGAGAGAGTGAGAGAGAGAGAGAATTTTAATATTTATTTTTTAGTTATAGGCGGACACAACATCTTTGTTTTTTTTTTTTTGTATGTGGTGTGTTATGCTCGAATTCAGGACCCCCAAAGACCACCAGAGACCCAAGATGGATGTAAGCAGCAAAGAGGTGTTTATTGTGAGCTAGCTCGGTCCTCCGCGTGCATACACAGCAACTGGTGATGCTGAGAGGCCCCGAGCCCAGGGTTTGCAGCATTTTTATACATTTTTTGGAGAGGGCAGGGACTTCACATACATCATAGCAAATCATCACACACAGCAGGAAAATCAAATAACAACTCTAAAACATGATTAGCACATTCACTGGCGGGAACAAGTTGGGTAGGGGTGATTGCAGAACAAAAGGGGTATTGGTTTGAGCCAAGAGGGGTGTACATGCTGAACTACATGGTTTCCCAATGTTATCAACCACCATAAACTACTAGGAGGGTCATCTGGCATCCCAGGTATTTCCCTGTCTCATGCTGATTGGTGGCTACTAGGGGGTTGCTATGGGTCCCCACCTAGCCTGACTGGGTCAAGGACACCTGGCGCAGCAGACCTCTCCTGTTATTTGTAGATAAACAACTTAGCAGGGTGGGAATGTGCCTAGGAGTGCTCCGTGGGTTTTTCCAAGGACAAAGGTCATATCCCTTTCTTGGACAGGCTTTGCTCTGAGATAGAGGCTGGTTTTTCAGTGCTGAGGATTGAACCTGGGCCACACGCATGCCAGGCAAGCGCACTACCGCTTGAGCCACATCCCCAGCCCGATAATTTTACTAATTGAAGAGCTCATTCAGTCCTCCCATGGGACCTAATTCTTGGCATAGTACATACAGTCCTAAGACATCAGAAATGCAAGAGAGCACGAATGCTACTCAGAGATTCAGAGGTAATGAGAAAACCCTAGAACTGATACACAGATGGACAGTAGTCCAGTTGCTTTTCACTGGACTATGTGAGGCCAGGATGCCTCTCCAGCCTCTTACTAAGAAAGACTGAAGCTGAGATCATTTAGAGGCTTCCTATTCTTTTCTGCAGAGGTCTTCATTTCTGAGACCAGGAGCCTCTGTCAAAAAGTGGATAGATACCCTGCAGTACATCCCTCTCTTCTGTTGTCTACACAATTTCTGGGTTTTATTTCTTTGTAACTGTAAACTTCATTCTGAACCAGGCTACTGGGTATTTCAGTACATGGAAAGACACGGACATCCTTGGAGAGTCACTTGTCAAGAACTTAAGATAGTACCAATTGTTTCTAGTGACTGAGCATCTCAGTCATCAGAGCAATGGGGTGACAGGAAGGCAAGATTTAAGGGAAAATTCATAGGTTTGATTTTCTCCAGTTTCCAAGGATGAGTACTGAGGTGGGCGTGTGTGCCTGTGTACACACACACACACACACACACACACAGCAGTTGAGCATTGCCTATCTTGGACTCTCTCTCATCAAAATTCACCCAAAGATGAAGAACTTGGGAATTCCTATGTCAAAGAACTGCTGAGAACAGGTACTACTTGACCAAATAGCTTCCCTCTTTTTATTTTTTTTTTTCCCAACTTCTTGTTAGCCTAGAGTTCAACTGGAGAAGAAATGGAAACAAAAAATGTCAAAATATATAGGGCTCCCATGGGACCCTACACAAACATTCACCACAGAAACAATTCTCCTAAGGACTCACTGAAGAACAGGATTTTCTTCTTTATCACAATAAGGACAACAAACAAACAAACAAAAAACCATACTACCATTGAGAAATCCTCAAATATGCTTCTAACTCCCTGTATCATTGTAATTAATATACATGAAAATTTATTTTAAAACAGAGATAAGGACTTTCAATGAAACAGAATTACTACAGAAGTATGAAGAAAAAAGACTAAACAGGTATGAAGTTAACATTTTTATACAGAAACACTTATTTACAATTTGTTTAAAATTTAAAAATTTGTGATCTTTTAATCTAGTTATTTAAAAAAATCATTCATTTAATCATTATGAGAAGGATAAAAAAGAATGGACACCAAGCTACAGTATTATGTTTTCTTACTTTTTTGGGGGGGTGCTGAGGTTTGAATTCCAGGGCTTTCCACATGCTAGGTAAGAATCTATCACTGAACTACTCCCTACCAATGGATTACTTCTTATCAAAAACAACATAGGTTACTAAAGATATCCTGTTGGTTAATTTTCACAATAATACATGGAGTGAGTTTCATAAGGATTATTTATCTATTTCTTTTAAATGGCAATCTGAATCCCTTACAATTTAGTTTCGTTTACTTGATAGGGACCAACATGTGGCATCACCAGAATTAGAAAAGCAAAACAAATAAACAAATTGAAAAAGTAAAATACATAATATATACTTGGCACATAGGTGGTCTTGGTATTAGTATCTAGGACATAAAAATGAGACTACAGTAAAAAGTCAATCCTAGCTCCCTTTCACACAACCTGTTTCATGGGATACTGATACCACTGATACTTTCTGGTATTTAACAGAACAAATACTCATTGGGAAACTTCAAAAGATACTTTGTACTTCATTTATTTTCTCACACTGATCCAAAGTATCAGGTAAAATTTTTAAGCCAAAATGATTATTAAAAAAAAAAAAAAAAGCACATCCATTTTTGTTGTTGTTATTCAAGGTTATAAGGCTAATCTGTAAAGGGACAGAATCTGAACATAGATATTCCATATACAAAACAACTATTGTTAGTATATACCATTTAGGGCACGTCTTCTTAACTCCTTGATTCCTTGATGAATAAGAAGCATCATGGGTAAACTGACATAGGGTTAAGGGGCCATTCTATAGAGGTACTCCTATGCATAGCCCTCAATAATATAGAAAGGTGGTAGAAAACTCTCCTTCATCTTCTGTCAGTAGCAAAAAGAGTTTTCAAGATTTGGCAGAGGTGTTACCTCAAAAATGGGATTATTTAATGGTCATTTTGCCTTGGAAGCATGAGAGATGATGGAGGGATAAATCCTCATATGAGGATTTATAAATCCTTATACACATCTATGAGTGAAAGACTTTCTAACAGAAATGCTGAAGACAGCAAGGAAAGGTGGATAAAATGGTGCAGGTGAGCTCAGGTGCATGGGATACACAAAAGGGCCAGAGGCACTACACAGACGGGGTGAGAGTAAGAAGTTTCAAGAGCTTGGCCAGTGGAGTGTCATGGGCTCTGGACATGTCACAGGATTGAAATAAGGAAAAACTTCCTTAGAAAAGGAACAATTGGAGAATTTATAGATAAGAAATCCATGGTTTGTAACATTGTAAAATGAAAGCTCACAAGCCTCATAATCTAGGAAAACCCCAATGTGTTGTGGAGGAACAGTCACAGAGAGGACCAAGGTCAAAGGATCACAGTGAATATCCTCCTCAAAAGCTTTATATTCAAATATGTGAAGCCCTATAACCCAATAGCCACATTTAGGTTGATAATTTTTACTCTGTCCTTGGAAATTTGAGAATTGAAAATAACTTCTATCACACAACCCCAGATACCAGGCCTTCTTTTTGGACACATCTACCATCTAGTAATGTTTTCCTGATGTGATAGGTGGGTAGCCCAGAACACCTTCATGATAATTCCCACGCTTGCGCGAGTGTTCAAATACATGCTTTCGCGAGTAGTGAGTTACATATCTTAATTGTCTCTGGTCCTTAGAAATGACAATATTTGGATTGTTGCTTGGAGACAGTGTCAGGTGAACTGTAGAAAAATTAGAGTTACATGACAGCTAGGATTTAGCTTTATTTGTGATCTTATTAAAGGAATCCTGAGAAGAATTTAAGAAGTGGAATAAATTCTGATCAGAAGTCATAGAGAGGGCTGGGACTGTAGCTCAGTGGTAGAGTGCTGAGGGCCATTGCCAAGTAGGAATGATGCATTCGAAATTTCCTTGCCAGTGTACCCCATGTTGCTTAGAGGACATTCGATGGGACATTGCATGTATGCTTTAGTAAGGTGACCTTGCTCAAGGACCAGGGCAGATCTGGGTTTAGAGCTGATCAGGTTTGAGGAAGTATCCTGCTCCTTGGGTTTAGGGCGTTCCCGGTTTAAGACAAGTTTAAGGGGGTCCCGGTTTAAGAATCTGGTTTTAGGGAAGTTCCAGGTTTAAGTTTATTGCTGCTTGGAATAGGGTGTTCCTGCTGCCTGAGTTCCCGTTGAGTTCCCCTGGAATTGAAAATGTATTTGGCGATGTGAATTGGCTGGCAGAACTTGGATTTCCCCAGAAAGTGTGTGTAGAGGCCGCTGTGAGTTCAGGAATAAAGAATTGCTGTTTGAATTTACAAAGTGTGTGGTGGCTTGTGATCTTGGGCCCAGCGAAAACATTGGCATCTGGTGGTCCGTATGCAGAACGTCTGAAACTTGGAGGTAAGTGGATTTGCTCGCTCCTGAAGAAGAGCAAAAAAATGGGTGACCGTTTCATAAAACAATGTGTTCTTGTTTTGATTTATTTTGTTTTTATTTCAAGTTGCCTGTTCCTAGAACTTTCTCAGGCAAACTGGGGAAAATGGTTAACTCAAGGTTTGAAGTTGTTCGCCTCCGAGGAAGAGAAATTGTTAGAGGAAGGAGGCACCCCAGTAAGACCAAGAGCAATTAGGGCATATGTTGATACAATACAAAAATGTAGCCCATGGCTTTTTAAAGATGAGTTATTAAGTATATCAATGGGACCATCATGGTATCCTGTAGAAGGATTTTTCTTCGACAAGAAAGAGATGGCTAGTTCTGTTTACTATACTTGTCTAAGATCTTGGTTTTTACAGACATCTGATTAATTTACAAAGCTAAAGTGTTAAAATATCAACCACTAAATATGAAATCAAGTACTCTTTACTTATTAAGTTCCATAAGGTAATATGTTTAAACATTATGCGTGTTCCCATAAATTGGTAAATAGAAAAAAGTTTAATATTGCTTTGGTCTGTGTCTTTGCTAAAACAAGGTTACTTAGAGTTAAGATTCTATCATGTGTAATTTATATACAAAGAGTATAAGAAGTTTCAGTTGGGTTTCAATTACAGTATTATAGTACCATAAAACATGAAAATATTTCATCTTATTAAAGTGGAGTAATTTGTCTAAATTCAAAAATTTTATAAGGGTTGTTTCAGAATGTGAATTTATAAAAAGGGTTAATGGTTAAAAAAGAGATAAAAAGATTCAAGATGTGGAAATATATTTTAATACAAAAGGTTAAAGGAAAAAGAAATGTTTCTAGATGAGATAATCTCTGTGGTAAAGTAAAAAGTTGTAAAATGCCATTTAAAAAGATTTTGAGGAAACTAGACTTACTTTAAAAGTTTGAGAAAGGAAGAAAGAAGAAAAAAGGTATTTGTACATGGCAGATTGAGACAAAGCTTCTTAATGGAGTTAAAAAAAAAAAAAGCCTTTGGTTGAAGGGCAGCCATGTAAACTAACATTAAAGCGATTTAAAGAAAATCTAAACCTTATTTACAAGAGTAAAGCTGTAGGTGGTAAAAAAAGTACAGTATAGATAATTGAAAGGCTTTAAAAGGTTAAGTTGAAGGTGGTCAAGATACCTTCATGGCAGGGGCGGGGATTGCTTTACTCATTAAACCAAAAAGAGGGAGATGACATAATCTTTGTGTGGTAAAGTAAAAAGTTGTAAAATGTCTAAGTACATTACAAAAGGCTTTAAAAGGTTAAATTGAAGGTGGTTAAGATGCCTTCATGACAAGAAAACCCTTGAAAATGGGAAGATAATAAGATAAAAGATATTTAGATAAAGAAGATTAAAAATTTGAAATAAAAACTTTAAAGACAGAAGTATAGAAAGTTTAAAACAAAAGATAAAGATGTAGAAAGATAAAAAAGATATAGGAAGATAAAAAAGATGTAGAAAGACAAGAATTTTAAACCCACAAAATAGGAAACAAACAAACAAAAAAAACTAGGAGAGAAAAAAGCAACTAAGGGTAAATATAGAAACCTTAGAAGAAAACTAGAAGATAGAAATAAGATAAAAAATGGTTAAAAATGTCAAATAAAGGTATTTCAGATAGAAAATGCAAAAGGCTAAGACAACTATTAGATACAGACATTCAAGATAGAAAAAGGTAAAAGAGAGAAGTTTAAGGTCAAATATTGGATAAAATAAAAGAACAAGGAGATTATTAGTAATTTTTTTTCAAAAAGCCCATCAACTTTAATTTCTGGTGGTGCAGAAATTAGAAGTCTTAGATGAGGGTGTTAAAATTTATAGACAAGAGCCAATTTAGAAAACATTAAACTAGAAGGAAATTAGTTTAAAACCACATCAAAAAATCATAAGGACTAAAGTAATTCTAAAAAACTAAGGCAGAGTGCTTTTGAAAGACTTAAATTTAAAAGGATCTTAAAGGGGTATATATCCCCCAAAGATAAACTTAAAATAACCTTTTTTACTCTAAACTTTCTAAATTTGGATTCATCAGGACTTAGTGCTGCGGAAAGACATATGTACCCGAAAAATGTACATAAGGCTAAGGTACTTTGGAAGAATATTCTAACAGGACAATGGAAAGGTCCTGACCCAGTGATTTGTCTGGAGTCGGGGTTCTGTTTGTTTCCACAGGGAGAACAGCAGCCGATTTGGATTCCAGAGACACTAACTAAAGCAATTTCTACAGACCAAAAAGAAGATAATTTGACTCAAATCCATAACAGCTGATATCCAGAGCTCCAGCTTGGCCACTCTTACATCTGCAACAGTGATTAACCAGGGTGCTTTTTTCAATATTTATTTTATTATTGCATTTTCCCCACATCATAAAGTTCTATTTTATTTTTTGAGCTCATACAAACCTAGGTTAATGTTTTTCTGATCAGTTTTATTTTTTGACTGTGGAGTTTTTAAACATTGCAATGGAGATTTCACCTAGGTAAAGCTACAAGGCTGTTATTATTGTCTTATGTGTTGTATGTTATCTGTGCACATTTCTGTTTTGTGTTGTATGTCTGTATGTGTGTATGTCCATATTTCATATATGAGGAGTGCTCATGAAAAAATGGACCCAATTTTTTTTTATTCACGTGATTTAACTGGTTTAATTTAAATTAGGTAAACAGCTGTTAAGGATTGTTTTCAAAGGTGGTTAACAGATCTGTTTGCTTACTAATTTAAATTAGGTAAACAGCTGTTAAGGATTGTTTTTAAAGGTGGTTAACAGATCTGTTTGCTTACTAATTTAAATTAGGTAAACAGCTGTTAAGGATTGTTTTTAAAGGTGGTTAACAGATCTGTTTACTTTCACCTTTCCTTTTCATTATATTTAATAATTCTGTTCAGAATAATGTCTCTTTAGCATCATTGCCAGAATTCCCATCTCCATCCCAGTGCCGGTTAAGACTAAGAGAAAACCAAACTACAGCTTGATGATAGCTATCACAGTAAACTGTATAAACTGATGCATCAATGAATATAACTCAACAATTAATGCTCAATCAAGGACTGGATTTACTTTGGGAAGAAATGGACATTTTGATAGACTCTTCCACTCTGAACTGCCTGCAGAACTTGCCTGAACTATATATCAGTTGTATGCATTGTGAACTATCGTTTGGTGCAGGGAATTGTGGTAGTGCTGGCATATCTTTGCTGATGGTGTCACCAGTGATGCAATTTCCTTGCCAGCGCACCCCATGTTAATTGTGGTAATGCTGGCATATATTTGCTGATGGTATCACCAGTGATGCAATTTTTCCAAAGGAGCCATCAATTGGCTTGATGTCCTGGCATTTCTGTATCTTCCTCTCTTCTACTAGTGATGGTCTAAAATTTGGGGGCCAACAGAGGTGAGGCAAAGAACCTCAGCCCCCCACTAGCACCAAGGCTAAATTTGGGGGCCAACAGAGGTGAGGCAAGAACCTCACCCCACCACTGGTGCATAGGCCTATCCACAAGCATGGCTGAATGCTGGACTGGTAGTCAGTGAGGGGGTGATCTGATTGCAGTGGTATCAACCTAAGGAGGCTGACGCCTAGAGGTCAGTTTTCCCATGACGGGTAAGAACCATATGTGGAATTGGACAACCTACCAGGCACGGTCCTTAAGCCACATTGCTTGTTGATTAATTAATCAGAAGCGGGGAGATGCTGAGGGCCATTGCCAAGTAGGAATGATGAATTCGAAATTTCCTTGCCAGCATACCCCATGTTGCTTAGAGGACATTCGATGGGACATTGCATGTATGCTTTAGTAAGGTGACCTTGCTCAAGGACCAGGGCAGATCTGGGTTTAGAGCTGATCAGGTTTGAGGAAGTATCCTGCTCCTTGGGTTTAGGGCGTTCCCGGTTTAAGACAAGTTTAAGGGGGTCCCGGTTTAAGAATCTGGTTTTAGGGAAGTTCCAGGTTTAAGTTTATTGCTGCTGGGAATAGGGTGTTCCTGCTGCCTGAGTTCCCACTGAGTTCTCCTGGAATTGAGAAAGTATTTTGGGACGTGAATTGGCGGGCAGAACTTGGATTTCCCCAGAACGTGTTTGTAGAGGGCCGGTGTGAGTTCGGGAATAAAGAATTGCTGTTTGAATCTACAAGGTGTGTGGTGGCTCGTGATCTTGTGCCCAGCCAAGACATTGCCAGTAGAGGGCTTGCATAGCATGCATGATGCACTGGAATCGATCCTCAGTACCACATAAAAATAAACAAATAAAATAAAGGCATTCTACCCATCTACAACTACCAAAAAAAAAAAAATCAGAGAGATACAACACTGAAAAAACAAGGTATGTGAGTGACTGTTGGAAGGAGCAACATGGACCTTAAAACATGAGAACTATCAGAGAAATCAATTCTGAAAGACGTTGAGAAGACTGGCTTATGATACAGTAATTTCTGCTTACCCCGGTAGCGTTGAACATCTGTCAGCTCTGAAATGTTAAAAATTCATAATGTGAAATACAAAGGTATCAGCACTGAAATCCATTCCCTTTCCAGATTAGGAAAAGGAGGAGGGATATCATAGGGCAGTAAACTTGCAAGTGAGGATGAATGGCCACTCCCCATTAAATATGATCACATCATGAGCACAGAGTCCACTCTCCCTTGTCTCCTCTACCCATACCTAGAAACCACACCTTCTTCCCCATCTATCACCTGCCACCACTAGAATCACACACTTAACCTAGCTCTTCTCACCTTGAGACACCTGTAGCATCCCCTTCAGATCAGGAGCTCGGAATACTCTTCTATGTTCCTTGGGGAAAGTTTTTGGCTTCTTCAGCATTAAGTCCTTACACCTAGGGATGGAAAAAGTTGACCCACACTTCAGACTTTGTGGTCCCCACTCGACAACAACAATTTCTTCCCATCATTTCACCCCACTGATGCACTTGAACTTTCTTCACCAAGGATCCTGAGAAGGGGAGGGAAGATTCCTAACTCTAAACTCCTAAGAAATGTTTCATGGTCACCTCCCTATTTACTTTCTTTGTGATCTTGTGAGGGGCTTAACATCTCAGAAGCATAATTTCTAAAATGAATCAAGTTGCTCCTCTCTCTCTACCTCCTAGAATGCATGGTCAATGGTGAAATACTGGATTTTACGAAACTCTGGTGTCTAAGAAAAAAGAATATGAGGAAAATCAGTGCTATGAGTGTGTGTTCTCAAGAAAATGTTCAGAAACTAAGACTGCAGGTCCTGGCTCCTGGGTATTTGAGAAATAAGAAATGTAAGAATCATATCTGGAAATGTTCAAAGCTTATTACTAATAGTGAAGCCCTCAGGTGACATCTGAGGTTTCATATTCTCTGGGGAAAAATGTCAAACATTTGGCAAGGGCAATACTATGAACACAAAAGTCATAGTAGTCTGAATTCTGTTTCTGAAAATATGCACCTTTCCCAAAGTATGTGATGCACATGGATCAACTGATTCTGGTGTGCTGCTATCCTTGCACACCAAGGCAGTGCCTTCTGGCACCTTCAACTTAGTTCCTGACAGTTCAGCCTCCTTATCATGCAACTGAAAGATGCTTGTACATACAGAAACTCTTTCATACACTTTATCCCTGAGAGACTAACTTCAACTTCAGTCAAGATTTTTAATTATCCAGGGAGTTGTTTGTGAAAATCTAAATAAAAATCACAAAGAAGCCCTTGGTCTTCTTTATTCCCAGGAGAAACATACAAACATCCAGGAATTGTCCCAAAGAATAATTCTTAGTACTTATCAGACAAAGAAGAAAAATCTTGCCTACAGTAAATATAGCAGCCATTAAAACTGCAACCAGAGCTAGAAGTAGGCACATGAGGGCAAGAAATGGTAGTGCCACAGGGGGCCTGATGTTGGAACATCTTATCCCCAGGACAACTACTGTTTCAAACTCTGACCTCCACAACCCAAGTCCCCATCATAGAATCTGTCTAGTCTATACAATACTCAAATTGTGATTTGTGACTATAAATTTAATATAATACTATATCTAAATTTACCTGATCTAGGAGATGTTGTATTCTAACTGAACGCCAGATAATTCTACTAACTACAAATCTCTTCTTACTACACAAAAGGATCATCCCTGGTATCCCACACATACCTTCTCATGACATCATTAGTATCCTAGAAAGAAGGGGGGAAAAAACACAAGTTAAGAAATCACAGACTGTCCTCACTGACCCAGCTTCATCACATTGTTACCAGCCCCTCTCTGCTGAGAACAGAGATAGATGAGAACAGTGATGAACAAAATAGTAAAGATAAATTCAAGGGCTGGGGATATAGCTCAGTTGGCAGAGTGCTTGCCTCACATGCACGAGGCCCTGGGTTCAATCCTCAGCACCACATACACACACACAAAAAAAAAAAAAAAAGATAAGTTCAAGCCAGTCATTCCATGGCTCCCCATGAGATAATTTAAATAATACACAATTCTTTCACTTATTCAACATTTACATAAAGTGATATACTATTATATGCCAAGTATAAGTAGACTCTGGATAATCAAAGTTGAGTAAAAGACAGAAAGAAAGAGGGAAATGCACATGAGGCAAAGAAAATTCTTCAAAATGCAGGGAAATAGATGTAATACCAGAAGAGAATTTAGAGTGTGTTGTTGGCACAAGAGCTTGATGATTTTTTTCTTTTTGTTTTTTTTGGATTTTTTTGGCAGGGGGCGAGGGAGTCACTTGGGGATTGAACCCAGACTTGCTCAGTTAGTGAGACTGACCTTAATGGAACTTTCGATTCTCCTGCCTCAGCCTCCCAAAAAGTTGGGGTTGTGGAATGTGCTATGGTGCACGGCACAATATTTGAATACGTTCAGTTGCAACCAAAATTCCTTCAATAAGTGGGTCAAATTCATAGAAAGAAATAAACTATTAAAAAACTCTATAGTTCATTTCCCAAATTACTTCTTAATAATTTGGAAATATATTAACACAATAATTAAATACCACTTTGATAACTTACATATGTATATTGTGTGTTTGTATAAAACAATAAGATCACAAAGAAGGAGGCAGGAAATGAAGTATTAGTGCCAAGTTTCTATATTTTGCAGGATCGAGACAGAATAGGGTATATTTTGTAATCACCAGATCAAGCACTAACACAACAAAAAATACAGCTAGAAAACCAGGAAGACTAAATTTCTATCCTGGAATATATTTATTCAACAAAAAGAAGGCAGTTAAGAGAAGAAAAATACCAAGAAACTTCAGAATATAGAATACAAATAACAAAATAGTAAATATAAACACAATTATATCAGTGACTGCATTGAATTCTATGATCTCCATATCCTTATCACAATATTGTCAAATAAACATAAAGCAAAAATAAATGACATAAAAAAGGCTAACAATAGAGAAAAAAATGTTCTTTAAGAGTTAATAAAGGTGATCAAATGTAACTAAACTGACTAAAGAAAGAAAAAGAAAGGCCAAGTGCAGTGGCACACCCCTGTTTTCCCAGTGGACATGAGGCTGAGGCAGGGGATCACAAGTTCAAGGCCAGCCTCAGGAATTCAGTGAGGTCCTAAACAACTTAGTGAGACCCTGACTCATATAATGCAAGAATGCTTCAACATACAAATTTTAAATGTGATGCACCACATTAATAGAATGTAATACAAAAGTTCTATAACCTTTCATGATAAAAACTCTCAACAAATTAATTACACAAGGAATATACAATAAAATAAAGTCCATATATGACAAACTCAGAGACAGTATCATAATCAACAGTGAGATGGTGAAAACCCTTCTTCTAAGATCAGGAAAAAGCCCATTTTCACCACTTTTGTCAACATAGTATAGAAAGTCTTAGCCCAAGCAATTAGGCAAGTAAAAGAAGAAACAGCGATCCAACATGGAAGTTAAATTTTTCCTGTTTGCAGAAATGAAAACCCTACGGATTTCACAAACACACACACACACACACACACACATCTTAGAATAAATAAACTAGTTCAGTAAAGTTCTAGGAAGTTAAATCAATATATAAAAGTCAACTGATTTTCTATACTAACAACTATCCAAAAGTAATGAAGAAACCCCCACTTATAACAGCTATAATAAAATAAAATACTTAAAGTTAACAAGGAAGTGAGAAATATATACACTGAAACCTATAAAAAAGTAGATACAAAAATTAAAGCAGACACAAAAAATGGAAAGACATCTTGTGTTAATGGGTTGAAAAAACTGATATAGAGAAACACTAAATATTTCAAATTCAGTTAAAGGAGCAACACTGGAGGCATCCCAATGAGTTTAAAATCTATAACAAAGCTATGCTAATCAAGACAAAAACAATGGCAATGAAAACGGATTCACTTGTCAATGGAAAACAATAGGGAGTCTGGAGGTTGGTGGGAGTGTATTTATGTCAGTTGATTTTTAATACACTGTGTACCAAGAGTACACAGAAGGTTCAGGCATAGCGGCAATGCCCACTAAACCAGTGTCTTGATCATATGTTCAAGCCAGCCTAGACAACTCAGCAAGATCCTGTCTCAAAATAAAAAAAAATAAAAAGGGCTAGGGGTACCTAAGTGCTAGAGTGCCCCTTGGGTCAACCCATAGTGCTGGGGGTTAAGTACGGAGAAGAAAGGACTGTCTCTTGAATAAATTGCATTGGGACAACTGGATAACTATATGCAGAAGAATGAAAATTAAGAACATATCATACCACATACAAAAATCATTTCAAAGTAGATAAAAATCTTCAACATAACACATGGAACTGTAAAACTACTTGAAGAAAACATACTGCAGTAATCCATGTCATTGGTCTGAGTAATAATATTTTAACTGAACTCCAAACCCTGGCAACAAAAACAAAATTAGAAAAATGGTATTACACCAAACTGAAAAGCTTGTGCACAGAAAAGGAAATAATCAACCAAATGACAAGACAGGCTACAGAATGGAGAAAACATCTGCAAAGCATATGTTTTTAAGGGGTTAATATCCAAAATATATAAAGAACACAAATAAACGCATAATTGAATATCAGAAAAACAAACGTCTAATTTAAACACCGGCAAAGGACTTGAACAGACACTTCTCAAAAGAAGACAAACAAACTGCAGGTATATGAAAAAATGCTCAAAATCACTAATCATCAAGGAAACACAATTTAAAACTACACTGAGAGATCCCACTTCACACTTGGTAAGAAGACTATTATCACAAAGGAAAGGCAAGCATGGGCAAGGACACGGAGAAAAGGAAACCTTGGCACAATGTTGGGGGGAATGTAAATGAGCACAGCTATGATGACAGATAATATGGAGGCTTCTCAAAAGAGTAAAAATAATCTAGCCACCCAGCAAATGGGACTATATCCAAAGTATATGAATAAGTATGTCCATGAGATATCTCTCAGATTTACTAAAACACTATTCACAATAGCCAAGCTTTGGAATCAACCTAAGCACCCATCAAAGGATGAGGGAATAAAGAAAATCTCTCTCTCTCTCTCTCTCTCTCTCTCTCTCTCTCTCACTCACACACACACACACACACACACACACACACACACACAATGAAATACTATTCAGCTTTAAAAAAGACAGAAATCTGTCATTTGCAGCAACATGAAATGAACCCGGAGGAGATTACACTAAATGAAACAAGTCAAACACAAAGAAACAAATGCTGCATGATTTCACTTAAGTATGAGGAATTGTCAGAAAATGATCGCATACAAGTAGAGACTTAAAATGGGGTAGTCAGGAGCTGAAGGGCAGGGAGAATTGGGTACATATGTGATAAATATATACATTTTCTGTAAATTAAAATACAGTCAATACACAGACACATAGACATTAAAAGGATTAAAAAGAATTCTTATGATTAATTAGGATCACATATTTGAAAATCGGATGAAATTAACAAATTCCTATAGGACATCAATGACCAAAAACAGACTCAGAAAGTATAAATCTATAACAGCCAGACACCAATAAAAAAGTCTAGAAATTTGTATCGCACCAAAAGGGCAGAATGGAATGAGATGGCTTCACGGGTGAATTTCACTGAATATTTAATGAAGAAATAATACCAATCCTTCCCATCTCCCCCACCAGATAATTCAAAAGGGGAAAGCCTCAACTCATTCTATGAGGGAAATGATAGAAACATCTCTTGTAACCAGAAGCTATTTGTTTGTCAGCAACGAAGCTGAGGAAAAGATGCTTAAAAAAGCCCTCAATAATAAATCGCAGACAACAGGGCCTACCAAATATCACTGGTTATAGTGGATCTTCCCTCCAAGGTTTAACTTTTTAACTGCACTTGATAAAATAATAAAAATTGGATTATTTTCCTTGCTATTTACACATTTGATTATTCCATAAGCTTCATAAACTGATTTGGGAATGAGGCACTTCAGGGCCCAGAGAAGCTGAAAGTCTTACCTGCAGCATCTCAACTGTTGATCCTTCCAACCGATGTTCAAGATCTGAGATGAAATCTTTCACCAACTGGCTCTGCTGGATCAGCTCACTTTCAGATGCTGTCAGGCTGTTCATAATAACTTCCTCCTCGTTCTTCAGCTTTTGAATCTCCTGCTCCTCCTCAGATTGGAGGATGTCTCTCAGTTTTCCAAACTCTATCTGGACATTTTCCACCTCACTCTGTATTTTGTTCTTTGGGATGAGAGAGAGAGAGAGAGAGAGAGAGAGAGAGAGAGAGAGAGAGAGAGAGAGAGACTGGGAATAGGAACGATAAAAAGAACTATTTTACATGGGGAGTTCTCACAGGGTAGTCTTGGAACCGAGGGAGAGATTCTGAGGCAGGCCGATCTTTTCCTTTCCCTTCCTTCATGACATTCCAAAACAATGACCTGAAGTCAGCATTGTCCAGAATCAACCTGAGCTGCAGTGGGATACCTGGGTGTGCCTCAGCTTCAGCTATCCAGGACACTCATATCTGCTCCTCATTTCACTTTCTTTTCTTTCTTTCTTCTTTTTTTTTTTTTTAGTATAATAGACTTTTTTAAAGTCACTGCCTATGTACTGAGACAGAAGATTGTATTAACATAAGCAGAAGATGTAACATTTTACAACTTCTAAAATCTATCTCAACAATTACAATGACCTTGCATGTCAACACAAAGGGGAAGCATAAATGTTTAAATCTATGAAATCAAATTAGAATACTTACTGTAAAGAAAAATTAAAAAGCTTTCAAATAAAGGCCATTATTATTATTATTATTTTGGTACTAGGTAATGAACTCAGAAGCACTTGACACTGAGCCATAACCCCAGCCCTATTTTATATTTTATTAGACACAGGGTCTAATTGAATTGTTTAGTGCCTCGCTTTGATGAAGCTCACTTTGAACTTGCCATCCTCCCGTCTCAGCCTCCTGAGTCGCTAGGATTACAGGCGTGCATCACCACAGCTGGCCTAAAAGCCATTATTTAACCTACATGAAGAGCACAACTTGAATTTTGAATTCATTCATCTTTTAAAGCTCTCCTCTGAATAACTTCAGTTCTAAGCATGGAATTCAGTCCTGCGACTATTCCTTGGATTGAAGTTTGGCAATAATGTAGTCCAACTGCCTCCTTACTTCACACTGTGGGAAACTGCTCATAATATTGAGGGGCAATTTTCAGCAGCCATTCTGGCTTGATATCTGTACATGTCCAGATGTAATTCTTTGTTGTTAGAACTAACTCATTATAAAGCACCCATTCAGCCTTGTGGTCAAGAACTCTACAGGGATGCAACTGAATGACCTGGTTACCTTTCACAGTTAAGTAATGGCCTGTTCCTTCTTAATGTGCCACCTGCATAAAATACCCAGTAACCAAAGCTTTTCTTATGTTAATATAATAATCCCAGTTTATAAAGTCAGTACTTCTATGAGGCATAGAAGTACTGTCCATAATCTGTCCATAATTCGAGATAGCTACTGGCGTACATTGTCTGTGGATATCAGGGACTGGTAGTTGATGAAGTTACCATAACACCATTGAACCGACCCATGATTTTGTTTAAAAGCATGATAGACATTCAGCAGGGTCAGATGATCTCTATCTATGTGGGCAAATCTCATCTTGGCCTCATCTGCAGCTTTCTTGGCCTCCATGGGGCAAATAAAACACTGTGGGACTGACAACATAGCAGTAATAGATAGGACCTCATTAGACAATTGTTGTTGCAACTTGCAATAACTATTTTAGCAACCTGTGGATCTAGAGGAAACTCTGCCATCATGGATCCCAATTCAGTCAGAGCTCCATCATCACTTAAAGCACCCAGATAATGCAACATTTTTAGGGTTCTCATCAGAGTTTCAGGAGCTGTGGATCCATAAAATCAAAATGCACCAATTCATCAAAACCAAGTTTCTTCAACTGTAACACCACTGATGCTAAAGTAAAATGCACAATCTCAGGATAGGTGTTATCCTGCATTCCCGTTTTATAATGTTTCTCTGTGTAAATCCTAAAGCATTTCCTAGCTCTGAAGCTGATCTGAAGCTGCTCTAATAGCTGTCACCAAAAGAGTGACAGTGATGTCAGTGATGTCCTGCAATGTTAGTTGACACGACCACCATTCTTCTAATTACTCCATTTTATTTATTGGGAGGTGGAGGGTGCTACTGCTGGGGTGGAGTGCAGAGAAGGGTGGAATGATTTTTTTTTTTTAATATATTCTTGACGATAACACTTAGATGAACTGAGGAGAAAAGTCAGACAAGTCCATGGCTTTCTCAATTCTGTAAACTGTTTTAGAAATACCTTATCTTGATTTTTAAAAATTTTTGTTTTTTTATTCTAATTTGTTATATATGATAGCAGAATGCATTACAATTCATATCTTTTGGAATAACTATTTTTAAGTATTTATTTTTTAGTTGTAGGTGGACACACAATATCTTTATTTCATTTTTACATGGTGCTGAGGATCGAATCCAGTGCCTCACAGTGCTAGATGAGCGCTCTACCACTGAGCCATAACCCCAGCCCAGTGGAATAATTTTAATGTCACCAACTTCGGAACCCATAAAATCAACCTCACGCTTTATTCTTTTATAGGCTTCATCAATTTCTTCTTGATTGGTAAAGAAAAGTAGAAGATCTCCCTCCTCCTCTTCCCACATATGTATCTGGATCACTGTTTGAATTGCTGCTTCAAGATAAACTCTCTCTGGTTCTGGAGTATAAAAGATCTCAACAGGATGTATGAGGCTAGGCATAATTAATAGTGGACAGTGATCAAAGTAAATCTGAATTTTCCCTCATGTAGAGTAGTATTCGTGACCATAACCTTTAAATCCAATCAATGTCTTACAACTTGCATTAAAACACCCATGAGAATATATGTAGCCAGTGTTCTTTTATGAGCCTCATCAACGATTAGTACACTATAGTGCTCCAGGAGGGGATCGTTCATGGCTTCATGAAGTAACATCTCATCAGTCATATAATTAAGTATAGTTTTTGCACTATTGCAGCCTTCAAATCAAATGGAATAACCAACTTCCTGGCCCAACATCACATCTATTTCATCAGCAACTCTCTGAGCCACGCTCATTGCAGCCACTCTCCTCGGCGGGGTACAGGCAACTCCTCTCTGGGGTCCTGGTGAAGATCGCACATACTCCACACGCAACTGTGGAACTGTTTTGTCTTACCACACCCAGTCTCCCCAACCAGAACAAATAACAAATAACCAGCATATCTGTAAACCTATTCAAACAAAGAGCTGAAGTCATTTCTTTAGAATATCATAGTATCAAGGTGTATAGGGTAAACTGGTGAGTGGGTTAATACACTGCAGAAGTGATTTGTGTCCTGCATGTCCAGTGTGTGCGCTGATTGAGCAGAATGTGTTGAATGAGATAAATGAGAAGCTTTCAAAGGTCGTAATACAGCACTGATAAGCATAGCAATTGGTTGAAGCTCACAATTCCTTCTGGCTTTTTTTCTCCCTCTCTGGCTCTCTAAACCCTCTATCACATTCTCAGTCCTTCTTTGTCATGTTCCCCGCAGGCTTCTGGTTAGAAGAGTTATCCTCCCGTAGGTCCAACCAGCGCTATTTGGGCATCTTAGTCTTTGAGCAAGTGGTTTGGAAGGAATTAAAAAGAAAAAAGGTGGCGACCGTATTGGCACAGTGGAGAAGAACCACTTAACTCTTGGGGATGCCCACTCTCCAGCTACAACTTCCTCACTCCACTCTTGAACCTCTGCCAAAAGCTGAACATTGAAGACAGAACCATGACCCATTGCCAAAGTATTCCTTCAGTAGAATCAGAGTCTCAAAAAGCACCACAGCAACAGGATGCAAGCCAACCTCACTGGAGTGCCTCCCTGTGAACAGCTCTCTCCAAACAGCTGTACTCCTTTGTGTTGTACCCACTCTCCAGCCTCCACTCCAAAAGGAAAAGGGCAAAGAGGATTATTCAAATACTTTCCACCTTATAGACTGCCATGAAATAAAGAAAAAGATCCTGCCCAGAGTTCTAGCTAATTCCCTCAGAAAGTATTTCCTCCTACCTTCCAGAAAGTTCTCTCAGTTTGGATGTCAACTTTCCACTTCTCAGCTTCTTCCTTGGATCTCTTCAGGTTTTGCAACATTTCCTGAAACTTCTCCTGGGAGAAAAGAATCACACCAGAGTCAAGGGAAGAATTTTCTCAGGACCTAGAGAGACGATAAACCTGGAAAAAATCAGGTTGATCTCAGAAGAAACCAGAGCTTTCAGAAACTGTGTGAACAGACAATGGTAATGTATGAATTGGAAGAAAACCTGGGGTGGAAGGTGTCTTCTCTAAGTCTCTGGTAATAATGTTACCAACCTCTCACTAACAGTAGTCTAAATATTTCTGCACTAGAACAGGAACCTGATTTTGCAGCAAGGAAAGAACTTATATATCAACCCTTCTCATTCACTCTTCTACTGAGAGTTTTTCTTGGACTCGAAATCTCTACACATCTAGCACAAGGTGTTGTATTTTTATGCTCCCTGTCCAAGAGTTTCTACTCCAGGCTTAGCAATTAAGTGAAGGTAAAAATCCATCCTTTAGGCCTCAGAAGGTAAGCATAGCACAGCATAGAAACAAATCACAGGCATCGGTTCCATGACACAATGTAATTAGACGAGTGTAAAGAAGAGATATGGTCTCTGTCCTCTCCCCACCTGATCTCTTACCTGGTACTCCTGGACAACCTCTTCCAAGAGGAATGTGGAGTGTCCACGGTGCTCCTGAGAACGCTCACAAAGCCAGCAAATGACCTGATTATCCTTCTTACAGAAGAGTAGGAGCTTCTCTCCATGGCGTGCACAGTGATATACCTTCTGCTCCTCCTCTGGGTTCAGCTTGAACCCCCTGAGCCTCTCCACTATGTTGGCCAATTGCCGATTAGGCCGCAGGTTCTCAAACTGGTAACTGATTCGGCACACAGGGCAGCTGCTCTCCCCTTTTTGACTCATCATGGACTCATAGTTTGATGTGATGCAGGCCTGGCAGAAGCTGTGGCCACAGTCAAGGCTCAGAGGCTGTGTGAGGAGATCCAGGCAGATGGGGCAGGTCACCTCCTCCTTTACATTCCCCAGGATTGCTGCAGCCATAGAATCTGTTTTCCTGCTCCTGTCTGTCCTGACTTCTGAGATTCCGCCTGCTCAGATTCCTACATGATTGGAAGATCAAAAGTGGGCCGAGTAAGAAAGGTTGAAATAGAATGGATACTGACTATGTAGAAATGATAATAGACCCAGACCCAAATTTTTAAAAAGAGGAGAAACAAAGAACAGAGTTTGGTAACATTGTGTAAGATCTTTTCATAATAAATATCAAGTAGGTCACGTCACATGATAAATTTCATATATTTAACGACTATTATTTCCCTTTACTATTACTGGAAAGGCAGAGAAATAGAGGCCTGTTCTAGCAAGAATTTTGTGTAACCTACCATCTATCCTTGTCTATTTTTCCCCACGTCAAAAACACATCCTCGGTGTTAAAAGCACCAAACCACTTATGCCTCAGGCATTTCACCCTTGCTCTTTCCCAGTATAGAAAGCTCCCTGATATTATTATGACTCCTTACCTGTTATCTTATCACAAAGAGCTGCTCTGACTACCTTACCAAGAGTTCAAACACCATCATCTCTGATACTTATGCAATGCTATTTTTTTCTTATCAAAAGCACATAATAAATAAAAATGAGTGTGTGCTCCTGGGAGTGTGTCTGAACCTTATAAGTTATAAGGCTTTCACTAGATGTGTGAATAGAGATACTAAGTGACTTACTATTTTCAATGTGATTTATCTTCAATACATTGAGGTGAGATGAACTTATTCCATTTAGGGTCCATTTAGAAGTCTCCTCTCTACATTACAGTTAATCCAAGACAAAAGAGCTAATTGTATAGTTACCTATTGGTCTTGCAATCCTTCTACAAAATGTCATTGACAATGTGTTAGCAACTAGATTAAATATCAAAAACGTAAGATGAGCCCAAGCACAGTATAAACAACTAGGGATTAATCAACTGGACAGGCATAGTAAATTAAATAGCCAGAAGGAGCAGACATGTTGGGCAAGTCGCTGCAAGACTAAACAAAAGGGGCAAATAGAAGATTTTCCAAGAATTCCAAGGTGAAAACAAAGGGTTAACAAACCAAAAAAGCATGAAGGAGAATATTGGATGAAAAAGAGGACAAACGTGTTAGGTAAAATAAATTACCCTTATGAAGAGCCTACTCATGTATGACACAAGCTCTTCAATGTTTTTGAAATTGCTAGCATAGGCTGGTTGTGGTGGCATGTGCCTGTAATCCCAGCACCTTGGGAAGTCAAGGCAGGAAGACCGCAAGTTTGAGGACAGTCTCAGCAACTTGGTGCAGACTTAAGCAACTTGTTGAGACCCTTTCTCACAATAAAAAATTAATAAAAGGGCTACGGATGTGGCTTAGTAGTTAAGCACACCATGGTCTAATTACCAGTACCTAAGTAAATAAACAAATGAACAAAATTGCCAGAATGCCTGATGTACAATGAGTTTTAGGGCTTTGGTATCATATAAGTCTGCAGGAGAGAGAAAATGTGACACTTCTCAATTATATAACACTTAAGGACTATTTTCTAATAATAGGGAGAAAATATCAGTCTAAAAAAGTTCCTGTGTCACCCCAAACAGAGCTTTGCCTGAATCATGCAACTGTGTGTACTGGGGCCAATCTGACAGCGTGCCTACCTCTCAGGGAAGCAGAGCCCCCATTGAGCTAGTCCATCCTGCTCTTCAGGCCAAAGAGCAGAGGTGCCCTTCTTCCTCAGAACCAAATTTGCACTCTGGAATCTGAGCTGCTGTGGCACCCAGCCTCCCGGGAGTGAAGTCATCTCTGCCATACCATCTTTGAGGCCTGAGCTGCTGTGGTGCCCCATCTTCTCAGGACAAGGTGTTATCACTGCACTGTTCCTGAGCTAGGAACTGCAAGGCCTAAGCCACAGCTGTGGCCCACATTCCTAGGTCTTTGCTGCTGCTGCACCATGGCCCCCAGAGCCTGGGCTTCCTCAGAATCCTACTGTCTTGGTCCATATTTGTGCTGCTACAAAAAAATACCTGAGACTATGTAATTCTTTAAAAACAATAACAACAACAAAAACATTTATTTCTTAGGTTGTAAGGGCCAGAAATTCCAAGATTAGAGATATATGTCTGCTGAAGCTTTCTTGGGCATCATCTTGGGGCAAAAAGAAGTAAAGCGCATACACGAAAGAGACAGTATGAGACAAATGGGAAGGAGGCCAAACTCATCAGCACCTCACTCCCATGCCAACTCTCTCCTGTAATAACACCATTAATCCACTAATGAGGACAGAAGCCTCATGACCTCATCACTTAGAGGGCCCACCTGTCAACAGCATTGGGGATTAAGTTTACAACATGTAAATTTTAGCATAGATTCGAGGGTTTGCCCCATTCCACCCCATGTCAGAGCCATAGCTATATGTCCTCTCCCTGGGCCTCAGCTGCTAGAATACACCTCAGAGTCTCAGGGTAGGATTGTAAGGGTGACCTACATATACCCTGGTTAATGATCTCATGGACCAGAAGTTCCTAAGTGCCACAGAAGTTGGTTCCACAAGTCTCTAATCCAGGATCCTTGCTCTGCAGCCACTCTGAACATATGTACCCTGGAACCCAAGTGGCTATCTAAAAGCTACAGACAGGACACCAGCTGTGTTGCCATGGCTTTTGCCACAAGTTCTTGCAGTGCAGGCCACTGAGTCACATACAGACTTTGCACATTGATTACAGCTGACAGAGCTACATGAAGACTCCACCATTATGCCTACCTAAAAGGAGAGCCACCCCACCCTGTTCAAGTGGCACTCTTGTAGTCACCTGAAGTGAAAGTCTTTCTCCACAAAAGATAATCTGCAAAGTTAACATGCAGACAGCCACATGTATACTCAAGAAGTGTGAAGAAGCAAAGAATGAGGAATCTATCAAAGTAACCTCCAGTAACTGACCCCAAGAAAATGAAAATCTACAAACTGCACCCAAAGCAATTCAAAATAACAACAAGCAAAGAAGAAATTCAGCAAACTTAACAAAAGAGCCACAGAGAAATATTGGAACTGAAAAATTCAACAAAGGAAATTAAAATTGCAGGAGAGAATTTCAACAGTAGATTAGCTCAGGCAGAAGAAAAAAAAAATCTATGAATTTGAGAACCTTGGTATGGTGTGCATGCCTGTAATCCCAACTACTCAGGAGGCTGAAACAGGTAGACGAAACTTCAAAATTAGCCTGTGCCACTTATTAAGACTCTGAACAAAAATATAAAGGCTGGAGATGTAGCTTAGTTGTAGAGTGCTTGCCTAGCATGCACAATGCCTTGGTTTTGATCTCAAGTAAAGCAAACAAAGAAACAATGTCAATAAAAACAAAACACAAGTGGGATTTATCTGTGGCATAAAAAACTAGCACATACAAATCAATCAATAAGACACATAATATTACAGAACAAAAGATTAAAACCACATGGTGGCCAGGTGTGGTCCTGCAAGTCTGTAATCCCAGTGGTTGGGGAGGCTGAGGCCGGAGGATCTGGAGTTCAAAGTCAGTCTCAGCAAAATTGAGGTGCTGAGCAACTCAGTGAGACCCTGGTCTCTAAAAAAAATACAAAATAGGGTTGGGGATGTGGCTCAGCAGTAGAGTGCCCCTGAGTTCAATCCCTGTTGAAGGGCTATGGAAAATAATATTCCTACAAGAATCCCCCACCCCCAACCAACAGAGGAACAGTGTGACTCAGGAGGAGGAAACTAGCCAAATATTAAACCTCTCCTAGAAACAATGGGCCCCAAGGTGAACCAGTGTCTCCACCAAAAGCAAACATTCATCCCTTCCCAACCACAATCAATCCTGAAAGGAGGAGGCAGGTATTGAAAAGCTAGGCCCTGGACTTTTACCTTTTCCCATTGCAGATGAGTTCTGGAAGGTAAAAAGCCAATAGTGAAACTCTAGGTAACAATGGGTCCCAAAGGAAGGAAGATAAGCAGTGAACATGAAAAAAAAAAAAAAAAAAAAAAAAGTTCTGAGCTTTTCCCAGTGACAATGAGTTTCAAATTTTTGACAACTGCCTTCATGAGCTAAAATTTTAACCTGCACAACTAGGTCCCTGATTGTTCCAATAGCACCTCTACAGTCTCCAATGATTAATTCACCCTCATTGTAAATTATAAAACTCAGACTCCTTCTGTAATCCCCAGGCCATTTCTGTAACCAGAAAATGAGCCTTCTCCTGCCAAATTGATTGACTGCCCTGTAGAATAAAGGAGAGCTTGCTGATCTGTTTGAGTTGGGCCTCGGTCCTGGTTATTTGTATTTTCATTATGGTGCGGAACCATGTTGGTTATTTTTGCTTACACCTGGTAGCTTCTCAACAAACAAACAACCAAATCTGACAAAGTACAACATCCTTTCATCATTAAAAGCTATAAAAATGTAGGAATCAAGCTGGGCATGGTAGTGCAGACTTGTAATCTCAGCAGCTAAGGAGGCTGAGACAAAAGAATCACAAATTCAAAACCAGCTTCAGCAATTTAGCAAGGCCCTAAGCAACTCAGTGAAACCCTGCCTCAAAACAAAATAGAAAAGAGAGCTGGGGATGTTGCTCAATGGTTAAGCAGTCTTGGTTCAGTCCCCAGTACCAAAAAAAAAAAAAAGGAATAAAAGAAAAATTTCCTCAGGATAGTAAAGACCATATATAAAAATGCATAACTTATAACATAATTAATAGAGGATAAAAGCTTTTCTTTGAAGATCTGATAGGGAACATGTTCTTATTTGTCATTTCTGTCCACCATAGTACTGAAAGTGCTGCTGAAAACTCGGTCCTTGTCCCTGATGACGATCCAATAACGAGGATATAGTTTAAAAAAAAAAAAAAACAAGAAGGTTTATTGCTTTATTTGCAAAGGAGAAACATGGAGGATTCTTGCACCAAAGGCTGTGATTCTGCCTGTCAGCAGAAAGGGGGCTTTTAAAGAGGTGATTCAGAGGCTACATTCCCTGTGTGCTCTGAGAGAGTTGTAATTTACTTGTTAATTTGGGAGATAGTCACTTCTGACATCTTCTGGTACCACTCCCAAAGTCTGAGTTACTTCTTCCTAAGGTGGGTGTGTACCCAAGGACTGATAAATCTGGCTACCAAGGGGAAGAAAGGTAATGCTATTTCCCATGAGATTAAGGAAAAGGAAAGATTAGGGAGGAGCAGGGAGAGAAGAAGAGGAAGAAGCAGTGCCAGAGTAGCAAGGGCTACTATATTCAAAGCATAAAATGGGTCACTGTTATAAAAGTACTAAGAAGAACAACCAGATAAAAGCAAGAAAGAAAATTGTACAAATGGGAAAGGAAATGGTAAAATTATATGTATTTTGCAATTAACAGAAAACTCCAAACACTGCACAAAACCTCTTAGAGCCAGTAAATTAAAATTCAGCAAAGTCACAAGACACAATATCATCATAGAAAAATCAGGCTGCATTTCTTTGCACAAATAATGATTACCCACCTACACACCCAAAAAAGAAATTAGGCTGCGAATTCAGCTTGGGATGTGCAAGGGCCTAGTTCCCATTCCTAGTATTGAAAATTAATTAAGAAATCATTCCATTTATGAAAGTGAAACCAGACTTGGGGGATGAGACTAGATTTTCCACTTTACCAAATTCCCAAGTTTTGCAGAATAAAATCCACAGATAATCACAGAAGGGAAGTAAATGGAACAGGATTTATTTAAGCGAGAAGAAATACAATCCCACTTTGTGCTATCTTCGGAGTTTATATATGGTTCTAGGGCAGAGCATGGAGCAAATCTATGTAAACTGGGTATGGAAAAAGGCATCCAAGGTTCACTTCAATCCTTCTTACTGTAATCCATCCTCCTTCCTGTAACTTCCATTTGGTTCATCTCTACCTTCCATTTTCTACCTCTGGGACAAAGAAGTTGGTTGTAGGTGTACTCACAGGTGAGCCTTCAGGTCTTTTACATTTGAAATAGGCCTTAACATGTGCATTCATATGTACACTGTTGTACCCCTTAGCCTCCAGGTGTGGTTGAAGGGGGCCCATTTTCTTGACTGCCTGGCCATTTTACTGATCTATTTTATTCTATCCTCATTCAAAAGCATAAAAAATAAAAATAGGAATAAATGTAACTAAAGACATGGAATATTTGCACAATAAAAGCTAACCTATTGAAAGTAATTGAAAAGGGCACAAATTAACATAAAAATGTCCGGTATTCAATGATTGCAAGAATTAACATTCTTAAAAAAGTCCATATTGTCTAAAGCAATACACAAATTCAAGGTAACCCTTATAAAAATCTCTATGGTATCAGTCACAGAAATAGGAAGAACAAGCCTAACGTTCATTGGAAATGACAAATAAAACTTCAAAAGGTCAACCCTGAGAAATTTCAAAGTATGTTACAAAGCAAAATTACTGAATACAGTACAACTGACATAAAAATGTACACACAGATGAATGAGACAAAGTAGAGAGCCGAGAAATAAATCCAAACGTATATAGTCACATAATTTTTTGACAGTGGAACCAAGAAATAAACAATAAGGAAAAGACAGTTTCTTTAATAAACAGAATTTCAAAATGCAAAATAAGGAAAGTTGACTCTTATCTTAAACTCTAGAAAAAAATCAACTCAAAGCCAATAAAAGATCTAAATGTAAGGAATGAAACTATTAAAAAGAAAACAGACGAAAAGCTCTCTGACATTGGCCTTGGCAATAATAGTTTGGATCATAATAAAAATCCAGGCTATACTTAGCATAATGTACTCTAGTTCTATCCGTTTACCAATAAATGCCATAATTTCATTTTCCTTTATGGATGAATAAAACACTCTTGTGTATATGTGCCACATTTTCTTCATCCATTCATCTGTTGATAGGCACTGAGTTCAAAAAGTCAAGGATTGAACATTTTCTCTCACATGCAGAAGCTAGACCAAAATAAAGGGGAAAAGGTGGGGAGCATTCCAGAAAAAGAGACATCAGTGGAGTAAAGGAAGAGGAGATAGGGGGAGGGAAGAGCACAGGAAATAGGAGGAATCATGAAATGAAATTGACAAATGGTTCTATATACATAAAGGAATATACTACAGAGACTTTCACCTGCAGAAGGAAGACCAGTAGAGAAGAGGAAGAGGAACAGAAGGGAGGAGAGTGAAAGGGGAAGTAGTGGGGACTGAAATGGAACAAAATGTTTTCCATGCACATATGATTATGTCAAATGAACACCACTATGATTATAATTGTAATTATAAAATTATAATTATATATTATATGATTTAAAAAAAATTTTTAAAAATATTTACTTTTTAGTTTTTGGTGGACACAACATCTTTGTTTGTATGTGGTGCTGAGGATCGAACCCGGGCCGCATGCATGCCAGACGAGCGCGCTACAGCTTGAGCCACATCCCCAGCCCTATTATATGATTTTTTAAAAAAATCCAGGCTACAGGGTGATGTGCTGGGTTGGATTCCCAGAACCAGAGGGAGGCATGGAGCTCAGATTTCAAAATCAAAAAATAATCATACAGAAAAGGTTCTGCACAGCAAAGGAAACAATCAACAAATTAAAAATGTCTTCTGATTGGGAAAAAATATCTGTAAGGCACAGATCAAATAACTGGTTGATATAAAAAATACACGAAGAACTCATACAAGTCAGGAACAGAAAAACCCGATTTTAAATATGGATAAAGAAACTGATGGATATTTCTGCAAAGAAGACATAAAAATTGGCTAAGAGGCATATCTTAAAAGGTACCAGACATCACTAATCATCAGGGACATGCAATTCAAAACTATACTAGACATTACCTTATACCAGGTAAGATGGCTTTTATAAACTGCCAAAGGCCAATGTCTCGGCTTGGCACCAGAATCACGAGCCACCACACAGCTTCGTAGGTTCAAACAGCAATTCTTTATTCCCCTCTCACACCGCCTCCACACAGGTCCAGGGGCAATCGCGTTCTGCCGTCTACCCGCACAATTCACCTACTCCACGAGGCTCTCTCCAAATCCCATTTTAATCTCACGAGAACTCAACGGGAACAAGCAGCAGGAACACCCTAATCCCAGCAATAATCTTCAACTTCCAACTTCCCTAAAACCCATTATTTTAAACTGGCAACACCTTAAACTCAAGGAGCCGGTTACTTCCTCAAACCTGATCAGCTCTAAACTCGGATCCGCCTTGGTCCTTGAGCAAGGTCACCTTATGAAAGCATGCATGCAATGTCCCATCGAATGTCCTCTAAGCAGCATGGGGTACGCTTGGCAAGGAAATTTCGATGCGTCATTCCTACTTGGTAATGGCCCTCAGCAATAAACAAGATGACAAATAAAAAGTATTGGCAAGGCCATGAAGAAAAGGGAATCATTGCATACTGTTTGTGAGAATGTAGTCATGTGACAATATGGAGACCCCAACAAAATGAAAAACAGAACTACCAAGTGGCCTGGTAAGTCTTCTTCCTGGGTACATATCCAAAAGAGATGAAATCATGTTCTTATAAAGATATCTGTACTCCCATGTTCACTGTGGCATTATTCACCATAGTCAAGACTTGGAAACAATTAAACTGTCCATTGGTTGACGAATGGATAAAGAAATTTTTATGTCTGTTTGTCCATCCATCCATCATCTATTAATGATACATAATTCAGCCTCAGAAGAGGAGTCCTGTCATTTGGCACAACCTGAATGAACCAAGAGGACAAACTAGGTTTGCAAAAAGCTAAGCAACACAGACAGAACTTTCTTCTTTTGTGATTGAGGTAAACTGTTTCTCTTGGCATGATGGAAGTACTCATGTTATGTAGAAAGGATTACTTTCTCTAAAAAGGCTGGGAAAATAAAATTGAATTATACTTCATTTGCTAAACACTGTCATCTAGTATCAGTAGAGGCCTTAAACTGAAAAATTATAAGTTAATTCCAAAATACTGTGATATATGGCACGACAGATGTGCAACATGTAGGTTCAGAAGACTAGTGCGTTCCACTCACTTCTGACAGATGCCTGTAATTCTGAAGCCAGAATTAGACAGGCAGTCAGTATAGATAGGTAAATCGAGTCAGGTCCCATAAAGGAGGTCATTTTTTTTATTGGTTCTTCAAAACATTACAAAGTTCTTGACATATCATCTTTCATACATTTGATTCAAGTGGGTTATGAACTCCCATTTTTACCCCAAATACAGATTGTAGAATCAAATCGGTTACACATCCACATTTTTACATATTGCCATATTAGTGACTGTTGTATTCTGCTACCTTTCCTATCCTCTACTATCCCCCCTCCCCTCCCCTCCCATCTTCTCTCTCTACCCCATCTGCTGTAATTCAATTCTCTCCCTTGTTTTTTTCCCCCTTTCCCCTCACAACCTCTAATACGTAATTTTGTATAACAATGAGGGTCTCCTTCCATTTCCAAGCAATTTCCCTTCTCTCTCCCTTTCCCTCCCCCCACTCCTCTCTGTTTAATGCTAATCTTTTCCAAGGCTCTTCCTCCCTGCTCTGTTCTTAGTTGCTCTCCTTATATCAAAGAAGACATTTGGCATTTGTTTTTTAGGGATTGCCTAGCTTCACTTAGCCTATCTACTCTAATGCCTTCCATTAAGGAGGCCAATTTTGAGTCCTGGAAGTTGGAGTCTGTCCCCTGAGGGATTGAAATGTTAATTCCTTCAGAGCCCTTCCTGCACCCTTATCAGGAACCTGCCCTTGCTCCAACAGGTTGCTAAGGTAACCTGTCCCAGGAATTGTCTCACCCCACAGACAGCTATAAGCTTGTTAATTAATGTGCTGTGGGCTGCTAAATCCTGCCCTTCCCCCTTCAACCCCCCTATTTCCCACCTTTTGGCCATCCCACAGAGCATTCCTGGGCCTATTCAAGTAAGTAGGAAGGAGAAAGATAAGGGGAAGAGAGCAGAACAAAGGAAGCCTAGGACATATCATCTTTCATACATTTGATTCAAGTGGGTTATGAACTCCCATTTTTACCCCAAATACAGATTGTAGAATCAAAAGGCAGAACACCTTGTTTCTGGGGATACCAGGATACAAGCTATGGCTCCCTTCTTCCTCCTGGGGGAAGTCTATGTTACCTCTTTTTAAATAAAACCCTGCCTTATATGCTTGCTTCTGCATGCTTCTCCAGTGTTCAAACTTCAACATGCAATGGAGAACTCCTCTCTTATATAGGTGGCATTAATTCCATTGACTATGGAGGCAAAGAAAGGAAGATCACATGTTCAAAGTCAACCTAAGTAAATTAATGAGACTCTGTCTCAAAATTTATATATGTATATATATATATATATATTTAAAGAAAGGGAATGGCTATGTGTGGCTCAGTCAGTGGTTAAGCACCCCTGGATTCAATCCCTGGTATTAAAAAAAAAGGTGACATTTTTGTAATTTCCCATGTCGTTCACCAGTTCTTGACTCTTAGCTGAGTTCTGCTTTTGACAGATATGGCTCAAGGGGAAGGAAGAGCAAGGGTGGTGACTTCTTTTTATTGTTTAATTACATAGAGAACAATGAGTTTTATGTGACACATTTATGCATGCCCAACAAACTTCATTACAGTCCATCCCAAGTAGCCCCTTCTCTCTCCCTCCTCCCACTCTCCCCTACTTTTACCCTACAGTTCTCTCTTCTCTTTTCAGGAGATCCTTTTTGTTCTCCTTAGAGTCAACATGTGAGAAAATATACAACCCTGGACTTTCTTTGTTTTTATGGAACTGCAGTAATTCCGTGTCTGGGTGGGGGCTGGGAAATAGTCCCGGCGAGTAGATAAGAGGCCACAAAGCATCAGGGCTTCTGAATGCAGGCCAAGGTGGATGGGAATGGATCTGTAGCTGCAGATCACATTATTACCCTGACGGGTATTATGCTTTCAATTTTAAAGATCTCTCCAGCTCTGCCACAGTTGTTGGGGGAGGGAATATCTATCCAAGGAAAAAAGGACTCTGGCACGCTTTACCAAGGTGCAATTCAAAATTCCAGACCAGGAGGGAGACAGGGTTAGGTTCAGCGTGGACAATTAAGGTCCCTCCAGGAAGCCAATGCCTTTCATCCCTTTACTCCCAACTTCTTTCACAGCACCCCTCCCCCAGGCTGCTTTCAGCAGGGAGTCCTGGAGCTGGGCCAGCGGGCCTTCAGAACAGCTTCCTGGCAAGAAGTCAAACTCACCCAAGCGAATCCGGGTTTTCTTCTAAAGTCTTCCCAACTCTGCTCTCCGCAAACTGGCTCAGTAGCTCTTCAGAAACTCATGCGAAGTGGGGTCCGCGGGATTGGGCAGATGTGGGCAAGATTCCTTCTCCAAACCTGCCTCCACCAGGACGTTCCCCCTGAGCTTAGTGCACCACCAGAGAAACGAAAGTTAAATTCTTGAGGGCGGGGAAGAGAAATTGGGCCAATGTGCTGCCTTCACGTAAGCCTCTTGGTCCCCCTCCACACCCCAATTAGTGGGCCCCTGTGCAGGCCTGCCTTCCCCAGGAGGAGGGGTGGCAAAACGAAGGGGCACGCCCCCCACCCCTTACCCATTCAACTTGCTATCTATTGCCTGGCCACAGTTCGCATTACTGTAGCTCTGAAATATGTTGGCTGTTACCTAGTATGTTGCCCTCTGGGTATCTTTTGCTCTACTGTTGAGTATTTTATTTCCCAGATTTTCGAAATTATGAGTGCATGTCAATTATATAAATTATGGGTTTGATTGTGACATTTCCAGATGTGCACATATTGATTTATTCATGTCCACTCACCCTACTGTCTTCTTTAACCCTCTTGTCTCTTCCCCCTTCTCTGGTCCCTTTCCCCTTTACAGGATCTTGTTATCCTGTCACTTCCAACATAATTCGTATCAACCCAACATAGTACTGAAAGTTAGAAAAGGTGCTCCTAATGGAAATTCTTCCCATGTGCTCCTCTTGTTACTGATACCTTAGCTGGGTTGTGCTTTCAGCCAGCTGTTGTGGCTCATAGAGAAGGGTATACATAGTTAAGGATATTTAGAGTACCGACATAATTCCTTGAGTCTGGGCTTGGGGGTTTTACAAGATGAGTAAACCATGAAGCCACAGATCATTGCAGCTGCCACACCATTAAGAGTTCCATACTCAGAGGGTTTGATTCTAGAAATTGACCTGGAAAGCCATGCAGAAATATTACAATATTACACTTACAACAGATAAACTATGAAGCCTCAATGAACTGTCCATCTGCCCCTGTTGTCTTCTCCAAGTATTTCATGCTTGAGAAGGGCCAGGCCTAATTCTCTTCTGCTAGTCTCTATGGAACTGGTCCAGAAGGCTGGGCTGTGGCCCATAGACCATTCATAGCTTTCTAGGGCTCCTCACTGGAAGCAGAGGTGAAGATTCAGTCAGTACCCTCTGAATTAGGAAATGAAAATATGTGAGGAGAGGGTGATGAGAAGAACTGCTGTGGGCAGCTGCTATCACTCAAGACCATCATTAGTAAATCCACCCCCCTCTCCACACTGTACCCCTCAACTCTAAATTTCATAAAGCGGGAAGAGAATTTCTCTATTTCCCCCATTTTCTCATATTGACTACAAAGTCATGCATATAAGAGTGACAGTTAAATAGATATTCAAATATATAGTTATAAGAGTAATTTCTAGTTCTGTGGTTCAAATGTGAATGAGAAATACCCCAAAAGGATATTTAATCTGGGTACTCCCAGAGCAGTTAAATTAATAAATAAAAATAACCATTGTGTATATAATGTAAATCAGGGCCATTTGTGTCACTGCTGGAATTTACATAAAGAGGTATAGAAATAAGGAAGAATAAAACAGCCATGCTGGATGAAGACTAAGTGCCTGGCTCAGGATTGATGAATTTATATACACTGTGCATAGTTTTAGGCAAAGTCCCTAAAGACACAATTCCAAATATTAAATTCCCAAAATATCAAATCCCCAAAGTCTAATATCCTGAAAAATCAAAATCCCAAAAATATTCTGGAAAATATTTAAAAATTCTTTATAAGTCATCTGTGTACATTTTTAAAAGGAGATTATTTGAGAAACAGAACACTTCATAACCTCTTCACATATTAAGATATGCAAGGATCTCATACATATTTTTGTAAGCATGAACATTCAGGCATATGTACAGCAGTTGGACAGGTTTAACAGTGATGGGAAGATGAAATATAGACAGGTCCTGGTCAACTTTCTATAGTTATTTTTTCCTGCCAACACAGATTGGATGGTGCCAGCCACAATGGATCTTACCCATCTAGGCCACTCATAGTTATACACTCATGTCTCTAGAAAGGCTCACAGACCTCAAAAATAATGTTTTATCAGGTTTCTGGGTTTTCATTTCAACTAAAATGATGCAAGAATCCTGCCTACAACCCAAACACTAAGTCTTTCCCCACAGTTTGATTTTTCCCTTCCTCTTGTATAGCCTCCCCCAACTGCTCACAGAGGGAATTGCAGCTTTCAGAATTTCAGCTTCCAGGATTCCACTCTCAGGGGTTTAATCTTTTGAGATTGTGATTGCAGGATTTTAGACTTCAGAGATTTTCATCATTTAGGATTTTCCCTTTGAGGATTATGATGTTTGAGATTATGACATTTGGGATTGTGTCTTTCCAGATTATGTTTGGCAATAGTAACACAAATTCATTTGTACACACATACTTATATATACATGTAATAGTGAATATAATTAAATGTAAATACATAAACACTTTGCCAGTTACTCTGTTAAAAGCATCAGAAGAAGGACACATTTATATTAAAAAAAAGTTAAAGGAATTTGTAAACAGAGTTTCTACTTATGCTCCTAATGCTAAGGAGCAGGAGAGGCAGATTAGTGTTAGGTCCATGTTACTCCAACATCACTGCTCATTTCTCTGCACCAACTACCATGGAGGAGGCAGCAGCCTGAATCTGAAGGTGCTGGGGGCAGAAGGGGCAGCCCAGGAAGTGCTGAGCTGAGGCATCTTAAGCTAAACCCTGGAGACCAAGAAATATAATTTGACATTCTGAATCCGTGCAGCCATAAATGAGGCAGGAGAGGGTCATGATGATGGATAATTTGCCGAACCACTTCATGCCCAGCATGCTACTGCTGAAAATAAGAAAATATTTTTAGTGTAGAGGTTAAACATTGTAATTGGATTGTTAAATGCTTGCACTTGGAAAACAAAATTGTGCATGAGGATATCACCACATAGTGGCCCTTATCAAATCAACTAATTTCTATGAGGTTCAATTTCTTTTGAAATATATACATAAATATGAACATATATAAGTATAAACATAAATAAACACAACAAACTTACTTGAAATGATATTGTGAGAATTAAATAATAGAATATTTGTAATAACTTTTGCTATTTCTTGGCAAATAAGCATTGACACAGAGTTGTACCTATTATTTTTTCTTGGTTTCTCTGATTTGAAATAAATATTTTAAAAAATGAGTATTTACTTTTAGTTTTTTTCATGATTTAAGGTTATTAACTTTGTTTAATGAAATAGAATGATTTGTGTAAATAGTCACAGCCCTTAATATGTGTTACCAAATTATAAATATTACATCACTGTAAAATATCTTTTTTCTTAACATATTCATAGCCATATAATCTGATTTTATAATTGTAATAATATCTTTAATATCACTCAATATGGTAGATGAAGACTATATTAGTTTTCTACTGCTGTATAAAAGGCTACCCCAAACTGAAGGACATAGAAGGCTTACAGAGGACATAGTTAGCTCACAGAGTCTGTCTCTCATAAGTGTTGGCAGCAGTTTAGAAGGGTTCTGTCTTTCAGAACCTCAGCAGTGTGTAGTGAAGGTGTCCACTGGGAGGTTAAAGGAGAAAAGGGTCTGGTTCCAAGATAACTCAGGTTAGTTGTAGAATACAGTGCCTTGCGCTTCTAGAACAGAGGCCCTCAGCTTCTGAAGACTGTCCAAATTTCCTGGTCCATGCACTTCTCCATGGGTAGTTCACAGGATGGCGGCTACTTCTTGAAGGCCAGCAGGAGAAAGGGAGCTACTGCTCCAGTAAGACGGTGTCAGATCATAGGGCACAGTCACAGTGCTGGCATCTCTTCACCTTGGCCACATACTGTTAGTTACCAGGAATTTAGAAGTTCTGTTCATCCTTGGGGTGGGGAGGGAATGCACAGAGGCATGAACATCAGGAGGCAGGAGTCACTGGGGGAAGAGGGGAGCTTCAACACAGAGGGATTTGGGGAAATGGTGCCCTCACCACATCTTGGATCCATCTGCTAATTGGAATGGCCAGAAGATTCTGCCCAGGTCCCAGAGCAATAGTTATGGAAACTTCAGAGTGGGGCAGAAAGCATGTGGAAGGAACCCCTTTGAGATCACTTTGCCCAGAAGCCTGAAAATGACCCTAGAATTTTATTTGGATCCCCTGCAGAGGTAATCTCCTTGTAAGCAAGAGTGTCATAGTGTAGGGTTTGTTATAGCAAACCTCTGGAGTGCCCTGCCAGCAACCCACTGCCCTGAAGATAAAACACAGCAGCCAAGAGAGGACCAAAAGCAACAGCAGCAACAGCAGTATCCACATGTCTCTGGGCACTTCCAGGAACACCTGGGGAGGAACACCTGGGGAGGAACACCTGGGGAGGAACACCTGGGGAAGCCCTGCTCAACTCCAAGAGGTTGCCCTGCATAGCCCCCAGAAGTCCTGGCTGTGAAACACCTGGGACACTACTCCACCCAGCTTTCCAATCTCTCCCTCCAACACAGAAAACAAATGAACAACAATATATGCCATGTAAATGCATCTAGTATTACTGATATATCTAGCATAGTAACACTAATCAAGAGTAGTGCATTCAAGCTGGACACAAAGGCTGATGCCCTTAATTTCAGCTACTTGAGAGGCTGATGCAGAAAGTTAAAGAAAAGTTGAAAGGTCTAGGGATGTAGCTCAGTGGTAAAGTGCCCCTTTAGTGACTGCATTTTTTAACTCTCTATTCTTAGTGCCCCTTCAGTATTAAAGAAAAAAAAATAGTGAATTCAATGAGTATAATTTATAAACTATAAAACTACAGACAGAATAATGGTTCTACAAAAAAAAAAAAAAAGCCTTATCCTAACTTCCATGGCAAAAGGGAATTCAGATTCACATAAATTTCAGTTGCAGTTTAAATAAAGTAATCAACATTAATATAAGGACATATCTTGGTTTATCGAAATAACTCAAATGCAATCACAGGATTCTTAAAAATGGAAGAGGAAGAGAGAATTGGAGAATCACAGGAAAAGGTGACTATGGTAAAAAGGCAGGAGTATCATTGCTGATTTTGAAGACCAGTGGGCTTCTTGTGGCCAGAAGAAACAAGGAAATATTTTCTTTTAGAGTTTCTCAAAAGACATGCAACCATCTCAATACATTGTTTTCAACACTGTAAGATGAATAGTGGGCTTGTGAACTGCCATAGATCATCTGTTTCTTCTGTTTAAAGTCAGGAATTTAGGGGAATTTTTTTAGAGTGGCTACATGACACAAATATACTCAGCATCCAAAAAAATGTCTATTTGTATTTTTAAGTACATATAAGAATTTTAATCTATTATTGGGAAAATTTTATAAAACTACATTAATAAGAAGATGTATTACATTTATATTTATAGAATAAATATTCAATTTTACAAAAGTGTCAAATATTTCCATTTCAACACATAGATTCAATGCAATCAAATAATCCAACTAGTGTGGTGTGTGTGTGTGTGTGTGTGTATGTGTTAGTTATAAAACATAACTTCTAAAACTTTTATGTCAGTGCAAAGTACTGAAAATGGGTAAGAACATTTTAAAGACAAAATTGCAGGACTTAAACTCCAATGTCAATAATCTAGAAAGTCTTAGTTGTATTGGAATAGTGTTGGTGAAAGTAAACATAAAGACTAATTAAAGAATATTGAGAAAACAAAACTATTCTTAGGCTTCTGAGAATGCTGTCTCAACTGATGTTGTTGGATTTGTCTAGAGCTGAATATCCTGTGGGCCCAATATCCACAGGCTATTAAAACCCCAGTGACATTCCATCTCAAGAGAAATTACTTATTATGATGACTTTTATCCCCTATGAGGAAATGGGAGTGGAGGGGCCCATCTAACCTAAATGACCTGGGAATATGAGCAAATGCATAAATGTTTTCATTTACTTCTTACGACAACATTTCCTAGTTTAAAATCGTACTCAGTTTCTTCTAAATAGATAGTTCCTACCAACCCTGTTCACCAAGCAACAGAACTCAGAGTCTGGTGAGTTAAAAAGTGCAGTCACTTAGTGAAGAGAAAGGCCTTCACTGGCTCTGTCATTTCATCCAACAATGCAGACTCCCTTTACTCAGGGTCCAAGTATGGGCTGAGCCCTGAAGGACCTGGCCCTGACAGAAAGGGATTCTTCTGGCACCAATGATTCTATGACAAGGAGTTAGAGCCTGAGGAAACTATTGGCTTCTAGTGCAGACCAGCAAATATAGCTGGTCTGTCCTTAGAGCCAGGAATAGATGGATCCAGGAATTCAGAAGAAAAGGGATCTCTCTCTGGGCAAAAGAAACGAAGTTTTCACTAAAGCAGCAGATCTGAGCTTGGATGTTTTATTTTTGCCTCCCTTTGTAGTTGTAATGATTATTGAGTTTTCTTCTCCTTCAGTGTTGTCCTGAGGTAGGGTGTATGTGTGCAGCAATTCTTTGCTATAAGTGGCATTCTCTCCAAAACTCCTGAGATGCTGGGAGCTTTCTCTGTCCACCTGCTTTTCAGGCCACAGGAGACCACATGACCATCGTTTTAGATAGGATTTCATGGGGACTCTGTTGCTGTACATTCTCCATAGAAGCTCAGTCACTATAGGAGTTTAATTTGCATCAGTTCTGAAGATGGAACTTTTAGCAGGCATTCATACAGGATAATGGGAACTAGTTACTTTTCTCCTAGGTAGATATAGTGGTATTGCTTGGGCTGATTGACGACTGTGAAATTAAAAACTTAGCAAGAAGCGTTCTTCTGTAAAGCTTTGACTGGATGGGAGGCGTGGGGGGAACTAGAAGAGATGAGAGATGTCACAAAATCCTATGTGGTTTCTCCCAATCTCTTCTTGTATATAGGACAACGGAGTCCTGCCAAACACACTCATGCAAGTTGTGACTTTTGACGGTTTTGCAAAGTCCACTTCCTATACTTAAAAGCTTTTGAATGATTTTGCAAAAAAATTTTTTTGGTGGGTGTAAGGTAAAAGGAAAACTTCTTCAAAACTCATGTAAGGATGGCATATATGCTGCGGGGCCTCTCCAGTGCCATACCTACCGGTGCCTTTGTGCCCATTTCCCTTCCCTTCTCATTTCAAAGTACTATATAAACAGATCACAGAAGTGGAGTTAAAGTGTGAAGGGCATTTTCAATGTAAACACTACGCCAAATGTGTTATTTTCTACACAGATGAAGCTTTTCACACATAGAGTCCAAACACTGGCATACTGAAAAGAAAGGAGAACTTTGAGGAAAAGAAAACTTTTTTTTTTTTGCAAAACTTCTTAGTATCTCTTTGTATTAATTCCAGTGGAGGAGAGTCAGCTGTGTTTGATTTTGCCTATGACAAATTGCACTAGTTGTTTTCTGTTTTGGAGGCATTGTGAGACTCCCTGATCATCACTGATCTATAAAGCTATCTCCCCAACTAGCAAAGCGAACAGAGATCCTCTAAGGCGTCCAATATTGCCTGTGAAGTCTTGAATCATACTCTGAGCTCACTGTTTGTTGAGAAGGGGGAATGTTGTTCCCTTGTCCCTGAATGTTCTCTGGTAGATGGCATCTCAATAAATACACCTCCAAATTTGAATCATATTTCAATCATTGAAATAAAAGTTCCCACATCACCCCAGCCCTGAAATGTGCCTCCTTTTCTTCTCTTTTTGTTCGTTTTTTCCTCCTGCTTTATCCAAAGTCTTCAATTTATTTCCATCAAATTCATTGCCTGAAACATAGAATTTACTCTATGAAAGTCAGCAGTTCCTCATTCTTTACAGTATAACTTCATCATATATAACAGTTTTACTACTTTTATTATTCTCTTCCAGGTCCTCCTCTTCTAATCTCTTTTGCCTTTTTCTTCAAAATTGATTTTTTTCCCCTATGAATGAGGGCACAATTTAAATAATCCACAATGGAAAAGAAAGTTATTGATGTGTAATCATAAGAAATTATTGACCTCCAAAATAGCTATACCATAAGGTTTATTAGAATATATATATATATATGTGTGTATGAATGTCAATGTATAAGACTAGTCACTCCCACAGGTGCCAGCTCATCATCCCTGAGAGAGGACATGCTTTTAATGTAGGAACCCTGAATGTGACAGTTGCAGTAACCAACTATTTTCAGCTCCACAGTAGAATTGGCAGATTTCATAATTCACACTGACAGCTGGTTTGTCCTTAGGCTCAAGAACCAGTGGATCCCAGACTGAAGAGACCATGTCTAACTCAAGCTGCTACAACCCAAGTTCCTTCATCCTTCTTGGAATACCTGGCCTGGAGCACTTCCACCTCTGGATTGGGATTCCCTTCTGTGTCATCTACCTTGTGGCCATTGTGGGCAACTGCATCCTGCTCTACCTCATTGCAGTTGAGCGCAGCCTCCATGAGCCCATGTTCTTCTTCCTGTCCATGCTGGCCAGCACGGATCTCATCTTGTCCACTGCCACAGTGCCCAAACTGCTCAGTAACCTCTGGCTTGGCTCCCAAGAAATAACCTTCTCTGGTTGTCTCACACAGATGTTTTTCCTGCATTTCAGCTTTGCAGTGGACTCAGCTGTCCTATTGGCCATGGCATTTGATCGCTATGTGGCCATCTGCTTGCCCTTGAAATACAACACCGTCTTGACCCCACAGGTGATCACCAAGCTTATGGTGAGCATTGTCGTGAGGAGCTTCTCTATTGTCCTGCCAGATGTGTTTCTTCTAAAACGCTTACCATTTTGCAGGACCCGCATCATCCCACATACATACTGTGAGCACATAGGTGTTGCTCGGCTTTCCTCTGCTGACATCTCTGTCAACATTTGGTATGGATTTTCTGTACCTCTCATGACAGTCATCTCAGATGTCATCCTTATTGCTGTGTCCTATGTCTTCATCCTCCGTGCTGCCTTTCAACTCTCATCCCTGGGTGCCCGCCAAAAGGCCCTGAGCACCTGTGGCTCCCATGTCTGTGTTATCCTCATGTTTTACACACCTGCCTTCTTCTCTATCCTTGCTCATCGCTTTGGGCACGGTGTCCCTCGGAATGTCCTTATCCTATTTGCCAACTTCTATGTGGCCATCCCTCCTGCCCTAAATCCTGTTGTTTATGGCGTGAAGACCAAGCAGATCCAGGAGAAATTTATTCTTCTCATCATTTGGAAGAGGCCACAGTGAGTGGACACCAAAGGTGAAATTTAGATTAATTGATTTTTTGAAATTTTACGTAACATAGAAAGACACAAAATGAGGGTATACCTCTTAATAATTTAAAATTTAAGCATTCTACCCTTGTAAAGAATATAAGAAAGTGGAAAAGTAGAGAAAGACAAGCCATTTAAATTTCTGAAACATGAACTCTTTAATACCTTGCCTCTGTGTGTGTGTGTGTGTGTGTGTGTAAAAGCTGATGCTGGATGCAGCAGAGCCAATCTAAGGTTCATATTATTCTTGTTGCTAATTTTGAAGATATTTGAAGAATAGATATTTCCCCCGATGCAACTCATCCTGTGGTTTTGAAATAAAAGCAAAAGTCTTCTGCCTTCCTTTGTCAGGTAGTTATCAACATTCTCTGCTATAATCAAACACTATGTTTCAAACTTTGGTCCAGATAACATAGATTATTATTGCTTTTTCTTAAATTCTCTACTTGCTTTATTTTTTCCTCCCCATCTGGGAAAGCTTAGAGGTACATATTTTTGTACCCATTTTTCTTAATTAAATGCACAAAGAAATCTAACACTTTTAAAAAATATCCCTTAGATTTTATTTTATGATTTAAGATTAATAATTAAAAGTATGATTGAGAGAGTAATATTATTTAATTTGTTTTTGATTAAGGAGTCACAGACTTAACAAAATTGTAGAAAGATGCTTAAAGGAGGATCCAAGCACAGAATACAGATTTATATGATTCTGAATTCTGAACTCTTCATCTAATTACTTCTTGGGATTCTACTCACACTAATGCCTTACAAACTCTCCCAGGCCAAGTCTGGCTGGGCAAAATAACTGGGAGGTGACAAGCAACTTGAAGGTTGAAGCGGGAACTGCTTTATTGCGGGGAAACTCAGCAGGAACTGAGCAGGAACTCAAGGTAGCAGGCACCCAAGGTAGCGGGAGCCGCCTTATTTCAAAACAGCAGAGGTATATATACCTAACTCATTACACACAGCTTGACTCAATTGTAATCATCAAGTTACAGCAAACAGCCAATAAGGAATCTCTATCATCTTAATGGCTTGGTGGCGTTGCCTCACAAACCACTCCTCCTGGCAAACTGCCAGGCGCCCCTTGACTTGATTTGCGGTCCCCAACACTCCTAGATTATTTTCTCCAAAAATGATCTGGAAACTCGCTCCATGTCTCTGTACCAAGTGTTCTTTCCCATCTTCCTTCATGATAAATTGCACTATTAAAAATAGGAATACGGGGGCTGGGGATGTGGCTCAAGCGGTAGCGCGCTCGCCTAGCATGCGTGCGGCCCGGGTTCGATCCTCAGCAGCACCACATACCAACAAAGATGTTGTGTCCGCCGAGAACTAAGAAAAAATAAATAAAGGTTAAAATTCTCTCTCTCTCTCTCTCTGTCCCCCTCTCTCACTCTCTCTTAAAAAAAAAAAATAGGAATGCTACTGCCTTAGAACTGTGACTTGCCTTTATTTCTCTTATGATGCCATCTGACAAAATTAACTCAACATACCTGATATACAATCAGAGACATGATAAGTTGTGGTATAAAAGTGTATTAAGAATTGTAATGCAAAATAATAAGAATAATAAATTGAAAAATTGAGTCTGAAGTTTCTATTATTCATTCCGGTGAATATAAACATCACTTTCTGCCCTTTATTATGACATGGAATTTGACAGAGCTTTAGTGTATTACCTATCTCTCTGAGAGTATTTCATAGTCTTTTTGAAGGATTTCCAACCTGTTCCTATGCACTCTATGAAAGCCATAATGAGCATTTTATAAGTTACGTGTGATTGGGTCACCATTACCTTGAAATTTTCCAGTGATTCCAGGTCCTCAGGACTATGGTTGAATATTGTCCTCCTTTAAGATGATTGCAGGACAAGGAAAACTTAAATGAAAAGAGCAAGCTCTCATAAAACTCCAAGTGTTACATTTTAGTTACATTTACTTATACTTAATTTATGTTTATTTACAATTTATAGCAGTTCCTTGCATCTTTGAGAAAGTAGTTCCAGAAATAATCTTTTTATATTGCCATACCCAGTGTCTTGTGATTGTACTTAATATAAAATTGGTATAAATTTCCAATAGGTTTGAGTGGAAGCCATCAATATTCATCTTGGGAAACTGTCTTAGGATAAGACCATCTAGATCCCAAATCTTCACTCAAAATAGAGGCATGTTTTAAATCATAATAAATATATATTTAAAAATTGAAGGAAATAATGAGTAAAATTGGCATTCTGACATAAAGATCCTATTTGTATGTGTGTATTGAGATATGTTTTTTCTATCTGAAATGTTAGTGAAGTGGCTCAGAAGAGGCTCATATAGGAACTTTAATTTTGGCATTATTGAAAACTATCACTTATTTTCTTATGTGTTTTTCTATCCAATACCTGTTTCATATATTTCTTGAAGGCTGAAACATATAGTCTTTTGTATTGTTTTACACTCTGCCCAATGAAAATACCTAATGCCCCTCTTGTTTTTAATGTTTTTCAAGTATATTCAAACATCAACAAAAATCTTTTCTCTCAACTATTGTTCATGGCCTTTTAAATAACTGTTGATAGCTAGCATAGATTTCACAGTACATTATTTTAGCCATTGTTTTATGTCCTAAACTCACCATCTCTCTTATATACTCAGCTGAAAAATATATTCAGGGTATCTTGGTGGAGTTAGCTCTGTATTTTGAGGAAGTTGGTGAAAATGTCCCAAAAGACTAGAATGATACAATTGTTGACAATTGAATTAAGACCACATACCCACCATTACTTGCCTAGTTTCAGCTTCACAAATATGTACAATTTCTAGTCACTGTTATTTGCTTGGTGCCTCTTATTTAGGCTTCAATTAAAAGTCCTTCCTTGCCGGGCTTGGTGGCTCACGCCTGTAATCACAGTGGCTCGGGAGGCTGAGGCAGGGGATTGGGAGTTCAAAGCCAGCCTCAGCAAAAGTGAGGTGCTAAGCAACTCAGTGAGACCCTGTCTCTAAATACAATCCAAAATAGGGCAGGGGATGTGGCTCAGTGGTTGAGTGCCCCTGAGTTCAATATCCTGTACAAAAAAAAGAGAAAAAAAAATCTTTCCTTGAATACTGTATTCTATAATAGTATTTCTTATATATATTGTCATGGCACATGTACTTTTAATTTTAGGACCATCAAAGTCCTGATGAGATGATTACTTTTGTATTTAGTTTTTAATATCTGATCTTCATTAGTCCTGAGGACCAAATTAGTACCTGCCTTGTTTACTATTGTATTCCTATTGAATGCAATTGTGGTAGCACATAATAGATACTCAATAAGTGGGTTAAAACAAATGAGTTTTAGCCTGGATTTATAATTCAACATAAAGAAAAATAAAATTCCACAGCACCATGCTGATTCACCACAGAGGCAAGATGAAGAATGCCAAGCAAGATTGGCCAATGAAGAAACCATCAGAAAGAGAGGCCTCTTCACAACTGTAGAAATGCCAGGCACTGAAAAATGTCTCCAGGGCATTGTCATCCAAGGACGCAAGGGGAAGTATTTCAACTCAGTAAGATTTTGATTCTGTTATGCTACCAGTGGTATTACAACGTGTTACCCTAACGTGTGGTCTGTGGCATGTTGAAACTTTGAAATACCAGAAATTAGAAGGGCCTCAGAAATAAGTCTCCTCTGCTCTTATCCATCTCTCTTTTCCTTATTTCCTGTTTCTCCCCAGAAAAAAATGTCATAGAAACTGAAATTCTTCTTCCTCAAGGAAAGCATAGAAACTAAAAGTCTCCCTGGAGGAAAGACATAAAACCTGGAGAGGTTGTTCATCTACCTCACCTGAAAGGAGGATCTAAATCCTTAATTTCTGAGGACGTACTTGGAGGGAAAGGAATGTTACACAGACGAAGAAGAATCTGAATCAACAGGTGTCATTAAGTTTCCCCAGCTAGTTACCATGAGATCCTACCTTTTTTGTCCAATCACATTTCTACCCAGCTGTCCCTTCTTCATTGAACTTGAATTTAAAAATGCAGCTTTCACTGAGTCTTTGGATCTTTATTTCTGAAATCTCCCGAGACAACTAAAAATCAGATTGAATAAATATGATATGTTTTCTCTTGACAATCTGCCTTTTGTTTTAGCGGTATTGGCCACCGACATTGGAATGCATAAGAGAAAGAACTTACACATTTACATCTTTACACTATGGTTTTGGATTCTAAGAGACAAGCTTTCACTAATATTAGCAGAGGAATAAGTTCCTAGTATAGGGAGTGTTAATTTGTTTGTATCACTGGGGCTCATAGGTCTCTCTGTCTCAGAAGCCCTCTCTTCTAATTTGTCTTTCATCCCAATAGAAGACAAGGGAGGTATTTTTGTGCTAAATCCTCTAGGCTCTGTGTTTGTTCGTCTCCACTGTGACCTTGGTCCCACATCTGTTCCTTTTGTCCCTCTGTCTGTCCTTCCTGAGCTTGCCACTTCTGTCTGTGGACTGCTTTGGACCTACTTTATTTTTATACCCTCTGTTCCTAATCCTGCCTTTGCAAAAACAGTTCCAGGACCAGGACCTCCGAGGTATGACTTTGTGGAGAGTAGGGGAGAACTCTTGGAGGAAGTAAAAGCTGGTGCAGAGGGGGCCTGAGGAAGAAGAGCAAAGGAGGTGGGGAAAGGGGAGACTCCAAGAAGTAAGAAAGGCCTAGGTTAAAACCTGAACATAGTTCTAGAGCTTATGCTTACTGAAGAGAGTAGAATCAAAGAGGAATGCCTAGCAAGATATTCATTCTTTCTTCCTTTTCAAAATAAATTTTGTACTAGGAATTGAACTCAGGACCTCCTATGTACTAGGAAAGTGCTCTACCCTTAATCTATACTTCCAGCCCATTTTGGCTTTTTATTTTGTGACAGCGTCAAGTGAAGACTCCAGACTGGTTAAAATTTGTGATCCTCCTATCTCAGCCTTCTGAATAGATGGATTACAGGCATGTGTCACTGGAACTAGGAGGAACTTAATTCTGAGTCCTTTACACTAACTTACCTAAACTATTTTTAGATTTTTCTGGAGGTCAAAAGTTCTAATGCTAATAATATGAGAAATGTTTAAGACAATAAGTAGTCATGATATATTTAGGTTGGCCCATTCCAGACTGGACTAGCCATCTGATGATTGACATCTGAAAGTCCAGCTCAGAGACTTTTCATTTAACTCCTAAGTATAAGCATGTGCTTGAATTTGTGAACACGTATGTGAAGGAGTATCTGTTGTTTCTTGGGAAGATGAGGGCAAGCACCAACAAGCCCATTTCCCCATTCACACCACGGAGCAACAAACCTACAAAATGAGGTGAGGACTTGTCTTCTGGGATGAGTCTTAAAGGCAGTTCTCTGCAATTTGTAGACCAACCACGGGTGCCCATTATTTTTAAGGGGGTAGAAGTAAGATCATCATATCAGTGCATCTAAAATAAAAGCCAGCCATAAGTTATTTACTTTATGTTAAAGATATTACTGAAAAATGTCTTGTGTTTAGTGTTGAGTGGGACTGAGCTAGAATGTATAATGTGTCATGACATACTTTTAGTATTGGGAGAGAAGAGAACAATACTCATTAATCAGAGATCAATCAATAAGTAATAATGAGTAGACTATTTGCTAATGACCAAAATCAGGATTGTGTGATCAAAGAGATGGTGATCTAAGACAAAGACTTATTAATACATTAAAGAAAATATATAGTTTGTGATATCCAGGAAGATTGAGTGAATCATGGAGATGCAAAGCTACAGATCTTTTGTTTTATTTAGAACTTTGAAGGTGGGTGGGGAAGGTAATAATTTCTCACATCTTCCTGTGTCCTTACTTCCAGACCATCTTTCAGTGGGGTGTAGTGACAATGGATTCCTTTGGTGAAAGTCTTCATCAGGTTGAAGATACATGAATAAGGGAAGCAAGTTCCCATGCTGTTTGAGATCTTTTCGTTTCCCAGAAACGTTTAACAGCACTGGACACTGCTCTGTGTTATTTTATGGTAGGCTGTGCGGGGACAGTTGGGAAAGAGACCTAGTGAATGGCAGGGTAGTGAACCTGTATAAACTGTATTAATTGAATGATGAAATGAATTAGTGTGGAGTCCCAAGGACACTCCTATGCTAATTTCTTCACCCTATACTTATTGAAACCTGTTCTGAGAGAACTTACTTCTGTCCTATTAAAGTTTACTCTTTATTACATGAGAAAGCTAATAAAGCAAAACTAAAATAGTGCAGTAAGCATTCTGATTCAAGAACGCAAAGGGCCTCATGAGTTCTTAGGAACATTTCTAGTATGAATATTTGTCAGTAAAGCTTGTTGAGGATGGTAGGTGAGTGGGAGTTAGCCAGTAAAAAAGAGACAATTAATTTAGATGAATATCAAGATCAAACACAAGTGCAGGATTTCAGACAGAAGTATTCCCAAAATGTGAAAGTTAAATTGGGGGTGACATAGTAGATGGACCAAAGTTATCTCACTTTTGACGTGGGAGAGGATTCTATGAGCTCTTCCAATTAATACTCTTACTTGAGGTGAAGTGTTAACATGATGCTTAAGACCAAGCAAAGAAAATAACTGAAGTCCTTTAGAGTGTCATATAAGAACTGTATCCTACCATGATGTCAATAATGCCACAGGGTCTGGTTAGGTCTAGAAGAGTTTTATGCAAATTCTTCAGGTATGAGTTAAGTATTTGAGATGTAAAAAAGTGGATGCCATTCACCCAGCCAGTTAATGTGTTTCCAAGTACCGTAATTTGCTGTCCTTGGTGGATAGCTAACAGGTGGGCATATTTTGATAACTCTTAAATTATTTCTAAAATTGTGAGACAAAGCAGAATCCAAGAAAAAAATAAACAAATGAGCAAATAAACAAATTAAAAAAAACTTATTAGGAAGTTCATGGAGATGAAAGAGCTTTCCAAATTTTCAACACCTTTGTTTGTTATTTCTATCATCCTTCTAACAATAGGCAAGATCTACCAGTTCCATCTTTTTATATGTCAGAAGTTCAATCTCTATTGTTACCTTAATTCAGATTACCATTATCTACTTCTCTACAACATCCTATAATTTACTGCTTATAAATTGTGTGATGGATACAAATTAAGAGTTAAATATATCATTTGAGTGAATGAAGCATTTAGGCTTTTACAAAATAGTTACAATAAAATTTTAAAAATAAGTAGAGAATGCTCACTTTAGCAGCACATATACTAAAATTGGAACAATATAGAGAACATTATCATGGTCTTTATGCAAAGATGACCTACAAATTTGTGAAACATTCCATGTTTTTAAGGATTTTAAATTCAGCATACTACAAGTGATGTGGCTACATCAATATTTATAACAGCTCAATTCACAATAGCTAAGCTATGGAAACAAAGTAGGGGCCCTTCAAGAGATGAATGGATAAGAAAACGTGGTGCATATACCATTAAAGGAGAAGAAATTATGACATTTGTTGGTAAATGGATGGAACTGGAGACGATCATAGTAAGTGAAATAAGCCAATCCCAAAAAAACCAAAGAATATTCTCCCTGATATTCGGATGCTAACTTATAATAAGCAGCGGGAAGAATATAAATTCACTTGATTAGACAAAGGGAAATGATAGAAGGGAGGGGAAAGGAACTAAGAAAGAGTAGAATGAATCAGACATAATGTTCCTATGTGCATATATGAGTACATGACCAGTGTAACTACACATCTTCTACAACTACAAAAATGGAAAGTTATACTCCATGTATGTTTGATATGTCAAAATACATTCTATTGTCATGTAGAACTAAAGAGAAGAAAGGAAAAAAGAAATAAATAAAAGAAAGGAAGGAAGGAAGAAAGTAAAAAGAAGCATGCATAGAGGGCTTTTAAGCTTTCTGTATGCTTGGAAATCAACCATATTCTAAATAAACTGTTTGCTTTTTATGAATAAGAAGATAGGACTAGTGATATAACTTACCACTGTTCTTGTATGTGGGAAGCCCTGAGTTCAACACTCAGCCCTGTAAACCCACATACACAAAGATGTATGCTTCGATTGTCTTGTTTAAATTTCTGACAACTTCTACTTATTTCATGTAGATTAGTGTATTTGTTTCTAGTTATTCAATAATCATAACTGTTATTTTTTATTTTTTTCCTTTCAATTTCTGTATTGTCCTTTTTTCTCTCCTTAGATAGCATGGGGTGCATGTGTGGTAGGGTGTGGGAAAGGGAACTTCCACACAATTTTGTGGTACTAAGTGGGAACCCTGGATCCTGTGTTATGGGCTCTTGATGAAGCTTCTCTGTATATTGGCCTCTCCTGTAATTAAAGCTTTTGTTAATGAAGTGGAGCTTTCTTTGAGTAACACACAGGTGAAATCCACTGCTGACTTCATCCTGCCATTTCTTCCCATCTGGAAGTGATAGGTTTTCCATTTTCCTTTTCTCTCTAGTTGCAATAGATCTTAGACCATTCTTCATTTCTCTTGGAATAGTAAGAATATACTTTCAAGTTCACTGTATTTAAAACTTATGATCCTTCTGCTGGGCTTTCCAAGTTGCTAAGATTACAGGTGTGCATCACCCTGCCCAGCTAGTCTGCCTTTCCTTCCTTCCTTCCTTCCTTCCTTCCTTCCTTCCTTCCTTCCTTCCTTCCTTCCTTCCTTCCTTCCTTCCTTCCTTCCTTCCTTCCTTCTTTCTTTTTTCTTCTTATTTTCCTCCTCTTCCTCCTTCTTCTTTTTTTTTTTCTTTTTCTTTGACACCAGCATTGAAGCCAGGGACACTTGAATGGAAAGTATAACTTTCCATTCTTGTAGTTGTACAAGATGTGTGTTACACTGGTCATGTATTCATATATGCACATAGGAAAGTTATGTCTGATTTATTGTACTCTTATTCATTCTACTCTTTCTTAATGGCAGGTAAGCCAAAAGGAGTATACCGGGAGATATATTTTAAATACTATTTTCATTTTCTCTCTATATTTTCTGGCTCTTTTTTCAACCCCTCCCCAACTTGTAATTGCTAAAGGAAGATGCATTTGAATTAGGAGCCCGATGCAGAGGTCTTGGTTCCATCTAATGATACATAGGGCACAGCAGTCAGTGAAGGGATAGCAATGAGTGGATGTAACACAGATACTTAGAGGGTGAATACTTGTGATAGGATAATTGTTTAGACGATGGGGAGGGTGTTTGTGAAGAAGATATGATTAAGATAGAGTCAGAGTTTCTAGACAAAAACATTGTGAAGTGCTGTCATTTGTTGAGTTATAAAACAATGTAGTAGAATCAGGGTTGGTGCAAGAGACAGAGAAGTGGGGTAATTTGGAATATTCTGAGTGGGGTGTACCTGTGGGACTTTTAAGTGAAGATGGCAGGCATAGGATAACAATTGTGTGACTGAGGAGAGAGCACTGTTTTTAAGACCATAGACTTCACAATATTCGACATAGGGGTCAGTGAGAATCACAGGATTTGTGAAGATCTCCCAGGTGAAGTTTCTCACCAAGAAAGCAGTTAGATGTGCACAGAACACTGAAAAATTTCAACACTCATGTGACACAGAGAGAGAGAGAGAGAAAAAAAAAAGGAGTGGCACCAAGTTTAGAGAAAAAGAGTTTCTATCATGTTACAAAAGAGTTTTGGGAAAAGACTCAACTGTTTTAAGAAAGTTTCTCGAGAATGAGTCATTAAGTGGACTAGACTGGGAAGAATGCCACTGGGCAACTTATCCTGGAGTCCAGGCTACCCATCTCCTGTTTTTCTTCTTGGAGGGTTGGGAGAAGGATTTGATAATCTTTCCATGAGGCAAATCTAACATACTAAGTCATCAGACTATACTCTTTTATTTTTATATTTTCTTTCTTCTTTCCTTTTGGTACCAAGGATTAAATGGAGGAATGCTTAACCACTGTGCAACACATCTTGTTTATGTTTTATTTTGAGCCTGGTTCTCTCGTTAAGTTGCTGATGCTGGCTTCGAACTTGTGATCCTCCTGCTCAGCTTTCCAAGTTGCAAAGATTACAGGTATGAGCCACCCTGCCCAGCTAGTATGCCTTCTCTTTCTTTCTTTCTTTCTTTCTTTCTTTCTTTCTTTCTTTCTTTCTTTCTTTCTTTCTTTCTTTCTTTCTTTCTTTCTCTCTCTCTCTCTCTCTCTCTCTCTCTCTCTCTTTCTTTCTCTCTCTCTCTCTCTCTCTCTTTCTTTCTTTCTTTCTTTCTTTCTTTCTTTCTTTCTTTCTTCTTTCCCTCCCTCCCCTCCTCCTCCCCCTCCTCCTCCCCCTCCTCCTCCTCCCCCTCCTCCTCCTCCTCCTCCTCCTCCTCCTCCTCCTCTTCCTCCTCCTCCTTCTTCTTCTTCTTTCTTAACACAAGTATTGAAGCCAGGGGCACTGAACCACAGAGCCACATCCCTAACCTTTTTAAAAATTATTATTTTGACATTTTGATATAGGGTGTCATAAGTTGCTTAGAGCCTCACTAAGTTGCTGAGGTTGCATTTGAACTCGAAATCCACATGCCTCCTGAGGTGCTAGGACTACTAAGCCTGGCTAAACATAGTCTGCCATTTCTTGAACATTATTCTGGACTACGAATGTCTGAAGGGCAGATTAAGTCACTGAAAATTTAAATTTTAGGGAAGAGTGTTTTTTTTTCCCCTTTATGTTGGTGAACTTTTCTTTAACAGTAAAGAGAACCAGGGAAGATGGTTTAGTGTGAGGGAGAAGCAAGAAAGAAAAGAGACTCCCTGTTTTACCTAAGGATTTAGACATTGATCCTGCCTTTGTTAAGCACCTTGTGATCCTACATATTAGTTATGGCATTTCTCTAGGGTTCGGAATTCACCTTGAACTTTGCTCCAAATCCTAACTAGCAATTAAGTGGGTCTCTGCCTAATATTATTCTATGCACACATTTTCTTAAAGAATTTTCTGAGTTGTTGATACAGAGGCAAGACTATTTAGTTTTGTGACTTATGTCTCTGGGACAATGTTTCAACAACACTTCCATTATGACTTAAAATTGTGTCTGAAATGTGGCAGACATTTACTAGCAACGAGAAGAAGATAATTAATGATATCCAAGAAATGAAAGTGAATGGATACTATTGGAGAAACCTCAGAGGTTAATTTCTATTGAAGATGATAACCAAATATCATAAAATATTTATTTTCAGTTTCTGAGATTCCTCCAACCTACGATCATAATGGTGGCATTCAACATGAGTAGCTTCAATCCAGGCGTCTTCATTCTGCTTGGAATCCCAGGGCTGGAGCCCTTCCACCACTGCATCAGGATTCCCTTCTTTATTATTTACCTTGTTGTCCTGGCAGAAAACAGTGTCCTCCTCTACCTTATTTTCACAGAGCGCAGCCTCCATGAGCCCATGTTCTTTTTCCTCTCCATGCTGGTCGCTACAGATCTCATCCTGTCTAATACATGTGTACCTAAAACATTGAGCATCTTCTGGCTGGGTCCTCAGGAGATCACCTTCCATGGATGTCTTACTCAGATGTTTTTCCTCCACTTCAGCTTTGCCATGGATTCTGCTATCCTACTGGCCATGGCATTTGATCGCTATGTTGCTATTTGCTTCCCCCTGAGATACTCTGCGATTCTCACCCATCAGCTTATTACTAAGATGGTGATGGGTATTATCAGCAGGAGCTTTTGTATCATCTTCCCATGCATCTTCCTATTAAAGCGACTACCTTTCTGCCGAAAACTCGTCATTCCCCACACATACTGTGAGCACATAGGTGTTGCCCGGCTCGCTTGTGCGGACATCTCCATCAATATATGGTATGGATTTGCAGTGCCTGTGATGACTGTCATGTCAGATCTGATCCTCATTGGTATCTCCTACACTCTCATACTTCACGCTGTCTTTAACCTTCCTTCCTGGAATGCCCGCCAAAAAGCCCTCAGTACGTGTGCTTCCCACATTGGTGTCATTCTTACATTCTACGCCCCAGCCATATTCTCCGTTCTTGCCCACCGTTTTGGTCACAATATTCCTCACTCCTTCCACATACTCTTTGCCAACCTCTATGTGACTTTCCCTCCTGCCATCAATCCAATCATCTATGGGGTGAAGACCAAGCAGATTCGGGACAGAATCAGCCTCCTCCTGTTCCCTAAAGGAATCAATGACATGAGATTGAGGGCATGGGAAAGACAAAAAGTAATACTAGTGATGTGAGGAGTTTTTCCATTTTTTAAAAAAGCTGATATTTCCATAGTGTTGACTTCAATTTATATAAAATCCTAGAAATCCACTATGAGTAAGAGAAAGCAGTAAGAAAAGGTTTGTATGTGAAGAGAAGCTAAAAATTGAAGAAGATGTTTTCATGCACAGACAGATTGGAGGGAGATCTTTGTCTCATATTCAGATAAAATATGCAAGACGTATAGGATAGCATATTGATTATATATAAAATAGAAGATTTTTATAAACAAGTTAAAAGCATTGAAAAGCCTCATAATTTGGGTTATCTTTGTAGAGCACATTGAAGCTGAAAGTTGGTAAACATAACATGGGATCATTACACTTTCTAAAGCATCCTCTGGGAAAATTAATCTGCTAAAGCAATTGTTTCCAAACACATAGTGGATATCTGAATCACCTGAAAATCTAGGTGAGAATGCCAACTCCAGGCTCTATACTCCGGCCATAGACCTTTGCATTCTTTAATAATCCTCCAAGTGATTCTGATACCAAGATCCTGGCTCCTTTCATGTCAGAAAAGTCATGGTCTTTAAAAACCCATAAACTTGATTCTTGTAATAATTTGGGGGAGCTTAAAGGAAAGACAGCACTCCTGTATATTCTCCATAATTGCTTCTTGTCTAACATTATTCATGCATCCTAAAATTTCATATAATCTCATAAAATCATAAAACTTCATAAAATCTTATATCATTAAAATATTTATTTTCTGTATTTGTTGCATTATCTTTTTAGCTTGGGTCATTCTTTCTTGAAGTTTTTTCTTCTTTGGCAAAATGTTTTGTTTTGTTTTTCTCTCACAAAACTTGTCAATATTCCTGGTGAATGTAGTGTGTATAATAGATAAGCCTATAGTACCTTGATAGGGCAGATTGTGTTTTCCATAATGACCACAATGATATTTTCTAGCTTCTGTGCTTTTCTGCATGGTGTACATCTTGCCATTCCACATCAATGGACTTTGATCTTTCTTCTTGAATCTGGACTGAACTTAGTATATCTTTGACAAATGATATTCACAAAAGTGATATTTGGGGGCTTTGTATGTTAGTTTAATAAAAGCCTTCACATAATCCACCATGGTTTATTCAAAGGCTTGATAGTTGACTCCTTCTTAGCCCTAGTTACTAGGCTGTGCACATCCCAAGGACACATGGAGGAACCATTTATAAATATTCTAATAAATGTCCCCAATTGAAATCCCAGACAGCAGACAACTACAACTTCCAGTCATATCATTAAGCCATCTTGCACATCCAGTCTAATTGAGCCTTCAAATTGCTTGTAACTAAAATATGGAATCTAGAAAATATGCCTAATGCACTGTTGTATTTGGCTAAGGAGATTTGGAAGTAGAGTTTTGAAAGTGCTAACACTGATTTTATGCCACATATGATAAGGTACAGATAAAAGGATATGAGATAATAATCAAATTGTTCAGTGTTGAAGCAGAATTTAGGGTTGATACTAGAGTCAAGCCTAGCTAGGTTCTAATAAATGTGGCTTTTCCCACCCACAGCATCTTCACAGGAGGAAAAATTCTCCAAGTAAAAAATGCTTTAGGGAGTTGTGTCATCTACAGATCAAGTTTGTAAGAATATTATTTATTAGGAATACAGAAATACTTAAGGGTGTGCCTTATAAATATTTTCTACTAGACAAAGAACTTCTATGAATCTTAGCATTATTCTCCTCTGATATGATAATTCTCAGCCACAATTAGGCAGTGGACAATCAGGGAGATATTTGTGGGTGTGGCTTTTGTCTAATGGATTAAAATTATAAAATATTCATAGATTTTTAAAAAGAGAAATCCATAGATGAAACCACCATCAGGTTCTACTTAAAGGACATAGTCTTTGGAAAAGAAGTTTTTGAATCTTCAACTTCTTCAGGCAGGCAATATGCTGAGAAAGTTACTCAGGTCATTTCTCATTGGAAAAAAAAAAAAGACATAGTTTACTGAGGCAATTTTGATAATTCTTTCCAGGAAGGGGGCTTGTGTCCTTTTGTCTGTCTCTTACCTTACCTTTGGTAGGTAAGAGACAGACATAAGAGAGAAGTGGGTACAGTGAGGTTAAGGAGATAATGCCACAAACTTGACCTACTGTGTTGACCCCCACATGCTTTCTTTCAGATAAGCAATTTACTGCAACCCTGCCTGAGGTCAATTGGATATGTCACATTATTTAGTAAACAACATGTCATTTGCAGGAGATGCAGGCCCTAAAGGATCCTCCCTGCTGATAAGAAGAACACAAGCTACCCTGAAGTGGAAGATTTCATGATCTTTACACTGACCTACCACATTGCAGAACTCAGGGAGATAAGATGATAAGAGGCAACACTCTTAATCATAAAATTTATAACATGTTCCCAATTAGAACATGCACCCAAATGACTCAGAGTTGCCTGGATCTTTCACATGTCATTATAATAGTAAAATCTCCCCTACATGGGGAGACCATGTGCAGTGAGGACGTGGAAGTCTGATGCAATCCTGTTATCAAAGGTCAACTGGTGGACACAGGCAGGACTTTTCTGGAAACTTCTCTGAGATGCCCAACAAAATTGGGGAGCAGGAAATATACACTGTCCCTCTCCTTTCCCAGGGGAACCACATTTTCCCTCGAGAATGTCACCTTTTTCCTTTACCTATCCCTTCTAATCAACTCACTCTGGATACTATGTGTGATGTGTCTGAAATTTTTCTGGCACAGTAGCAAGTACCAGTGACAGATGACATCCTTGGTTGCTTTGTCTCTGTAGTTGGCCTTGCTCTGTAACATTTATTCATAGAATATTGTTACATTAATCAAATTCGGACTGAATTTTAAAATTGTAATGACAAGTGACTTAATATACCTCTCCTGTACTTCGACCTATAAGTATCTATTGCAGGCATCCTGTCTCAGCATCACTATCCTATATGGCTATATAAAGGTCAGAATACTTAGTTATTTACCTTACAGAACTTCAGTTTGAGAAGAACTGTATTCAAAGAACTGTGTACAGGGAACTGAAAACAAGAACTTAGGTTTTAAATTTCTTGATTGACATATATCAATTGTACAAATTTCCAAGGTACAAGATGATATTTTAATTCATGTGTATACTGGGCAATGATCAAATCTGGGTAATTAATTTATTCATCAAGGTAAACTTTTTTCACATGTTTATGATGAGGATATTCAAATTTTTTTCTTCTAGATATTCTAAAATAAGACATTGTTGTTACTAAATTCACCCTGCTGTGCCTGAGAAATACCAGAATTTATATCTTCTATTTGTCTGGAACATTGTAACCAGAGACTTGGGTTTGCCCACTCCTTCTTTCCCTTCCTCATCCAGTTTCAAGTAATAACTGCTCATTTCTCAAATCATATGAAATGTGTGCTTAAATTAATCTCATAATGGGAATGAGAGTTCACGTCTTACAGAAGAGATATATCCATGGATATTGGACATAGGAGGAGATATGTATTATTTTGCTAGAGGATGCACTTTCACAGGATACATCTTCCAAGTATGTTCAAAACAGTATCTTGCATCCCATATACTTTCCTGTAATAGTATCTGCCTTCTCAGGAGGTGCAGTCTAATTCCCATCCCTTCTTGTGGGTTGACTTAACTGATTTCCTTGAAAATGGATATGATATACTGAGATATTTGAGGCAGTGTTGTAAGAAAACTTATAACCTCTTCATTGGAGTCTTTGAATATGTACAGGACACTTTCAAGAACACAACCACTGTGTGGTGAGAATTCCAAATCATAGGGAGAGGCCATGTGGTGGACAGTCCTGGCTGAGGTTCCAGTTGACAACCAGCATCAATTCTGGTCAAAGTTAGAGATGATTAGGACTCTATCAAAAATCTGATTAGCCAGTTGAGAAAGAGAAACCAAGTGAGAAGTACCCAATGGATGCTAGAAAATTCACAAAATCAAAGAGATGATGACAAATTCTTTTAAAATCACTACATTTGGAGGTAATTGTATGAATAAGAGATAACTGGGAAAATTGGATTCTTAGGACTGTGATCTTTCTCCAAAAATCTTGAAATATCTACCTCAGCTATTTAAACATCTCGAAAAATCTCACAATTTGTATTGATTCAAATACATGCAAATCATTATTAATATAAATCGAGTGTATTTAGTCCTGAGCACATCACCTACTATTGTCCGCTTACTTTTTCTTGAATCGCAATCCAGTCTTTGAACTTCAAGCATTAATAATACATTGAACTTACTGGCTTTTACAGTTATACATTTATGCTTTATTCTCATTTCCTAATTCTCGTCCTTGCCAGCATTAATATTATGATCCATTCCTAAATTTAATCTATAATACAAACATTCTCTCTCTCTCTCTCTCTCTCTCTCTCTCTCCCTCAATTCTTCCCTGTCTCTCTAACACACACTTGTAAGCGCTTTCTTGTAGCAATGCAGCCTCCACACCTAAACATAACTTTGCATCTACTATGTGCTGTGCCACAGAAATGGGTTCAGCAATTTCCTTCATATTCTTGAATTATTGATTTTCACTCAGTTACATCTGTCCCCATCAAGATAAATACCTGATAACATGTCTTCCACCTTAATATGTTTCTTGACTCCAGATTCTTTCTAGCTATTGCCTTCAATTTTATATTTTCCTTTGCAGTATAGCTCCTTGAAAGAGTTGTTTATATCCACTGCTTTCAATTCATCTCTTGAACTTTCTCCTTAACACACTCCTATGCAAATTTTGTATTAATTACCACTGCATTATTCTATTTGAATTTGTTGCTAAATAAATTGTTGCTACAAGGCGTCCTATTCCTCTTATTTTTTGAACTATTAGCAGTGTTTTGTATACTTTTTATATTATTATATGCACATTTCTTCCTTTTAAAATTATGTTCTTTCCTTAGCTCCAGTGAGTTTTTTCCCTCCACTTCTTTATATCTACCTTTTATTTGTCTTCTTCACTGTTCCTTTGTTTTGAGTCAACTAAACATTAGGGTTTGATCTTCCGTGCTCTTTATGTTCATTCTCTATCTCTTCATCTCATTTGGCCTCAAGGCTTTAAATTACTGCCATGCTTCTGCTGATGATGATCTGAGAGCCTATATTCCCACATGGACATTTTCTCTGAGCTCCTGCTTGTACTTCAACAATTGCCTCCATGTCGTTTCCTTTGCAGATTATGGGGAAAGTCAGCACCTTCACACTGAGCCATAAGTAGCAGGAACTCTGATTAAGTATTAATCACCTGGTGTAATTTGATCAAGAAGAGAATACAAGAAATTACCCTAGTAAACATACAAACACGTGAAATGGAAATAAGGAATCAAGTTCAAGATCTCCATAGAGAAATGCAAATTAGACAAGTGATCATGGTCTTGAAAGTAGCTAGTTTGTGATACTAGATTTGGCAACAAAAAGAAAATGCAAATTCTGACATGAGCTGCATTACTTCAATTCTGTCTTTATTCCAAGACTCCTCCCTTTTTCCTGAGTTGCTTTTCCCCATATTCTGGCACAGTTGGTTAGATTTTTTTTTTTTTTGATCTCAAGGTTGAGAACTATTAGTGCTTTAGTATAGGTTGATGGTGACTCCTTCTCTGTAAATCAATATGCCTAGCATTTAAAAGTGGTCCTGACATGAGTCTGGGTGTGTCTTGCTAGGGATCTTATCCAAAAAGTCATCCCTATGTTTAGCAGCTGGGACCATTGGTGCTCTGAGCCAACTTCAGCCACTGTGGACCCCACACAGAAGCAGACCTCAGGTGCAAGAAATGTGCTACCTGTGGTGGATCAAGCTTTCTCTAATGGTGGTGAGAATCCAGAGCCTTCTCATGGAGGCTGGCATGAGGGGGAAATTGATGGGGTGGACAGAAAATAAGTTGAGGACAATTCTGTAAGCCCAGGAAGAGAGGTAGGGGAAGGTAAAGTCATCTATCCTCTATCATGAGTGACATTGATGTTTTTAGCTACTCTGGAGATCGTCTTATACTTTCCCCCAACTCCATTGTAGAAAGGAGAGTTCCTTCAACCACTCAGGTTTGGGTAGCCTTAGTGCATATCAGTTAATCATTGGTAAAATTTCCTTATAGCATACATCAGTACAGCATTTTATGCATAGATTGAGGATTACTTGGTTATTACACTTAGTAGACTGTAAGCTTGATGTATCATCAAACATAAATATTTTTATTCTTCAATATATATTAAATCCCTAGAAGAATAACCAGCACATAAGAGAGTAAATTCTCTTGACAAAAATATGAAATCAAAGAGCAGACTTTGAAAAAAAAACATTTAGGAAAATGGAAAATGGAAACCTAAGATACTGAAGGATAAGGAAAATAAAAAGGGACACAGAGACAAGATGCAGCGTCAGGAAAGAAAGATGGCAGAATGGCAGAAGGGCCAAGCTGCCAAACTTTATTTATATCAATAGGTTACTTTAGGTCATTGGCATCATCATATTGTTTATTGTCTCACTAAGCAGGTTACAGCCTTAGCAACATTATGCAGCTTATTCCTCAGTTACATACTAAGTTGAAATGTGTAATGTTAGGAGCTTTGTGTAGCTCTCAAGAAAGTCCATTGTATACAGTTATTGTTATGTGGGTAGGTTTAGGCTCAGTGAAACATTGTGGTTGTCTAAACAAGAGAGTTCCTTTATTCCCAGAAGCTGTGTGCCTGAGATCAAGGCCGAGGCTGATCTCAGACTCTAGCACAGAGACTCATCATGAAGAACATTGCTATAGCAGCCAGGCATCCTGTGTCTTTGCACAGAAGTTTCCCCAGCATCCAGGCATTCTGTGTCTTGCACAGGAACTTCCTAGCCACCAAGCATGCCACAATCATGAAATTATTAGAGACCCTGATCTCAAACATAGAACCCCAACAATGAAGAGAAATTATAGTGTTTATTATGAGTTGTAGATATAGAAATCGTTTCAATGAAAATATTCTCCAAAATTCTTTAGAATCTATATATCAGATCTTTCCACATTGATACACATATTGAATAAAGCCAAATAACTGAGTAGTATGTGTGTGTTTGTGTGTGCATGAGCGCGCATGTGTGCATATTTGTAAATTAAGAAATAGCTTATAAAACTACAATGTCAATGCAAAGTGCTGAGAATGGTGAATAGATTTTTGAAATTCCAAAATCAAGAATATAGAAAATTTTTATTATATTTGAATAGTATTGATGATATTATACAAAAAGATTAAGTAAAGAATATGAGGAAAACAAGACTATTCTTAGATTTCTGTGAATTCTGCCTCAATTGATGTTGTTAGATTTGTCAAGAGCTGAATCACTTAGGGGTCCAATATCCACCTACTATTAAAACCCCCAGTGACAGTGTCTCAGGAGAAATGACATACTATGATGGTTTTGTCCTTGGTGTGGGAATGGGAGTGGAGGGGCCCATGTAACCTGAATGACCTCCTGGAAATACGGGCAAATGCATAAATGTTTTCATTTACCTCTTACTAGAATCTTTTCCAGTTTAAAGTTGTACTCAGTTCCTTCTAAACAGACTCTTCCTACTAACCCTGTTTACCAAGAGAAAGACCGTTTGGTGAGGAAAAACTGTAGTCAGTTGGTGAAGAGAAAGGCCTTCCCAGGTTCTGTCATTCCATCAAACAAAGTGGCTTTCATTTTACTCAGGGTTTGAATATGAACTGTGTGCTGAGGGACCTGGCCCTGGGAGAAAGGGGTTCTTCTGGCACCAATCATTCTATGACAAGCAGATAGAGCCTGACAGGAGACTATTGACTTTAACTGCTGACAAGCAAATATAGCTGGACATAGAGCCAGGAATTCAGAAAGAAAGGGCTCTTTGGAGAAAAGAAATGAGATTGGAATAAGTTTTGATTGAAGCAGAAAACCTTGGTTTGGATTTTTTTCCCTCCCTATATAGTTGTAATGATGGCTGGGTTTTTTCCTTCTGAAATTATTTCCTCATGACATTGAGGAAATGTGCTTCCTATTTGAGGAGGGGCAGCAAATAGGTACTACAAATAGATGAACTCCATTCTCTCCAAACTTCCAGAGACATTTGGGAACTGTCTTAGTCCACCTGCTTTTCAGACCACAGGAAATCACATGGCCATCACTTTAGGGAGGACTTCATGGGGATCTTGTTGCTATATATTTTCCCTAGAAGCTCAGTCCCTATAGGAGTTCAGTTCATCAGCCTGAAAATGGAACTTAAGGCAGGCATTCATGTAGGGTGCTGGCTGTCTAGGGCAGTGGGAACTAGTTACATTTCTCCTAGTATGTTTGCTTGGGCTGAATGAGGACTCAAAAAAAAAAAAATCAAAACTAAGAGAGATGCCTCCTTCTGTAAAGCTTTGACTGCGGACCTAGAAGAGATGACAACCGATCCCTGCCAAACACATTAAAATATAGCTGTTGTGACTTGTTTACAAAGTCCTTGGGAGATAAACCATGTTCAAAAGGTAGTGTGAGGCAAGGCTCCAATTCCATTCTTCATGTGGATATCAGTTGATCTGATGCTATTTATTAAAGAGGCTTTTCTGTCCTCATTTTTTTTCTTGGTACTCCTGTCAAAGATTAGTTGGCCAAAGATGCAATAATTTATTTTTGGACTTTCCAGTCTGTTCCATGGACATGTACATCTGTTTGTTTTAGATAGCATCATACTGTTTTAATTATAGTATTTCTATTATGCGTTTTTTTTAAAGAGAGAGAGAGAGAATTTTTAATATTTATTTTTTAGTTTTCGGCACCACAAATCTTTGTTTATATGTGGTGCTGAGGATTGATCCTGGGCTGCACGCATGCCAGGCTGCTGCAGTCTTGGCTGGGCACAAGATCACGAGCCACCACACACCTTGTAGATTCAAACAGCAATTCTTTATTTCCGAACTCACACCGGCCCTGTACAAACACGTTCTGGGGAAATCCCAGTTCTGCCTGCAAATTCATGTCCCAAATACTTTCTGAATTCCACAAGAACTCAACGGGAACTCAGGCAGCAGGAACGCCCTATTCCCAGCAGCAATAATCTTAAACCTCCAACTTCCCTAAACCCAGATTGTCTTAAACCGGGAACGCCCTAAACTTGTCTTAACCAGGAACGCCTTAAACCCAAATTGTCTTAAACCGGGATACTTCCTAAAACCTGCAGGATACACCTTAAACCTGGATCCACCCTGGTCCTTGAGCAGGGTCACCTTTCTCAAAGAAACATGCAATGTCACAGCAAATTTCCATTTAACATGGGGTATGCTGGCAAGGAAATTTCGATGCGTCATTCCTACTTGGCAATGGCCCTCAGCACCAGTCAAGCATGCTACCACTTGAGCCACATCCCCAGCCCCATCTATTATGCATTTTTAAGTCAGGAAGTGTGATGCCTCCAGCTTTGGTCTTACATGAGATTGCTTTCACTATTTGGAGTCTTTTTCTGTTCCATAAGAATTTTAGGATATGTTTCTATTTCTGAAAGAATGCCACACCATTGGGAGTTTTTTTTAGGAGCACATTAAATCTATGCTCACTTTGAATAGTATGGAGATTAAACAATATTATTTCTTCCAATCACAAATATAATATATATTCCCACTTATCTTTGCCTTCTTTACTTTCCTGTTTTTGTGTGTGAGAATTTTCAGAGTATAAGTCTTTCATTTCTTATTTTATTCTTTTTGTTGATATTGTACTTTTTCTTAATTTTATTTTGGATAATTGGTATTTATGTATAATAATGTGACCTTTTTTTTTCCCATTGTTGAAGATTGAATCCAAGAGTGCTTATCTCTGAGCAACATTATCAGTTCTTATTCTTAAATTTAAGTTACTACATTCGCCAGACTGGCAATGAATTTGCAATTTCTCCTATCTCAGCCTCCTCAGTATCTAGGATTATATGCACATGCCACTATGCTTGGCTAAATATGACCTATTTTTTACATGCTGATTTTGTATCTTTCAATTTTATTGAATTGGTTTATTCTAACTTTTTTGAAATTTAAGGTTCATAAATATATAATCACATTTCCTGCAAACAGATATACTTTTTTTTAGTCCTTCTTTACCAATTTAGAGACCTTTGTTTCTTTTTCTTAATTAATTCCTGTGGCAAGGAATTCTACTATCCTAAATAGAAGTGGTAAGAGTGGGTAACTTTTCCACTTTTAGGTAGAGCTTTCAGGTTTTCCACATTGGTTTTGATGTTAGTTATAGGGTTTTCATGTATGGTCTTTCCTATGTTGAGATAAGTTCTTTGTTTACCTAACTTATTGAGTTTTTAATCCTGAACCGACATTGAACTTGTAAAATGCTTTTTCTGGGTCTATTGAGATGATCCTGTTCTTTTCTTCTTTGTATTGTAAATCTGATTTATCACATTTATTGGTTTATATATGTTGAACCATCCTCAAGAATCATTTCCAGTTGATCCTGGTGTATGATCCATTTAATGGGCTGCGAATTTGGTTTGCTAGTATTTTATTGAAGATTTTGCTGCAAAAATGTGCCTGAGGGATATGAGTGCCCCTTTTTCCTCATTCAACTCAGCTAGTTTTATGGTTTATTTCTGCTGTGTTTTATGACTTTACATGAGTTAAGTTATTTTTATTTTCTTCTTTTTTAATATAAATATATTTATTATTTGTTTATTTTTATATCATGCTGAGGATCAAACCCAGGGCCTCAGACATGCCAGGCAAGCACTCTACCTCTGAGCCATAACTCCAATCCCTCTTGGTAATTGTCTGTAGGTCACTGGAGACTCTGTTCATTATTATCAGATTACACAGCTTTTAATGATCAATCTTTAAGTTCTGATAGTATTTCTTTTATGACTTCAAAATGTTTCTAATTTGATCCTGGTTCTTTTTTTTTTTTTTTTTTTTTAAGTTTCAGTATTTCAATTAAATAGTAGTAAGTTTTCCTGACATTTCTTTTTTATCCGTTATTGTAATTTTATAATGTTTATTCATCTTTTATCCTGGCTATAATAATGAGTCCTTGCCTATTAAGTCCAACATCTAGTTGATTTTGGTGTTGGTCTCCATTAACTACCTTTTCTCTTGTGTATTGGTAATGCTGTCTTGTTTCTTTGTATTTTCAATAATTTTATAGTTTATCTAATAATTTTATAGTGTATCCAATGATCTAATGATTTGGGATACTCTGAAAAATATTTTTTCAGGCAGTTAACTAGGTTTCACTCAAATTCTAAATTCTCTATTGCAGCCTGCACAGCTGAAATTTCTGTTCAGTTCTGGTAGGCTATTCTGGACTGCTTGACATCTGTCTTAAATTATGCACTTCAGAAATTTGGTCAGAGTTTATATATACAATTTGGGACTTAATTCGCTCTGATTCTCCCATCACTTTCCAACTTGTCTGGTAGTACCAAATCATTCTTTACGTTCTTTGAATGAGTAAGTATATGTTGCTGAGTTTTAAATATCCCACCCAATGTCAGTTGATATTGATGTTTGCCTCCAATTGATGTTTGTTCCCTTCTTCCAAATATTGATTCAGTAATTTTTATTTTTGTTGTTGCTTTATAGTTCCTTTAGGTTTACTCATTTTTTACATTTTTCCAAAGTTTCTTTCTTTCTGGTTTTATTTATTTTTATTTTTTGGTAGTAAGGATTTAACATGGAGGAGCTCAATCACTGAGCCATATTCCCATCCCTTCTTTAGAGATGGGGCCTTACTAAGCTGCTTAGGAGCTCACTAAATTGCTGAGACTGACTTTGAACTCATGATCCTCCTGTCTCAGCCTCCTGAGCTGCTGGGATTTTCAGGCATGTGCCACCATGCTCAGCCATTTTGTTCAAAGTTTCTAATGGTGATCTTTATGTGAGATGTGCCTTTTATAAAATGTATACCTCCAGGGTTTAATCCCTAGCACCCCCCCCCAATATACCTCCATTAGTACATTAACAATTACATGAAAGTGTTATGAAGTATGGTAGCTTTTATAGAATGCATTGTGTGTTTTCAAATTCAAATGTCATGGCCCTAATTCCAAATATGATTGCATTTGGTATAAAAGGTGTTTAAAGATGTAATTAAGTTTACATGCAGCCATGGGGATGGGGCACTAATCCAATATAACTGGTGAACTTTTAAGAAGATGGAAAAACACTCAGGATGGATGCACACAGAGGAGGACATTCGAAGACCCAGGGAAAAAGAGAACATCTGTAAACTACAAGGAGAGGCCTCAGGACTAACCTGTTGACACCTTGATCTTGAACTACCAGCTCCCAGGACAGTAAGAAAATAAATTCTTTTTATTAAAAATCATATAGTCCATGATATTTTGTTATAGTATCGCTAGAAGACTAAGATAGATTTAAAGTTCTGCTATAACAAATACCTATATGTGGAAGTAGCACTGGCACTGGATGATTGATGGAGGCTGGGAAATTTTTGAGGTGCATGCTAGCAAAAGCTAAGATTTCCTTCACAATTTTGTTGCCAGGGATATTGATGTTACAGCTGATTCTGGTGAGACTCAGACATAAAGGAGGAACATGATATTGGAAACTGGAAGATAGTCTTTGTTATAAAGTGATAAAAGCTTTCTAATTGTGTTCTACTGTGTTTTGGAAACTAGGTACTGCAAGTGATAAACTTGGATAGTTAGCTGAAGAAATTTTGAAGCATGGCTTTGAGAGTGCAGCCAGATTTCTCCTTACTACCTACAGTAAAATATAAGTCGAGAGAGATAAATTGAAGGATTGTTAAGAAAAAAATAAAAACAGAACTTAAAGATTTGGAAAAATTCTCAGCCAATCTGTATTTAAAAAAATGAAAAAGCACATTTTAATGAGAACACCAAGGATGTATCTGGCTGGAAAATAATTTGATAAGATACTCTGAATGTGAACCACAGAACTAATCCGTCATCTTAGCTAAAGTCAGGAGAACATAGGGTGCTATGCTAGCAGAAACACTGCCAGCTGGGATTGAAGAGGACAGAAATAGTACAAAAACCGAGTATTGGAAGTCAGGGCTTCACAGGATGATAGGAGAGAGCTGTTCAGTTCCAAACATGTATTGACTTCAGAGATCAGCCTTTCTCACGGTGGGCCCAGAGATCATAGGCCTGTGGGAATGAGGTTGTCTCCTCTGTTTCACTGGACACACCTGACATGGAACAAATCTCAGACATGAGGGTGCAGCTCAAGGCCTCAGAGACTAGGCCACTGCTTAGGGCTGGAGGAGTAAGCCCACTTCTCCAGGGTGTCTCTAAAACAGGATTGCCATCACAGTGGGCCCAGTAGGGAGGGCCATCTTCTGAGAGTTCTTTATGTATTCTATGTATTCATGTTCTCTCAGAAGAGTAGAGAACAATGTTTTCTTTCAGTAAGTTCTTTTTTCACATATTCCTGTTTTTTTTTTTTTGGCTCAGAAACTTTTAATTTGATGCCATCCCATTTACTAACATTTGCCATATATCCCGAACTTTGGGGGTCCTATTGAAAAAGTAGTTGCCTGTGCCTATGTGCCAGAGTGTTGACCCTAGATTTTCAACTTGATAATGAGTGAATCTATATTGACTATTTTTATTTTATTTGTCATCCTGGCTGGGCCATGAGATGTGCCAATATTGGATCAAATGCTCTAAATGTTGCTTTGAAGGATTTTTGTTTGTTTTTGTTTTTTAAATGAAATTTACAGTTCAAACAGTAGTCTTTGAATAAAGTAGATTACTCTCTATAGGGTGGTAGGCTCATGCAAATAGAGGTTCTTCACAAAAAGTGGCAGTTTTGTCTCCAGACTGCCTTTTATTAGAGTGGAAACATCCATCCTTCCCAGTCTACTCTGCAGATTTTTGACTTATCTGATTGCGTATATATGTGAGACGTTTATTACAACAAATATCTCTGACTCTACTATATAAGAATAGTAGAGGCAGAGAAATCAAGAATGTACCTAGAGAGTCTCAGAAATAAAGCAATACTGAGAAAAAAAAATGTTCCACTTCTTTTGCCAATAAGACATGAGACCCTGGGCTGGGAGGACATACAATTTAGTAGAGGCACGACAGAGGGGTGTAGTGACTGCAGGCACTGAAAATAAAAATGTACTTGACATTGGAAAACACTGGGATATTTTAAATCAGAATGCAGAGACTGTGCAGCACTGTGTTTGGGAAAACTGGAAAGTCACTGGCATCCTGTGCAGGTGAGTGTAATGTCTATTGCAATGAGTACCTTAGAACCCCAGGTCAACAAACTTCTGATCACTATTTGTTGATGGCTCAAGTAACAGCCTGCACATTGTCCATGGATAATTCTACTAATTGAAGAACTCATTCAGTCCTCTCATGGGACCTAATTCTTGGCATAGTACAGTCCTAAGACATCAGAAATGCAAGAGAGCATTTTTTTTTTTTTTTTTTGCTACTCAGAGATTCAGAGGTAATGAGAAAACCCTAGAACTGGTACACAGATGGACAGCAGTCCAGTTGCTTTCCTCTGGACTATGTGAGGCCAGGATGCCTCTCCAGCCTCTTACTAAGAAAAACTGAAGCTGAGTTCATTTAGAAGCTTCCTATTCTTTTCTGCAGAGGTCTTCATTTCTGAGACCAGGAGCCTCTGTCAAAAAGTGGATAGATGTTGAGAGCAACAGCCAAAGGGGCCCCAGCAAACTTCCAGCTGCCAGCAAACTTCCAGCTGCTGGCTGATGATTGGCTCACAGCAGCCCCAGCAACATCTAGCTGATTGGCTCCTCTGCGGTGATGCTCATTGGGCTGTTTCCCTGCCCTTTCAGACCATGGAGCTGCTCATTGGGGGACTTTTTTGGCTCCGCCCACGCGACCCAGCCAATCGGCCTCAAGAGCAGGAGGATTTCGGGAGGTGGAGAGGCGTGTGTTGTGGTGAGAGGCTTGTGGGAAGCCGGTGGTGGCAGTTGGGCTCAGAGGGTTTTTCCTGAGGAGCTGTTTCGTTTGGCATGTGTGGTTCTAAAAATAAAGTTAGTTTCTTTTGACAAGTGGCTCCTGAATTGTGCCCAACCAGACTGCAGCATTTGGTGGCCCATACGGGGCGTGACTGAGGGTAAGTAAACTGCTTGCCCCTGAGGGCAGGGCGAGAGGATGGGTAGTCATTTTAAGATTCCTCTTTTGTTTTGCTTCACTTTTGTTTTAAGTTTCCTGTCCCTGGAGATGAGTGAGACGGAAGAAAAACCGCTCACATCTGAGGAAAAACTATTTCCGTCTGAGGAACAGATAGGGACAAAGGCTATAATGATTTTTTGTTGTTCCATTTTTATTTCATTCTATCTCGGTTTTGTTTGGTGTTATCTTGTTGGGTTGTATTATAGTAGAAATATGGGATCAGAAATTAGTAAAAAGCAAACCGAAAGAGTGTTAAGTAAATTGTTAGAGGAAGGAGGCATCCAAGTAAAATCAAGAGCAGTCAAGGCATACATTGATACAATTCAAAAATGTAGCCCATGGCTTTTTAAAGAGGAGTTGTTAAATATATCACAATGGAACCATCATGGTGAAGATTTAAAAAGAATAGAAAAGAAAAGCCCAGGGACTCTGCCAGTTTGCACATTGCCATTGTGGACGTTCGTATCTTGTTTGCTTAGTCCAAAGTCTTCAGTTCAGACAATGGTAGAGGAAGGAGAAGACATATTGATTCAAGTAAAAGAGAAGGTCTCTCGAGCTAGTCAGATAGAGGAAAAGATTCAAGTAAAAGAGAAGGTCTCTTGAACTAGTCAGACAGTGCTGGTAGCAGGCCAGCAGGCCTTTCCCAGGCCCCTGAGACCTAGCCCCCAGTTCCTTGTTATGCATGTCAAAGTGGCCAGCTCACTAGGCCATGAAAGCAGGCTTGCGGTTTTCCTGCTTGTCTGCCTGAGACATATGTGCTCCACAGGAACGTCAGGAATGTCTTGACCTTTTCCTGCTCTGGTGGACTCCCTGATAAGAGAAGTTTCGGTGTCTAACCATGGTAGATGTCGTAGTCGAATTTCTCCCCTCTCCCTCCCTTTTCTGAGTAATTTTCCACTCCTGCTGCTTGGGGGATATAAGGGGAGGATGTTAATAATAAAGAGAGACTCCTGGATGAAGAACCTTGGTGTCCTGTGTATTTCTTAACCTCATCGTCCCTCGCTGGACTCAGCAAGACAGAGGAAAAGATTCAAGTAAAAGAGAAGGTCTCTCGAACTAGTCAGACAGAGGAAGAAAATTTAGAGGAGAAAAAGCCATCAGGGGAAAATATTGAGAGCAACAGCCAAAGGGGCCCCAGCAAACTTCCAGCTGCCAGCTGATGATTGGCTCACAGCGGCCCCTGAAACATCTAGCTGATTGGCTCCTCTGCAGTGATGTTCATTGGGCTGTTTCCCTGCCCTTCAGACTGCCAGCTGATGATTGGCTCACAGCGTCCCCAGCAACATCTAGCTGATTGGCTCCTCCACGGAGCTGCTCATTGGGGGACTTCTTTGGCTCCGCCCACACAACCCAGCCAATTGGTCTCAAGAGCAGGAGGATTGTGGGAGGTGGAGAGGCTGGTGTGGGGGTGAGAGGCTTGTGGAAGCCAGTGGTGGCAGTTGGGCTCTGAGGGTTTTTTCCTGAGGAGCTGTTTTGTTTGGCGTTTGTAGTTCTAAAAATAAAGTTAGTTTCTTTTGACAAATGGCTCCTGAATTGTGCCCAGACAGACTGCGGCAGGAAAAGTTACAACAGGAGACTGCTACTAACACCTTTTTATCACTAGAGGATGTAAGGGTCCAACCAACAGCGCCACCTCTACATGAGACTGCTACTAACACCTTTCTATCACCAAAAGATGTAAATGTCCAACTAACAAGGCCACCTCCTTATGCTGGGAGACCCCCAACCCCCGCAGTTGATATTTGGGATCCTGAGACAGGATCTCAAGTATTAACATGCCCTGTATTTGAGGTAGGAGGGCAGCAAATTTACCATGCTTTAAATTTCAAAACAGTGAAGCAGCTAAAAGAGGCTGTAACAACCTATGGTCCTCAAGCACCCTTCACTGTAAGCTTGGTCAAATCCATTAACAACTTGAACATGATGCCAGCAGATTGGGCTAATATGTGTAAAGCTGTGCTAAATGGAGGACAATACCTGTTATGGAAGGTTGCCAATGAGGAATTTTGCAAGGAGACGGCTAGGCGAAATGCAGCAGCTGGTTATCCTCAGAGAAATCTAGATATGTTGTTAGGAAAGAGACCTTATGAGGATCAGCAGCAACAAATTGCATATGATCCTGGCGTATACTCACAAATTGCTGTAGAGGTGATTAGGGCATGGAAGACTTTACAAGGACATGGAGGTTTACAAGGTTAATTATCTAAGATAATATAAGGAGCTAATGAATCTTACCCTAAATTTGCAGATAGGCTTATTCAAACAGCTACCAGTGTTTTTGGGAATACAGAACAAGCAATGCCATTAATAAAACAACTGGCTTATGACCAAGTGAATCGTTGGTGCAGAGAAATCATTAGACCACGGAAGCATGAAGATTTAAACACATATATTAAATTATGTAGAGATATTAATGAACAAGAGCAAGTCATGGCAGCTGCAGTAAAACAGGCTTTAGATGCCAGAGACATTAATGAACAAGGGCAAATTGTGGCAGCTGCAATAAAACAGGCTTTAGATGCCAGGCCAAGAACATGCTATAATTGTGAACAAATAGGACATTTTAAAAGGAATTGCCTCATAGGAGGAGGGTTTAACAAAACTAGGTATCAAAGGAGTAGAATACTGGGTATTTGCCCATGATGCCATAGAGGGAGACATTGGGCTAATGAATGTTGTTCTCAAACCACCATAGAGGGTACTCCATTATCAAAAAACGAACAAGGACCAGGTGTTTATCCACAATATTGTGGAGAAAGGCATCGGGCTCCATTGCCAAAAAATGGACAGGGGGGCCCAATGCTCCCAGGCCCCAAAACCACAAATATACGGAGCACAGGAGGAACCCAGCAACCCCATCAGGGTAGTGCCCAGGACACATTGTCCATCAGATCCCTCATCAGACAAACCAGAGGGAGCGCAGGTTTGGACATCTGCACCTCCGCCAGATCAGTACTAACTCCAGAGATAGGAGTTCAAATCATTCCCACAGGGGTGAAAGGACCTCTTCCCAAAGGAACAGTAGGCTTATTATTGGGACGCAGCTCTTCTACTCTAAAAGGACTTTTGATAAGTCCTGGGATAATTGATCCTGATTATGAAGGTGAAATAAAAATTATAGCCAGTTCTCTAAAGGGTATATCAATAATTTCACCAGGAGATAGAATAGCACAGTTACTAATAATACCAAGCCTACATGATAAATTTTCCAGTCATGCTGTAGAAAGAGGTTCCAAGGGATTAGGCTCCACAGGTGTAGATTGGGCTATGCTGTCTTTAAATTTAGATTCTCACCCCATGCTAAAACTAAATATTCAAGGACATGAATTTAATGGGTTACTGGATACAGGTGCAGACCTGTATCATCTCTCGTCAAGAATGGCCAAAACATTGGCCATTACAAGCCACTCAAACGCTTCGAGGCCTAGGGGTGGCGACTAATCCCAATAGAAGTGCAATGGTATTAGATTGGAAGGATCCTGAAAGATGTGAAGGTCAGTATATAGTTAATGCTATAGTATCCCTTGAAGATGCTGGACCTAGGTTAATGTTTTGCTGATCAGTTCTATTTTTTGACTATAGAGTTTTTAAACATTGCAATGGAGATTTCACCTGTAAAAAGTTATAAGGCCTTTACTATTATGTTATGTGTTGTATGTATTATATTATGTGTGCACACTTGTGTTTTGTGTTATATGTTTGAATGTACATATGTCCATATATCATATATGATGAGCACTCATGAAAAAATGGATCCAAATTTTTTTTTTATTCACGTGATTTAAATGGTTTAATTTAAATTGGGTAAACAACTGTTGAGGATTGTTTTAATATGTGAACAAAAAATGAGGTTAACAGATCTGTTTGTTTACTTTTACCTTTCCTTTTCATTATATTTAATAATTCTCTTCAAGATAATGTAAATTGTTAAGAAAATTATTTTCTTTTAATGCCTTCTGGAATGTTACATAATTTTTTCTTTAGCCATTATTGCCAGAATTCCTATCTTCATCCCAGTGCCGGTGAAGACAAAGATAAAACCAATGTACAGCTTCTGCAATAGCCATCACTGAACTGCTTGCAGAACTTGCCTGGACTATGTATCACTTGTATGCATTGCGAATTCACCTGTATGTATTGTGAACTATCTGTTGGTGCAGTGACTTGTGATAGTGTTGGGGTATTTTTGCTGATGATGTCATCGGTGGTACAGTTTTTCCAAAAGGAGCCGTCAATTGGCTTGGTGTATCTTCCTCCCTTCTGCTTGTCATGATCGTTCAGCTAAAATTTGGGGGCCAACAGAGGTGAGGCAAAGAACCTCACCCCCACCCTGGTACAAAGACTTCTCCACAGGTGTGGCTGTATACTGGACTGGTAGTCAGTGACGGGTAAGATCCAATTGCAATGGTACCAACCTAAGGCAGGAGGCTGACGCCTTGAGGTCAGCTCATCCGATAACAGGTAAGGACCATATGTAGTATTGGATAACCTAAGGCAGGCACGGGCCTTAAGCCACATGCTTGTTGTTTAAACAGAGAGGGGGAGATGTTGGGAGCCACAGCCGAAGGGGCCCCAGCAAACTTCCAGATGCCAGCAAACTTCCAGCTGCTGGCTGATGATTGGCTCATAGCAGCCCCAGCAACATCTAGCTGATTGGCTCCTCTGCGGTGACTCTCATTGAGCTGTTTCCCCACCCTTTCAGACTGCCAGCTGATGATTGGCTCACAGCGGCCCCAGCAACATCTAGCTGATTGGCTCCTCTGCGGTGATGCTCATTGGGCTGTTTCCCTGCCCTTTCATACCACGGAGCTGCTCATTGGGGGACTTTTTTGGCTCCGCCCATGCAACCCAGCCAATCAGCCTCAAGAGCAGGAGGATTTCGGTAGGTGGAGAGGCGTGTGTTGTGATGAGAGGCTTGTGGGAAGCCGGTGGTGGCAGTTGGGCTCAGAGGGTTTTTCCTGAGGAACTGTTTTGTTTGGAGTGTGTGGTTCTAAAAATAAAGTTAGTTTCTTTTGACAAGTGGCTCCTGAATTGTGCCCAGCCAGACTGCGGCAGATAGATACCCTGCAGTACATCCCTCTCTTCTGTTGTTTCCACAATTTCTGGATTTTATTTCCTTGTAACTGTAAACTTCATTCTGAACCGGGGTTCTGGGTATTTCAGTCCATGGAAAGACATGAATGTCACTTGTCAAGAACTTAAGATAGTACCAATTGTTTCTAGTGACTGAACACCTCAGTCATCAGAGCAATGGGGTGACAGGAAGGCAAGATTTAAGGGAAAATTAATAGGTTTGATTTTCTCCAGTTTCAAAGGATGAGTACTGAGATGGGCGTGTGCGCACGTGTACACACACACAACACACACACACACACACACACACACACACACACAGCAGTTGGGCATTGTCTATCTTGGACTCTCATTAAAATTCACCCAAAGATAAAGAACTTAGGAATTCCTATATCAAAGAACTACTGAGAACAAATACTACTTGACCAAACAGCCTCCCTCTTTTTTTTTTTTTTTTCTTTTTTCTTTTTTCTTCTTCTTAGCCTAGAGTTCAACTGGGGAAGAAATGGAATACATAGGGCTCCAACAGGACCCTGCACAAACATTCACCACAGAAACAATTCTCCTAGGATCTCACTGAATAACAGGCTTTTTTCTTCATCACAATAAGGAAAAACAAAACAAAACAAAAACAAACAAACAAAAATACTTACCATACTACTGTTCAGAAATCCTCAAATATGCTTCTAACTCCTTGTATCATTGTAATTAATATACAAGAAAATTTATTTTAAAACAGAGAAAAGGACTTTCAATGAAACAGAATTACTATAGAAGTTATGAAGAAAAAAGACTAAACAGGATGAAGTTAACATTTTTAATTATACAATTTATTTAAAATTTAAAAATCTGTGATCTTTTAATCTAGTTATTTAAAAAATCATTTATTTAATCATTGTGAGGAGGATAAAAAAGAATGGACACCAGCCTACAGTATTACATTTTCTTACTTTTTTGAGGGGTTGCTGAGGACTGAATTCCAGGGCTTTGCACATGCTAGAAAAGAATCTATCACTGAACTACTCCCTACCAATGGATTACTTCTTATCAAAAACAACATAGGTTACTAAAGATATCCTGTTGGTTAATTTTCACAATAGTACATGGAGTGAGTTTCATAAGGATTATTTATCTATTTCTTTTAAATGGTAATCTCAATCCCTTACAATTTAGTTTCATTTATTTGATAGGGACCAACATGTGGCATCACCAGAATTAAAAAAGCAAAACAAATAAACAAATTGAAAAAGCAAAATACATAATATATACTTGGCACATAGGTGGTCTTGGTATTATCTAGGACATAAAAATAGAGACTCCAGTAAAAAGTCAATCCTAGCTCCCTTTCACACAACCTGTTTCATGGGATACTGATACCACTGATACTTTCTGGTATTTAACAGAACAAATACTCATTGGGACACTTCAAAAGATACTTTGTACTTCATTTATTTTCTCACACTGATCCAAAGTATCAGGTACAATTTTTAAGCCAAAGTCATTATTAAAAAAAAAAAGCACATCCATTTTTATTGTTGTTATTCAAGGTTATAAGGCTAATCTGTAAAGGGACAGAATCTGAATATAGAAACTCCATATACAAAACAACTATTGTTAGTATATACCATTTAGGACACGTCTTCTTAACTCCTTGATTCCTTGATGAATAAGAAGCATCATGGGTAAACTGACATGGGTTAAGGGGTCATTCTATAGAGGTACTCCTATGCATAGCCCTCAATAATATAGAAAGGTGGTAGAAAACTCTCCTTCATCTTCTGTGAGTAGCAAAAAAAGAATAGAGTTTTCAAGATTTGGCAGAGGTGTTACTTCAACAATGGGATTATTTAATGAGGATTATTTAATGGTCATTTTGCCTTGGAAGCATGGGAGATGATGGAGGGATACATCCTCACATGAGGATTTATAAATCCTTATACACATCTATGAGTGAAAGACTTCCTAACAGAAATGCTGAAGACAGCAAGGAAAGGTGGATAAAATGGTGCAGGTGAGCTCAGGTGCATAGGATACACAAAAGGGCCAGAGGCACTACACAGACGGAGTGAGAGTAAGAAGTTTCAAGAGCTTGGCCAGTGGAGTGTCATGGGCTCTGGATATGTCACAGGATTGAAATAAGGAAAAAGTTCCTTAGGAAAGGAACAATTGGAGAATTTATAGATAAGAAACCCATGGTTTGTAACATTGTAAAAAGAAAGTTCATGAGCCTCATAATCTAGGAAAACCCCAATATGTTGTGGAGGAACAGTCACAGAGAGGACCAAGGTCAAAGGATTATAGTGAACATCCTCCTCAAAAGCTTTATATTTAAATATGGGAAGCCTAGCATTCTCTTCAAAAGGATTATATTCAAATGTGTGAAGCCCTATAACCCAATAGCCACATTTAGGTTGATAATTTTTACTCTGTCCTTGGAAATTTGAAGATTGAAAATAACTTCTATCACACAACCCCAGATACCAGGCCTTCTTCTTGGACACATCAACCATCTAGTAATGTTTTCCTGATGTGATAGGTGGGTAGCCCAGAATGCCTTCATGATAATTCACATTCTTGCTCCAGTATTCAAATATATTGTTGCTCCAGTAGTGAGCTACATATCTTAATTGTCTCTGGTCCTTAGAGATGACAATATTTGGATTGTTGCTTGGAGACAGTGTCAGGTGAACTGTAGAAAAATTAGAGTTACATGACAGCTAGGATTTAGCTTTATTTGTGATCTTATTAAAGGAATCCTGAGAAGAATTTAAGAAGTGGAATAAATTCTGATCAGAAGTCATAGAGAGGGCTGGGACTGTAGCTCAGTGGTAGAGGGCTTGCATAGCATGTATGATGCACTGGGATCAATCCTCAGTACCACATAAAAATAAACAAATAAAATAAAGGCATTCTACCCATGTACAACTACCAAAAAAAAAAAGTCAGAGAGATAGAACACTGAAGAAACAAGGTATGTGAGTGACTGTTGGAAGGAGCAACATGGACCTTAAAACATGAGAACTATCAGAGAAATCAATTCTGAAAGACGTTGAGAAGACTGTGGCTTATGATACAATAATTTCTGCTTACCCCAGTAGTGTTGAACATCTGTCAGCTCTGAAATGATAAAAATTTATAGTGTGAAATACAAAGGTGTCAGCACTGAAATTCATTCCCTTTCCAGATTAGGAAAAGGAGGAGGGATATCATAGGGCAGTAAACTGGCAAGTGAGAATGAATGACCACTCCCCATTAAATATGATCACATTGTGAACATATAGAGTCCACTCTCCCTTGTCTCCTCTACCCATACCTAGAAACCACACCTTCTTCCCCATCTATCACCTGCCACCACTAGAATCACACACTTAACCTAGCTCTTCTCACCTTGAGACACCTGCATCATCCCCTTCAGATCAGGAGCTCGGAATACTCTTCTTTGTTCCTTGGGGAAAGTTTCTGGCTTCCTCAGCATTAAGTCCTTACACCTAGGGATGGAAAAACTTGACCCACACTTCAGACCTTATGGTCCCCACTCGACAACAATGATTTCTTTCCATCATTTCACCCCATTGATGCACTTGAACTTTCTTCACCAAGGATCCTGAGAAAGGAAGGGAAGATTCCTAACTCTGAACTCCAAAGAAATGTTTCATGGTCACCTACCTATTTACTTTCTTTGTGATCTTGTGAGGGGCTTAACATCTCAGAAGCATAATTTCTAAAATGAATCAAGTTGCCCCTCTCTCTCTACCTCCTAGAATGCATGGTCAATGGTGAAATATTGGATTTCACAAAACTCTGGTGTCTAAGAAAAAAGAATATGAGGAAAATCAGTGCTATGAGTATGTGTTCTAGAGAAAATGTTCAAAAACTAAGACTGCAGGTCCTGGCTCCTGGGTATTTGAGAAATAAGAAATGTAAGAATCATATCTTGAAATGTTCAAAGCTTATTACTAATAGTGAAGCCCTCAGGTGACATCTGAGGTTTCATATTTGTAAGGGTCTGGCGAAACGTCGGAGGAAGAGACCACAAGAGACTGTCTTATGCAACAGCAGAAGAGAGGGTTTATTTGGAGACCAGCATGCTAGGGCCCAGAGCTCTCTATAGCAAAGAGCGATAGAGCCCTGAGAACAGCTTGAGCAGAGCTTATATACTTTCCCTGGAGAGGGCAGGGAGAGAAGTTACATTTTGTAGTTTGGCAGTTGGGGACAGCTCATTCTGGGAACAAGATTAGCAGACAGTCCACAGTTGGGGACAGCCCATTCTGGGAACAAGATTAGCAAACAGTTCTTAAGATTTCAACAGTGTTTTGTTAAGCATATAGAGAAACAGAGTGACAAGTACCTATTTTATTAACCTTTCATTCCCCACTTCTTCTTCTGGCTACTTTTAATCATAAAAGTGATCTTTGGGGGGGTGTCACATTCTGTGTCTGCTAGTGGGGTATATTGTTGTCTGATTACCATAAGTTTGATTTGTCCAATTTGGGCCTGGAGAAAGGAAACTACACGGTTGAGCAAACAGGGTCCTAGAGTTAGCAACAATATAAGAATTATTAGAGGACCGGCCAGGGCTGATAAAAGCATAGTTAACCAGGGGGACTGTGTGAACCAAGACTCATACCACCCTTTTTGGGTCTCTCTCTCTCTCTGACGCTCTTCAAGGCATCTTCTTAGTTTACTCATAGATTCTTTTACAACTCCAGTATAGTCGGCATAAAAACAACATTCTTCCCTTAATGCAGCACAAAGGCCCTCTTCTCTCAAGAAGAGGAGGTCCAACCCTTGCCTATTCTGTAAAACAACTTCAGAGAAAGAGGTTAAAGATTCCTGCAAAGCTGTGATGGAGGTTTCTAATATCTTTAAGTTTTGGTCCATTGCTGTTTCTAATTGGGTCATTTGTTGTGTCCCACGGACCAGGGCAGTAGTCCCTGTGCCCACCCCTGCAGCAATTCCCATTCCTAATAAGATGGCTAAAGTGAGGGATACAGGTTCCCGGCGAAACCGGGTTATATGTTCCTCTATTTGATCTTCAAATGAATCTGCGTCATGATAGAGCACTCTGGGAAACATCTGCACCATTACACAATAATTTACAGAGTTGTTAAATATCTGGGCTGAAATGCAAGGAGTCAACCCTATGTCACATGCCCACAAAGTTCCATTATCAGGAGTAAGGAAACCCTGTGTGATGCCAATATTTTTTGTCTGGGTACATAAGTGTTGTTTACTTTTAGGTGGAGACCCTATACATAAGCCTGCCCCGGTTACTTCTCGGAGGGTTAACTTAGGATTTTCACCCCAGTTACAGGAGGAACTCTGCGCTTTTACTGCATAAGTCCCATCAATTGCTATCCTTTCATATTAAGGAGGAGCAGAGGAGAGACAGAGCCAACAAGACTGAGTGAGGTCTGGTTGTGTGAAATTCAGCACCTCAAAGGCTCCTTCAATTAGCCTCCAGGGGATGGGGTTGACTTCACTCTGGATTGGGGAAGTAAATGAAGGTGAAACTTGAGGAGTATGGGAAAGTGAAAGGTCCCTAGTAGGTTTAGGTTCGGGTGGTCTATGAGGCCCAATTTCTGGCTTGATGGGATTGGGTTCTATGGCCAAGGGAATTTCTTTTCTCTCAAACCTGATAGTGAACCAAAGGCCAAAATCATATCCTGTGGTGTAAAATCGCATTCCATAGGTTTTTCCTGAAAGCCATGCCCAGATATTTTGGTTTCTTCCTTTGGAGGTGAAGGTTGTATTTAGGGGGTTGCATAGGCTATTTGTGTTACATGGAGTAGGGTCAACTAGTCCCTGCTTGGGGGCTCCTTTTAAATGGGAGACATTGTTTGGGATTTAATTTAGTATTATTTCTTCCTACCCGAATCAGACTATCAGGGGAGTTTGGGTTCCACCAGATAGCTCCTGTATGCTCACATCCCCATGACTTATAGAAGAAGTCGGTTTTTCCCCCACACAGCCGTGACTGATTGCAGCTTCGATAGTCCACCGGGCAAACATAATAATCCAGGCTAGCCAACCTACATCTGGCTTGCATGTCCCTACATCCATAATGTTTGTTTCTATTATCTATGGTACGGAGGGGATTTAATGGAATTTTAGTGGGATCTTTTTCATCAGGGATATCCCAATAGGAAAGACCTATAGCCAACTGAAAAATATCCTGGTGGAGAGATGGCCACCAGGTCCCTAAGGGGACTGTGTGTGAGATAGACCATACTTCCTGTCCAGTAGGATTTATGATCAGCCATCGATGCTGAATGGGCTGATGAGGGTTAGGACTACTGGTGGTCAAGGGGAGAATCCATAGTCCTATCCACACGGTGAATACGCAATTTGAGAGGGTTACCAGTCTTTTCCAATTTCCAGCCAGAGTCTGGACAAGGCGCAGGCTTGAGATGAGAGGCATGGATCCAGGAAGTGATTCCGTCTACCTTTACCGCTGTAGATGTTATAAGTAGCACCTGGTATGGTCCTTTCCAGCGGGGTTCTAGGGATGACACCTGATGTCGTCTTACGTAGACGAAGTCTCCTACTTGATATTGGTGTGGAGTCCCTTCGTCCCCAGATTGGTAGGCAGTGGCCAGCTGTTTCCACAGGTATCGCTGGTTTCTTTCAAGAGCTTTAAGTCTGTCAAGCAAAGGGGTGTGAAAGGAATCGTTAGGTCTTAGAGTTGGGGTCAGGTCTCTTACTGGAGGAGGGGCACCATAGAAAATTTCATAGGGGGTAAGGTTACACAAAGAAACAGAGGAAGTATTTCTTGCACGAAACAGTGCATAAGGCAGGAGCATAGTCCAATCTTTTATGCCGGTCTCCAAGCTTAATTTCGTCAAGGTCTCTTTAATGGTTCTATTCATTCTTTCTACCTGTCCTGAGCTCTGGGGTCTATAAGCACAATGTAACCTCCAATTAATCCCCAGGGTCCTGGCTAACCCCTGACTTACCTGGGCCACGAATGCCGGTCCATTATCAGACCCTATTACCTTAGGCAGGCCGTATCTTGGAAAAATATCTTCCAGGATCTTCTTGACCACCATTTGCGCCGTTTCTTTTTTTGTGGGGAAGGCTTCAATACATCCTGAAAATGTATCTACAAAGAGTAGGAGATATTTAAGTCCATACCTTGCTGGCTTAATTTCAGTAAAGTCCACTTCCCAGAATTGTCCTGGTCTGGTTCCTCGAAGATGCCTTCCTATAGGAAGCTTGGAGGGGTAAGTATTAACCAATTGACAGACCCGACAGGCTTTTGTTACTCGTTCAGCTATTTTCTTTCACTGTGAGCCGGTTAGTGGAAAACTCTGTTCTTGATCCTTTAGGAATGCCTGCAGTTTCTTTGAACCAAGGTGAGTGAGTTGATGTACATTTTTAACGTAGTGTAGGGCTTTCTGAAATTGCAAGTTGGGTTCAGTATTGTCAAGGAGTTCAGAGTCAGTGTCCTTAGATGTTAAGTTGTTGGGGTGCTCTGATGTAGTTAAATCTCTTGACTCATATTTCCCCCGTATGGAAAGTGTTAACATAGTTACTCTGTTTAGAGCTGCCAATTTAGCCTCTTTATCCGCCCTCCTGTTCCCGACTGCTACGGGATCGTTTCCTTTCTGGTGTCCTGGACAGTGCACTATAGCTAGTTTTTTAGGGCTTTGTATTGCTGAGAGGAGGTGGAGGATCTCATCTCTGTTCTTTATTTCTTTTCCCGCAGAGGTTAATAGTCCCCTTTGCTGGTAGATAGCCCCGTATATATGAGCGGTAGTGAAGGCATAGCGGCTATCTGTGTATATGGTGGCCTAATGCCTTCGTGAGGGCAATCAGCTCTGCCTTTTGAGACGATGTTCCCTCCGGGAGGCTAGAGGACCAGATGACTTTAGTTCTGCTAACTATTGCTGCCCCAGCCCATCGCTTACCGTCCTGGAGAAACCTGCTGCCATCAGTGAATCATATGACCTCAGGGTGGGGCAGTGGCTGATCCTTTAAATCCCGTCGTATACTGGTTTCTTCTGCCAGTATATGTTGACAGTCATGAGTGACGGGTTCTGATGATTGTTCAGGTAGTAGTGTAGCCGGGTTAAGTGGGGCGGGGAGTCCCAATATTATTCTGTCCTTGTCAAGCAACAGGCTCTGATAGTGTGTTATTCTAGAGTTTGATAGCCATCTGTCTGGTGGCTGGCGGATGATGCTCTCTAGGGTATGGGGGGCTATAACGGTTGGCTTCTGCCCCAGCGTTAACTTATCAGCATCTTTGATTAGTAGGGCTGCCGCTGCTATAGCTTTTAGGCAATGGGGCCATCCACTAGCCACTGGATCCAGCTTTATAGATAAGTAGGCTATAGGCCTTCTCCAAGGTCCTAAAGTTTGAGTAAGCACTCCTCGTGCTATTCCTTTCTTTTCCTCAATGTAGAGAGTAAAGGGTTTTTCTACATCTGGGAGTGCTAAGGCTGGAGCAGATAGCAGCGCCCTTTTGATGTTATCAAAAGCTTGTTGGTGTTCAGGGTTCCATTGGAATTGGGCATTTCCCTTTAACAACAGGTATAAAGGAGCAGCTAAGGTGGCAAACCCAGGTATCCATAACCTGCAAAAGCCAGCAGTCCCAAGAAACTCTCTGAGTTGCCTCTTATTAGATGGGGGTGGTATCTGCACAACAGTTTGTTTTCTGGGCTCAGTGAGCCATCGTTTACTGTCCCTAAGGGAATAGCCCAGGAAGATTACTTCTTGCTGGCAAATTTGGGCCTTTTTGACAGAAGCTCTATACCCGAGTTGAGCAAGCTCAGATAGTAGTGCTTGGGTCCCAGACTCACAGTTTTCCTTGGTGTCTGCTGCCAGTAGCAGGTCATCCACATATTGGAGTAGGGTGACTTCGGGGTGCATGGTTCTGAAGTTATCTCTGTGGAGGGCTTCATCAAAGAGAGTGGGGGAGTTTTTGAACCCCTGTGGAAGTCTGGTCCAAGATAGTTGACCAGATGTTCCAGTTTCTGGGTCTATCCACTCGAAAGCAAACAGCAACTGACTATTTTTATGCAGAGGCAAGCAAAAGAAAGCATCTTTTAAGTCCAGGAAAGTATAGCATTTTCACTCAGGGTTAAGTGTGCTAAGCAGATTGTACAGATTAGGTACTGTGGGGTGAATGTCTTGCACTCTGTTGTTGATCTCTCTTAGGTCTTGAACGGGGTGATAGTCCTCAGTTCCTGGCTTTTTTACTGGTAGCAGGGGAGTGTTCCAGGCCGATTGACAGGGCCTTAGGACCCCTAAGGCCAGATATTTCTGAATATGGGGCCTTATCCCATCTTTAGCTTCTTTGCTCAGAGGATATTGTTTAATATTAATTGGGGAGGCTGAGGTTTTTAACTCCACCATTATTGGAGGTTGTTTTACGGCTGGGCCTAACCCAGTAGTTTCTGCCCAGGCATCTGGGTAATCTGTTATCCATTTCTGGGATAGCTTGCCTGTTTGATCAGTCTTGGGGGGTGTGAAGAGTTGATGTTCATCTTCTACTGACATAGTTAAAGCCATGACTATAGGAGTTTTTACTGAAGGATTTAGAAATTCCATTTGGGGACCTTCAGGGTTAAAAGTTATTCTGGCCTGGAGTTTGGTGAGCAGATCTCTGCCCATCAATGGGGCTGGGCACTCTGGGATCACTAGGAAGGAGTGATGGACTTTTCCTTTTCCCAGGTCCATGGTCCTCTTAGTTGTCCAAGCCCGATATTTACTGCCGTTAGCCCCTTGAACTAGAGACCTTTTAGTTGATAGAGGGCCCAATGGGGCCTTAAGGGCTGAGTATACTGCCCCTGTATCCACTTCAAAGTTTACTGGGGTCCCTTCCACTTCAAAAGTTACCCTGAGCTCGGGGAGGGGATCTGAGCCCCGACTTTCCTAGTCATCCTCCAGAGTTAGAATGGCTGGCTGGCGTGGCTGTTTCTTTCTAGGGCACTCTTTGACCCAGTGTCCTTTTTCTCTACAGTAGGCACATTGATCTGAGGCCAGATGTGGCTTCTGGCCTGAGGCAAGATGTGGCTTCTGACGTGGGCCCAGGTATCCCTTTCTGTCTCCCTGTCTCTTAACTTCTGGCCTATTTGTTGTTGTGACCAGGACCTTAGTCAATGCCTCAGTCTGTCTTTTGCTTCTTTCATCCTCCCTTTGCTCCCTTTCTTTCTCCCTCCTTTGTTCCTTCTCTTCCTCAGTTTCTCTCTTATAGTATACCTTCTCGGCTTCTCTGACTAAATCTCTCAAAGTCATATCTTGTAATCCATCTAAGCGTTGTAACTTTCTTTTAATATCCAGGGCAGCTTGCCCAATAAAGGCCATCGTGACAGATGCCTTTTGATCCTCTGCCTGAGGATCAAAAGGAGTATATTTCCTATATGCCTCCATAATTCTCTCCAGAAACAGAGGGTGATTCATTAGGCCCTTGAATAATCTCTCTTACCTTGGCCAAATTAGTTGGCCATCTAGTGGCTGCTCAGAGACCCACTATTAGAGCCCGGCGATAAGTGGACAGGTGCTCCCTACCTTCAAAGGTGTTGGGGTCCCAGTTGGGTCGGTTCAAGGGGAAGTCAGCTTCGATTATGTTGGGAAGTTGGACCAGAAATCACAAAGAAGCCCTTGGTCTCGTTTATTCCAGAAGAAACATACAAACATCCAGGAATTGTCCCAAAGAGTAATTCTTAGTACTTATCAGTCAAAGAAGAAAAATCTTGCCTACAGTAAATAAAGCAGCCATTAGAACTGCAACCAGAGCTAGAAGTAGGCACATGAGGGCAAGAAATGCTGGTGCCACAGGGGGTCTAATGTTGGAACATCTTATCCTCAAGACAACTACTGTTTCAAACTCTGACCTCCACAACCCAAGTCTCCATCATAGAATCTGTCTAGTCCATACTACTCAAATCGTGATTTGTGACTATAAGTTTAATATAATACTATATCTAAATTTACCTGATCTGGGAGATGTTGTATTCTAACTGAACGCCAGATAATTCTACTAAGTACAAATCTCTTCTTACTACACAAAAGGATCATCCCTGGTATCGCACACATACCTTCTCATGACATCATTCGTATCCTAGAAAGAAGGGGGGAAAAACACAAGTTAAGAAATCACAGACTGTCCTCACTGACCAAGCTTCATCACATTGTCACCAGCACCTGCTCTGCTGAGAACAGGGATGGTCACAGTGTGATGAACAAAATAGTAAAGATAAATTCAAGGGCTGGGGATACAGCTCAGTTGGTAGAGTGCTTGCCTCAGATGCAAAAGGCCCTGGGTTCAATCCTCAGCACCACATACAACACAAATAAAAATAAAAAAAGATAAGTTCAAGCCAGTCATTCCATGGGTCCCCATGAGATAATTGAAATAAAGCACAATTTGTTCACTTATTCAACATTTACATAAACTGATATACTATTATTTGCCAAGTATAAGCAGACTCTGGATAACCAAAGTTGAGTAAAAGACTGAAAGAAAGAGGAAAATGCCAGAAATCCACATAAGGCAAAAAAAAATTCTTCAAAAATGAAGGGAAATAGATGTAATACCAGAAGAGAATTTAGAGTGTGTTGCTGGCACATGAGCTTGATGATTTTTTTTCTTTTTTTGGATTTTTTTTGGGGGGGCGCGGGGGGCCCACTGGGGATTGAACCCAGACACTTCCTCAGTTAGTGAGACTGACCTTGATGGAACTTACGATTCTCCTGCCTCAGCCTCCCAAAATATTGGGGTTATGGCATGTGCCATGGTGTGTAGCACAATATTTAAAGATGTTCAGTTGCAACCAAAATTCCTTCAACATGTAGGTCAAATTCATAAAAAGAAATAAACTATCAAAAACTCTATAGTTCATTTCCCAAATTATTTCTTAATAATTTGGAAATATATTAACACAATAATTAAGTACTACTTTGATAATTTATATATGTATATTATGTGTGTGTATATATAACAATAAGCTCACAAAGAAGGAGGAAGGAAATGAAGTATTTGTGCCAAGTTTCTATATTTTGCAGGAATTAAGTTAGTATTGATGTGAAGTAGATTGAGACAGAATAGGGTGCATTTTGTAATCACCAGATCAAGCACTAAGACAACAAAAATAAAGCTAGAAAACCAGGAAGACTAAATTTCTATCCTGGAATATATTTATTCAACAACAACAACAACAACAAAAGGCAGTCAAGAGAAGAAAAATACCAAGAAACTTCAGAAGAAATATAGAACACAAATAACAAAGTAGTAAATATAAACACAATTATATCAGTGACTGCACTGAATTCTATGGTCTCCATATCCTTATCACAATAGAGATTGTCAAAAATAAATGACATAAAAAGGCTAACAATAGATGAAAAAAATGTTCTTTAAGAGTTAATAAAAGTGATCAAATATAACTAAACTGACTAAAGAAAGAAAAAGAAAGGCCAAGTGCAGTGGCACAGGGGATCACAAGTTCAAAGCCAGCCTCAGCAATTCAGTGAGGTCCTAAGCAACTTAGTGAGACCCTGACTCATAATGCAAGGATGCTTCAACATACAAATTTTAACAGAATGTAATATTAAAACCATATGATGATTTCAAAAGATACACAAAAAGCATACCATGAAGTTCTATATCCTTTCATGATAAAAACTCTCAACAATTTAATTACAGGAGGAATATACAATAAAATAAAGTCCATACATGATAAACTCAGAGGTAATATCATAATCAACAGTGAGATGGTGAAAACCCTTCTTCCAAGATCAGGAGAAAGCCCATTTTCACCACTTTTGTCAACATAGTACAGAAAGTCTTAGCCCAAGCAATTAGGCAAGTAAAAGAAGAAACAGATATCCAACATGGAAGTTAAATTTTTCCTCTTTGCAGACAACATGATCTTACTGAAAACCCTACGGATTTCACAAACACACACAAAAAAATCTTAGAATAAAAAACTAATTCAGTAAAGTTCTAGGATGTAAAATCAATATACAAAAGTTAATTGATTTTCTATACTAACAACTATCCAAAAGAAATGAAGAAACTCCCACTTATAATAGCTATAATAAAATAAAATACTTAAAGTTAACAAGGAAGTGAGAAATCTATATACTGAAACCTATAAAAAAGTTGATACAAAAATTGAAACAGACCAAAAAAAGTGGAAAGATATCTTGTGTTAATGGGTTGAAAAAACTGATATAGAGAAACACTAAAATATTTTAAATTCAGCTAAAGGAGCAAAGCTGGAGGCATCACAATGAGTTTAAAATCTATAACAAAACTATGATTTTTTTTTAATAAGCACTCTATTGACAAAGCTATATTCTCAGCCCTGATCTGTAATCTTTTTTTAAAAATTTTTATTTAGTTTTTAGTTTTCGGCAGACACAACATCTTTGTTTGTATGGGGTGCTGAGGATCCAACCGGGCCACATACATGCCAGGCGAGTGTGCTAGCCCCAACAAAATTATGCTAATAAAGACACAAAACAATGGCAATGAAAACAGATTTACTTGTCAATGGAAAACAATAGGGAGTCTGGAGGTTGGTGGGAATGGGTGTATTTATGGTCAGTTGATTTTTAATACACTGTGTACCAAGAGTACACAGAAGGTTCAGGCATAGCGGCAATGCCCACTAAACCAGTGACTTGATCATATGTTCAAGCCAGCCTAGACAACTCAGCAAGATCCTGTCTCAAAATAAAATAAATAAATAAATAAAAAAGGCTAGGGATGTACCTAAGTGCTAGAGTGCCCCTTGGGTCAACCCATAGTGCTGGGGGTTAAGTACGGAGAAGAAAGGACTGTCTCTTGAATAAATTGCATTGGGACAAATGGATAACTATATGCAGAAGAATGATAATTAAGAACATATCATACCACATACAAAAATCATTTCAAAGTAGATAAAAAAATTCAACATAACACGTGGAACTATAAAACTACTTGAAGAAAACAAACTGCAAAAGTCCATGTCATTGGTCTGAGCAATGATATTTTAACTGAACTCCAAACCCTGGCAACAAAAACAAAATTAGAAAAATGGTATTACACCAAACTGAAAAGCTTGTGCACAGAAAAGGAAATAATCAACCAAATGACAAGACAGGCTACAGAATGGAGAAAACATCTGCAAAGCATATGTTTTTAAGGGGTTAATATCCAAAATATATAAAGAACACATATACATGCATAATTGAAAAGCAGAAAAACAAATGTCCAATTTAAACACTGGCAAAGGACTTGAACAGACACTTCTCAAAAGAAGACAAACAAACTGCAGGTATATGAAAAAATGCTCAAAATCACTAATCATCAAGGAAACACAATTTAAAACTACACTGAGAGATCCCACTTCACACTTGGTAAGAAGACTATTATCACAAAGGAAAGGCAAGCATGGGCAAGGACACGGAGAAAAGGAAACCTTGGCACAATGTTGGGGGGAATGTAAATAAGCACAGCTATGATGACAGATAATATGGAGGCTCCTCAAAAATTTAAAAATGATCCAGCCACCCAGAAACTGGGACTATATCCAAAGTATATGAATAAGTATGTCCATGAGCTATCTCTCAGATTTACTAAAACACTATTCACAATAGCCAAGCTTTGGAATCAACCTAAGCACCCATCAAAGGATGAATGGATAAAGAAAATGTCTGTCTCTGTCTCTCTCTCTCTCTCTCTCTCTCTCTTTCTCTCTCTCTCTCTCTCTCTCTCTCTCTCACACACACACACACACACACACACACACACAATGGAATACTATTCAGCTTTAAAAAAGACAGAAATCTGTCATTTGCCAGCAACATGAAATGAACCTGTAGGAGATTACCCTAAATGAAACAAGTCAAGCACAAAGAACAAATGCTGCGTGATTTCATTTAAGTATGAGGAATGGGCAGAAAATGATCTCATACAAGTAGAGAGTTAAAATGGGGCTAGTCAGGGGCTAAAGGGCAGGGAGAATTGGGCACATATGTGATAAATATATACATTTTCTGTAAATTAAAATACAGTCAATACATAGACACATAGACATTAAAAGGATTACAAAGAATTCTTATGATTAATTAGGATTACATATTTGAAAATCAGATGAAATTAACAAATTCCTATAGGATATCAATGACCAAAAACAGACTCAGGAAGTATAAATCTAAAACAACCAGACACCAATAAAAAAGTTTAAAAATTTGTATTGCACCCAAAAGGGCATAATGGACTGAGATGGCTTCACAGGTGAATTTCACTGAATATTTAATGAAGAAATAATACCAATTCTTCCAATCCTTCCCTCCCCCCCAGGAACTACAGAAAGGGGAAAGTCTCAACTCATTCTATGAGGGAAATGATAGATACATCTATTGTAACCGGAAGCCATTTGTTTGTCAGCAACGAAGCTGAGGAAAAGATGCTTAGGGCTGGGGATGTGGCTTAGCGGTAGCATGCTCACCTGACATGTGTGTGGCCCGGGTTCAATCCTCAGAACCACATACAAACAAAGATGTTGTGTCCGCAGAGAACTAAAAGATAAATATTAAAAAAAATCCTCTCTCTCTCTCTCTCTCTCTTAAAAAAAAAAAAACAACAACAAAAAACAAAGATGCTTTAAAAAGCAGAAAACAGGGCCTACCAAATATCACTGGTTACAGTGGATCTTCCCTCCAAGGTTTAGCTTTTGAACTGCACTCAATAAAATAATAAAAATTGGTTTATTTTCCTTGCTATTTACACATTTACTTATTCCATAAGCTTCATAATTGATTTGGGAATGAGGCACTTCAGGGCCCAGAGAAGCTGAAAGTCTTACCTGCAGCATCTCAACTGTTGACCCTCCCAACCGACGTTCCAGATCTGAGATGACATCTTTCACCAACTGGCTCTGCTGGATCAGCTCACTTTCAGACTCTGTCAGGCTGTTCATAATAACTTCCTCCTCGTTCTTCAGCTTTTGAATCTCCTGCTCCTCCTCAGATTGGAGGATGTCTCTCAGTTTTCCAAACTCTATCTGGACATTTTCCGCCTCACTCTGTATTTTGTTCTTTGGGATGGGAGAGAGAGAGAGAGAGAGAGAGAGAGAGAGAGAGAGAGAGAGAGAGAGAGAGAGAGAGAGAGAGAGAGAGAGAGAGAGACTGGGAATAGGAACCATAAAAAGAACTATTTTACATGGGGAGTTCTCACAGGGTAGTCTTGGAACGGAGGGAGAGATTCTGAGGGAGGCCGATCTTTCCCTTTCCCTTCCTTCATGACATTCCAAAACAATGACCTGAAGTCAGCATTGTCCAGACTCAACCTGAGCTGCAGTGGGATACCTGGGTGTGCCTTAGCTTCAGCTATCCAGGACACTCATATCTGCTCCTCATTTCACTTTCTTTTCTTTTTTCTTCTTCTTCTTCTTCTTTTTTTTTTTTTTTAGTATAATAGACTTTTTTAAAGTCACTGCCTATGTACTGAGACAGAAGATTGTATTTACATAAGCAGAAGACGTAACATTTTACAACTTCTAAAATCTATCTCAACAATTACAATGACCTTGCATGTCAACACAAAGGGGAGGCATAAATGTTTAAATCTATGAAATCAAATTGGAATACTTAGTGTAAAGAAAAATTAAAAAGCTTTCAAATAAAGGCCATTATTATTATTATTATTATTATTATTATTATTATTATTTTGGTACTAGGGAATGAACTCAGAAGCACTTGACACTGAGCCATAACCCCAGCCCTATTTTATATCTTATTTAGACACAGGGTCTAATTGAAGTGCTTAATGCCTCGCCTTAATGAAGCTCACTTTGAACTTGCCATCCTCCAGTCTAAGCCTCCTGAGTCGCTAGGATTACAGGCGTGCATCACCACAGCTGGCCTAAAAGCCATTATTGAACCTACATGAAGAGCACAACTTGAATTTTGAATTCATTCATCTTTTAAAGCTCTCCTCTGAATAACTTCAGTTCTAAGCATGGAATTCAGTCCTGTGACTATTCCTTGGATTGAAGTTTGGCAATAATGTAGTCCAACTGCCTCCTTACTTCACACTGTGGGAAACTGCTCATGTCATAATATTGAGGGGCAATTTTCAGCAGCCATTGTGGCTTGATATCTGTATGTGTCCAGATGTAATTCTTTGTTGTTAGAACTAACTCATTATAAAGCACCCTTTCAGCCTTGTGGTCAAGAACTCTACAGGGATGCAACTGAATGAACTGATTACCTTTCACAGTTAAGTAATGGCCTGTTCCTTCTTAATGTGCCACCTGCATAAAATACCCAGTACCAAAGCTTTTCTTATGTTAATATAATAGTCCCTGATGATAAAGTCAGTACTTCTATGAGGCATAGAAGTACTGTCCATAATCTGTCCATAATTCGAGATAGCTACTGGCGTACATTGTCTGTGGATATCAGGGACTGGTAGTTGATGAAGTTGCCATAACACCACTGAACCGACCCATGATTTTGTTTAAAAGCATGATAGACATTCAGCAGGGTCAGATGATCTCCATCTATGTGGGAAAATCTCATCTTGGCCTCATCTGCAGCTTTCTTGGCCTCCATGGGGCAAACAAAACACTGTGGGACTGACAACATAGCAGTAATAGATAGGACCTCAATAGAACAATTGTAGTTGCAACTTGCAATAACCATTTTAGCAAGCTGTGGATCTAGAGGAAACTCTGCCATCATGGATCCCAATTCAGTCAGAGCTCCATCATCACTTAAAGCACCCAGATAATGCAACATTTTTAGGGTTCTCATCAGAGTTTCAGGAGCTGTGGATCCATAAAATCAAAATGCACCAATTCATCAAAACCAAGTTTCTCCAACTGTAACACCACTGATGCTAAATTAGAATGCACAATCTCAGGATAGGTGTTATCCTTCATTCCTGTTTTATAATGTTTCTCTGTGTAAATCCTAAAGCATTTCCTAGGTCTGGTATGTCTAGGTCAACCAGCTCTGAAGCTGATCTGAAGCTGCTCTAATAGCTGTCACCAAAAGAGTGACAGTGATGTCAGTGATGTCCTGCAATGTTAGTTGACACGACCACCATTCTTCTAATTACTCCATTTTATTTATTGGGAGGTGGAGGGTGCTACTGCTGGGGTGGAGTGCAGAGAAGGGTGGAATGATTTTTTTTTTTTAATATATTCTTGACGATAACACTTAGATGAACTGAGAAGAAAAGTTAGACAAGTCTATGGCTTTCTCAATTCTGTAAACTGTTTTAGAAATACCTTATCTTGATTTTTAAAAATTTTTGTTTTTTTATTCTAATTTGTTATATATGATAGCAGAATGCATTACAATTCATATCTTTTGGAATAACTATTTTTAAGTATTTATTTTATAGTTGTAGGTGGACACACAATATCTTTATTTCATTTTTACATGGTGCTGAGGATCGAATCCAGTGCCTCACAGGTGCTAGATGAGCGCTCTACCACTGAGCCATAACCCCAGCCCAGTGGAATAATTTTAATGTCACCAACTTCAGAACCCATAACATCAACCTCAAGCTTTATTCTTTTATAGGCTTCATCAATTTCTTCTTGATTGGTAAAGAAAAGTAGAAGATCTCCCTCCTCCTCTTCCCACATATGTATCTGGATCACTGTTTGAATTGCTGCTTCAAGATAAACTCTCTCTGGTTCTGGAGTATAAAAGATCCTCAACAGGATATATGAGGCTAGGCATAATTAATAGTGGACAGTGATCAAAGTAAATCTGAATTTTCCCTCATGTAGAGTAGTATTCGTAACTATAACCTTTAAATCCAATCGATGTTTTACAACTTGCATTGAAACACCCATGAGAATATATGTAGCCAGTGTTCTTTCATGAGCCTCATCAACGATTATTGCACCATATTGCTCCAGGAGGGGATCGTTCATGGCTTCATGAAGTGACATCTCATCAGTCATATACTTAAGTATTGTTTTTGCACTATTGCAGCCTTCAAATCAAATGGAATAACCAACTTCCTGGCCCAACAGCACATCTATTTCATCAGCAACTCTCTGAACCACACTCATTGCAGCCACTCTCCTCGGCGGGGTACAGGCAACTCCTCTCTTGGGTCCTGGTGAAGATCGCACATACTCCACACACAACTGTGGAACTGTGTTGTCTTACCAGACCCAGTCTCCCCAACCAGAACAAATAACAAATAACCAGCATATCTGTAAACCTATTCAAACAAAGAGCTGAAGTCATTTCTTTAGAATATCATAGTATCAAGGTGTATAGGGTAAACTGGTGAGTGGGTTAATACACTGTAGAAGTGATTTGTGTCCTGCACGTCCAGTGTGTGCGCTGAATAGGCAGAATGTGTTGAATAAGATAAATGGGAAGGTTTCAAAGGTCATAATACAGCACTGATAAGCACAGCAATTGGTTGAAGCTCACAATTCCTTCTGGCTTTCTTTCTCCCTCTCTTGCTCTCTAAGCCCTCTATCACATTCTCAGTCCTTCTTTCTCTTGTTCCCTGCAGGCTTCTGGTTGGAGGAGTTATCCTCCCCTAGGTCCAACCAGCGCAATTTGGGCATCTTAGTCTTTGAGCAAGTGGTTTGGAAGGAATTAAAAAGAAAAAAGGTGGCGACTGTATTGGCACAGTGGAGAAGAACCACTTAACTCTTGGGGATGCCCACCCTCTAGCTACAACTTCCTCACTCCACTCTTGAACCTCTGCAAAAGCTGAACATTGAAGACAGAACCATGACCCATTGCCAAAGTATTCCTTCAGTAGAATCAGAGTCTCAAAAAGCACCACAGCAACAGGATGCAAGCCAACCTCACTGGAGTGCCTCCCTGTGAATAGCTCTCTCCAAACAGCTGTATTCCTTTGTGATGTACCCACTCTCCAGCCTCCACTCCAAAAGGAAAAGGGCAAAGAGGATTATTCAAATGCTTTCCACCTTATAGACTGCCATGAAATAAAGAAAAAGATCCTGCCCAGAGTTCTAGCTAATTCCCTCAGAAAGTATTTCCTCCTACCTTCCAGAAAGTTCTCTCAGTTTGGATGTCAACTTTCCACTTCTCAGTTTCTTCCTTGGATCTCTTCAGGTTTTGCAACATTTCCTCAAACTTCTCCTGTGAGAAAGGAATCACACCAGAGTCAAGGGAAGAACTTTCTTAGCACCAAGAGAGAGGATAAACCTGGAAGAAATCAGGTTGATCTCAGAAGAAACTAGAGCTTTCAGAAACTGTATGAATAGACAATGGTAATGTATGAATTGGAAGAAAACCTGGGGTGGAAGGTGTCTTCTCTAAGTCTCTGGAAATAATGTTACCAACCTCTCACCAACAGTAGTCTAAATATTTTTGCACTAGAACAGGAACCTGATTTTGCAGCAAGGAAAGAACTTATATACCAACCTTTCTCATTCACTCTTCTGCTGAAAGAGCTTTTCTTGGACTCGAAATCTCTACTCATCTAGCACAAGGCGCAGTATTTTTATGCTCCCTGTCCAAGAGTTTCTACTCTAGGCTTAGCAATTAAGTGAAGGTAAAAATTCATCCTTTAGGCCTCAGAAGGTAATCATAGCATAGCTTAGAAACAAATCACAGGCATCGGTTCCATGACACAATGTAATTAGACGAGTGTCAAGAAGAGATATCGTCTCTGTCCTCCCCCCACCTGATCTCTTACCTGGTACTCCTGGACAACCTCCTCCAAGAGGAATGTGGAGTGTCCACGGTGCTCCTGAGAACGCTCACAAAGCAAGCAAATTACTGTCTTGTCTTCCTGACAGAAGAGTAGGAGCTTCTCTCCATGACGTGCACAGTGATACACCTTCTGCTCCTCCTCTGGGTTCAGCTTGATGCCCCTGAGCCTCTCCACTATGTTGGCCAATTGCCAATTAGGCCGCAGGTTCTCAAACTGGTAACTGATTCTGCACACAGGGCAGTTGCTCTTCTCTTTTTGACTCATCATGGACTCACAGATTGATGTGATGCAGGCCTGGCAGAAGCTGTGGCCACAGTCAAGGCTCAGAGGCTGTGTGAGGAGATCCAGGCAGATGGGGCAGGTCACCTCCTCCTTTACATTCCCCAGGATTGCTGCAGCCATAGATCTGTTTCCTGCTCCTGTCTGTCCTGACTTCTGAGATTCCCCCTGCTCAGATTCCTACATGATTGGAAGATCAAAATTGGGCAGAGTAAGAAAGATTGAAATAGAATGGATACTGACTATGTAGAAATGATAATAGACCCAGACCAAAATTTTTTAAAAAGAGGAGAAACAAAGAACAGAGTTTGGTAACATTGTGTAAGATCTTTTCATAATAAATATCAAGTAGGTCACGTCACATGATATATTTCATATATTTAACGACTATTATTTCCCTTTACTATTACTGGAAAGGCAGAGAAATAGAGGTCTGTTCTAGCAAGAATTTTGTGTAACCTACCATCTATCCTTGCCTGTTTTTCCCCAGGTCAAAAACACATCCCCAGTGTTAAAAGCACCACACCACTTATGCCTCAGGCATTTCACCCTTGCTCTTTCCCAGTATAGAAAGCTCCCTGATATTATTATGACTCCTTACCTGTTATCTTATCATAAAGAGCTGCTCTGACCACCTTACCAAGATTTCAAACACCATCATCTCTGATACTTATGCAATGCTATTTTTTCTTATCAAAAGCACATAAAAAATAAAAATGAGTGGGTGCTCCTGGGAGTGTGTCTGAACCTCATAAATTATAATCCTTTACTAGATGTGTGAATGGAGCTATTAAGTGACTTACTATTTTCAATGTGATTTATCTTTAATACATTGAGGTGAGATGAACTTATTCCATTTAGGGTCCATTTAGAAGTCTCCTCTCTACAGTTAATCCAAGACAAAAGAGCTAACTGCAGGTTACCTATTGGTCTTGCAATCATTCTACAAAATGTCACTGACGATGTGTTAGCAACTAGATTAAATATCAAAAATGTAAGATGAGCCCAAGCACAGTATAAACAACTAGGGATTAATCAACTGGACAGGCATAGTAAATTAAATAGCCAGAAGGAGCAGACATGACAACCACTAGTAGAGAGATGGGCAAGTTGCTGCAAGACTAAATAAAAGGGGCAAAGAGAAGATTTTCCAAGAATTCCAAGGTGAAATCAAAGGTTTAACAAACCAAAAAAGTATGAAGGGGAATATGGGATGTAAAAGGAGACAAACGTGTTAGGTAAAATAAACTACCCTTATGAAGAGCCTACTCATGTATGACACAAGCTCTTCAATGTTTTTGAAATTGCTAGCATAGGCTAGTGTGGTGGCATGTGCCTGTAATCCCAGCACCTTGGGAAGTCAAGGCAGGAAGATCGCAAGTTTGAGGACAGTCTTAGCAACTTGGTGCAGATTTAAGTAACTTGTTGAGACCCTTTCTCACAATAAAAAATTAATAAAAGGGCTACGGATGTGGCTTAGTAGTTAAGCACACGATGGTCTAATTACCAGTACCTAAGTAAATAAACAAATGAACAAAATTGCCAGAATGCCTGATGTACAGTGACTTGTAGGGCTTTGGTATCATATAAGTCTGCAGGAGAGAGAAAATGTGACACTTCTCAATTATATAACACTTAAGGACTATTTTCTAATAATAGGGAGAAAAATATCAGTCTAAAAAAGTTCCTGTGTCACCCCAAACAGAGCTTTGCCTCAATCATGCAACTGTGTGTACTGGGGCCAATCTGACAGCGTGCCTACCTCTCAGGGAAGCAGAGCCCCCATTGAGCTAGTCCATCCTGGTCTTTAGGCCAAAGAGCAGAGGTGCCCTTCTTCCTCAGAACCAAATTTTCACTCTGGAATCAGAGCTGCTGTGGCACCCAGCCTCCCGGGAGTGGAGTCATCTCTGTGCCATACCTCTTTGAGCCTCATATGCTGTGGTGCCCCAACTTCTCAGGACAAGGTGTTATCACTGCACTGTTCCTGAGCTGGGAAATGCAAGGCCTAAGCCACAGCTGTGGCCCACATTCCTAGGTCTTTGCTGCTGCTGCACCATGGCCCCCAGAGCCTGGGCTTCCTCAGAATCCTACTGTCTTGGTCCATATTTGTGCTGCTACAAAAAAATACCTGAGACTATGTAATTCTTTAAAAACAACAACAACAAAAACATTTATTTCTTAGGTTGTAAGGGCTAGAAATTCCAAGATTAGAGATCTATGTCTGCTGAAGCTTTCTTGGGCACCATCTTGGGACAAAAAGAAGTGCAACGTGTAGGTTCAGAAGACTAGCACCTTCCACTCACTTCTGACACATGCCTGTCATTCTGAAGCCAGAATTAGGCAGTCAGTATAGATAGGTAAATCGAGTCAGGTGATATACCTAGCCTAGTTATCTCATTAGATCAGAAGCCAGCTTGTCACAAGTTATGAAGGATTCATTTCTGTTTTCTGTAAAAATATCAGGATGTCTGTATGGCCTGGCCATTAGTTGATGTTGTAAAGCTGATTGGAATGCCTGCCCGTGCCCTGAACTCACCCATGTCTGGTTTTCCCTGACCATATAACAACCCTTTCCTAAATCTTAGTGACGCCTCATAAATTCTGGCCTTCCCTGGCTGGATAACGACCCTCTCTGAGTCTCTAAGATCTCAATAAATTCTGATGCCAGGGCCAGCAAAAATGTAAACTTGTGTAATGCTCCTCAGAGTGTTGTTATGTGTAACCCCCCTTTGTGTAACTTTTTGGGCTATAAAACTGGGCCACAAAGAAGCCTCGGGGCTGTCCTTGGCTCCCACAATTTTGAGGGGCAAGGCAGCCCGGCCAGTCGAAATAATAAGCTTGCTTTAATTTGATTTAAATTGGAGTCAGTGGTCTTTTCTTGCGCCGTTGGTCTAACACAGGTCCCATAAAGGAGGCCATTTTTTTTTATTGGATGTTCAAAACATTACAAAGCTCTTGACATATCATCTTTCATACATTTGATTCAAGTGGGTTATGAACTCCCATTTTTACCCCAAATACAGATTGCAGAATCACATCGGTTACACATCCACATTTTTACATATTGCCCTATTAGTGACTGTTGTATTCTGCTACCTTTCCTATCCTCTACTATCCCCCCTCCCCTCCCCTCCCATCTTCTCTCTCTACCCCATCTGCTGTAATTCAATTCTCTCCCTTGTTTTTTTTCCCCTTTCCCCTCACAACCTCTAATAACAATGAGGGTCTCCTTCCATTTCCATGCAATTTCCCTTCTCTCTCCCTTTCCCTCCCCCCACTCGTCTCTGTTTAATGTTAATCTTTTCCTCATGCTCTTCCTCCCTGCTCTGTTCTTAGTTGCTCTCCTTATATCAAAGAAGACATTTGGCATTTGTTTTTTAGGGATTGCCTAGCTTCACTTAGCCTATCTGCTCTAATGCCATCCATTAAGGAGGCCAATTTTGAGTCCTGGAAGTTGGAGTCTGTCCCCTGAGGGATTGAAATGTTAATTCCTTCAGAGCCCTTCCTGCACCCTCATCAGGAACCTGCCCTTGCTCCAACAGGTTGCTAAGGTAACCTGTCCCAGGAATTGTCTCACCCCACAGACAGCTATAAGCTTGTTAAATAATGTGCTGTGGGCTGCTCAATCCTGCCCTTCCCCCTTCAACCCCCCTATTTCCCACCTTTTGGCCACCCCACAGAGCATTCCTGGGCCTATTCAAGTAAGCAGGAAGGAGAAAGATAAGGGGAAGAGAGCAGAACAAAGGAAGCCTAGGACATATAAAAAGGCAGAACACCTTGTTTCTGGGGATACCAGGATACAAGCTATGGCTCCCTTCTTCCTCCTGGGGGAAGTCTATGTTACCTCTTTTTAAATAAAACCCTGCCTTATATGCTTGCTTCTGCATGCTTCTCCAGTGTTCAAACTTCAACATGCAATGGAGACTTGTCTCGTATATAGGTGGCATTAATTCCACTGACTATGAAGGCAAAGAAAGGAAGATCACATGTTCAAAGTCAACCTAAGCAAATTAATGAGACTCTGTCTCAAAATTTATATATATATATATATATATAAAGAAAGGGAATGGCGATGTGTGGCTCACTCATTGGTTAAGCACCCCTGGATTCAATCCCTGGTATTAAAAAAAAAAAGACATTTTTGTAATTTCCCATGTCGTTCACCAGTTCTTGTCTCTTAGCTGAGTTCTGCTTTTGGCAGATATGGCTCAAGGGGAAGGAAGAGCAAGGGTGGTGACTTATTTTTATTGTTTAATTACATAGAGAACAATGATTTTCATGTGACACATTTATGCATGCATGTAACAAACTTCATTACAGTCCATCCCAAGTAGCCCCTTCTCTCTCCCTCCTCCCATTCTCCCCTACTTTTACCCTACAGTTCTCTCTTCTCTTTTCAGGAGATCCTTTTCGTTCTTCTTAGAGTAAACATGTGAGAAAATATACAACCCTGGACTTTCTTTGTTTTTAAGGAACTGCAGTAATTCTGTGTCTGGGTGGGGGCTGTGAAATAGGCCTGGCTAGATAAGAGGCCACAAAGCATCAGGGCTTCTGAATGCAGGCCAAGGTGATGGGAATGGATCTGTAGCTGCAGATCACATTATTACCCTGATGGGCATTATGCTTTCAGTTTTAAAGATCTCTCCAGCTCTGCCACAGTTGTTGGGGGAGGGAATATCTATCCAAGGAAAAAAGGACTCTGGCACGCTTTACCAAGGTGCAATTCAAAATTCCAGACCAGGAGGGAGACAGGGTTAGGTTCAGCGTGGACAATTAAGGTCCCTCCAGGAAGCCAATGCCTTTCATCCCTTTACTCCCAACTTCTTTCACAGCACCCCTCCCCCAGGCTGTTTTCAGCAGGGAATCCTGGAGCTGGGCCAGCAGGCCTTCAGAACAGCTTCCTGGCAAGAAGTCAAACTCACCCAAGCGAATCCGGGTTTTCTTCTAAAGTCTTCCCAACTCTGCTCTCCGCAAATTGGCTCAGTAGCTCTTCAGAAACTCATGCGAAGTGGGGTCCGCGGGATTGGGCAGATGTGGGCAAGATTCCTTCTCCAAACCTGCCTCCACCAGGGCGTTCCCCCTGAGCTTAGTGCACCTCCAGAGAAACGAAAGTTAAGTTCTTGAGGGCGGGGAAGAGAAATTGGGCCAATGTGCTGCCTTCACGTAAGCCTCTTGGTCCCCCTGCACACCCCAATTATTGGGCCCCTGTGCAGGCCTGCCTTCCCCAGGAGGAGGGGTGGTAAAATGAAGGGACCCCTTACCCATTCAACTTGCTATCTATTGCCTGGCCACAGGTCGAATTACTGTAGCTCTGAAATATGTTATCTGTTACCTAGTATGTTGCCCTCTGGGTATCTTTTGCTCTACTGTTGAGTATTTTATTTCCCAGATTTTCGAAATTATGAGTGCATGTCAATTATATAAATTATGGGTTTGATTGTGACATTTCCAGATGTGCACATATTGATTTATTCATGTCCACTCACCCTACTGTCTTCTTTAACCCTCTTGTCTCTTCCCCCTTCTCTGGTCCCTTTCCCCTTTACAGGATCTTGTTATCCTGTCACTTCCAACATAATTCGTATCAACCCAACATAGTACTGAAAGTTAGAAAAGGTGCTCCTAATGGAAATTCTTCCCATGTGCTCCTCTTGTTACTGATACCTTAGCTGGGTTGTGCTTTCAGCCAGCTGATGTGGCTCATAGAGAAGGGTATACATAGTTAAGGATATTTAGAGTACCGACATAATTCCTTGAGTCTGGGCTTGGGGGTTTTACAAGATGAGTAAACCATGAAGCCACAGATCATTGCAGCTGCCACACCATTAAGAGTTCCATACTCAGAGGGTTTGATGCTAGAAATTGACCTGGAAAGCCATGCAGAAATATTACAATATTTTACACTTACAACAGATAAACTATGAAGCCTCAAAGAACTGCCCATCTGACCCTATTGTCTTCTCCAAATTATGTATTTCATACTTGAGAAGGGCCAGGCCTAATTCTCCACTGCTACTCTCTGTGGAACTGGTCCAGAAAGCTGGGCTGTGGCCCATAGACCATTCATAGCTTTCTAGGGCTCCTCACTGGAAGCAGAGGTGAAGATTCAGTCAGTACCCTCTGAATTAGGAAATGAAAATATTTGAGGAGAGGGTGATGAGAAGAACTGCTGTGTGCAGCTGCTATCACTTAAGACCATCATTAGTAAATCCATCCCCCTCTCCACACTGTACCCCTCAACTCTAAATTTCATAAAGTCAGGAAGAGAATTTCTCTATTTCCCCCATTTTCTCATATTGACTACAAAGTCATGCATATAAGAGTGACAGTTAAATAGATATTTAGATATATAGTTATAAGAGTAATTTCTAGTTCTGTGGTTTAAATGTGAATGAGAAACAATTAGAGACATACCAAAAAAGGATATTTAATCTGGGTACTCCCAGAGCAGTTAAGTTAATAAATAAAAATACCACTGTGTATATAATGTAAATCAGGGCCATTTGTGTCACTGCTGGAATTCACATAAAGAGGTATGGAAATAAGGAGGAATAAAACAGCCATGCTGGATGAAGACTAAAGTGCCTGGCTCAGGATTGATAAATTCATACACATTTGTGCATAGTTTTGGGCAAAGTCCCTAAAGACACAATTCCAAATATTAAACTCTCAAAAGATCAAATCCCCAAAGTCTAATATCCTGAAAAATCAAAATCCCCAAAACATATTCTGAAAAACATATTCCTATAAAATTCTTTATAAGTCATCTGTGTACATTTTTAAAAGAAGATTATTTGAGAAACAGAACACTTCATAACCTCTTCACATATTAAGATATGCAATGATCTCATACATATTTTTGTAAGCATGAACATTCAGGCATATGTACAGCAGTTGGACAGGTTTAACAGTGATGGGAAGATGAAATATAGACCGGTCCTGGTCGACCTTCTATAGTTATTTTTTCCTGCCAACACAGATTGGATGGTGCCAGTCACAATGGATCTTACCCATCTAGGCCACTCATAGTTATACACTCATGTATCTAGAAACCCTCACAGACCTCAAAAATAATGTTTTATCAGGTTTCTGGGTTTTCATTTCAACTAAAATGATGCAAGAATCCTGCCTACAACCCAAACACTAAGTCTTTCCCCACAGTTTGATTTTTCCCTTCCTCTTGTATAGCCTCCCCCAACTGCTCACAGAGGGAATTGCAGCTTTCAGAATTTCAGCTTCCAGGATTCCACTTTCAGGGTTTTAATCTTTTGAGATTGTGATTGCAGGATTTTAGACTTCAGAGATTTTCATCATTTAGGATTTTCCCTTTGAGGATTATGATGTTTGAGATTATGACATTTGGGATTGTGTCTTTCCAGATTAGGTTTGGCAGTAGTCACACAAATTCATTTGTGCACACATATTTATATATACATATAATAGTGAATATAATTAAATGTAAATACATAAACACTTTGCCAGTTACTCTGTTAAAAGCATCAGAAGAAGGACACATTTATATAAAAATAAGTTAAAGGAATTTGTAAACAGAGATTCTCATTATGCTCCTAATGCTAAGGAGCAGGAGAGGCAGATTAGTTTTAGGTCCATCTTACTCCAACATCACTGCTCATTTCTCTGCACCAACTACCATGGAGGAGGCAGCAGCCTGATTCTGAAGGTGCTGGGGGCAGAAGGGGCAGCCCAGGAAGTGCTGAGCTGAGGCATCTTAAGCTAAACCCTGGAGACCAAGAAATATAATTTGACATTCTAAATCCGTGCAGCCATAAATGAGGCAGGAGAGGGTCATGATGATGGATAATTTGCTGAACTACTTCATGCCCAGCATGCTACTGCTGAAAATAAGAAAATATTTTTAGTGTAGAGGTTAAACATTGTAACTGGATTGTTGAATGCTTGCACTTGGAAAACAGAACTGTGCATGAGGATATCACCACATAATGGCCCTTATCAAATCAACTAATTTCTATGAGGTTCAATTTCTTCTGAAATATATACATAAATATAAGTATGAACACATATAAGTATAAACATAAATAAACACAACAAAACTTACTTGAAATGATATTGTGAGAAATAATAGAATATTTGTAATAACTTCTGCTATTTCTTGGCAAATAAGCATTGACACAGAGTTGTACCTATTATTTTTTCTTGGTTTCTCTGATTTAAAATAAATATTTTTTAAAATGAGTATTTACTTTTAGTTTTTTTTCATGATTTAAGGTTATTAACTTTGTTTAATGAAATAGAATAATTTGTTTAAATAGTCATAGCCCTTAATATATGTTACCAAATTATAAATATTACATCACTGTAAAATATCTTTTTTCTTATCATATTCATAGCCATATAATCTGATTTTATAATTGTAATAATATCTTCAATATCACTCAATATGGTAGATGAAGACTATATTAGTTTTCTATTGCTGTATAAAAGGCTACCCCAAACTGAAGGACATAGAAGGCTTCGGTTAGCTCACAGAGTCTGTCTCTCATAAGTGTTGGCAGCAGTTTAGAAGGGTTCTGTCTTTCAGAACCTCAGCAGTGTGTAGTGAAGGTGTCTACTGGGAGGTTAAAGGAGAAAAGGGTCTGGTTCCAAGATAACTCAGGTTAGTTGTAGAATACAGTGCCTTGCGCTTCTAGAACAGAGGCTCTCAGCTTCTGAAGACTGTCCAAATTTCCTGGTCCATGCACTTCTCCATGGGTAGTTCACAGGATGGCTGCTGCTTCTTCAAGGCCAACAAGAGAAAGGGAGCTACTGCTCCAGTAATACGGTGTTAGATCATAGGGCACAGTCACAGTGCTGGCATCTCTTCACCTTGGCCACATACTGTTAGTTATGAGGAATTCAGTAGTTCTGTCCACCCTTGAGGTGGGGAGGGAATGCACAGAGGCAGGAACATCAGGAGACAGGAGTCACTGGGGGAAGAGGGGAGCTTCAATACACAGCGATTTGGAGACAGATGGGGAAATGATGCCCTCACCACATCTTGGATCCATCTGCCAATGGGATGGCCAGAAGATTCTGCTCAGGTCCCAGAGCAATAGATTGAAACTTCCGAGTGAGGCAGAAAGCATGTGGATCCCCTTTGAGATCACTTTGCCCAGAAGCCTGAAAATGACCCTAGAATTTTATTTAGATCCCCTGCAGAGGTAATCTTCCTAGTAAGCAAAAGTGTCATAGTGTAGGGTTTGTTATAGCAAATCTCTGGAGTGCCCTGCCAGCAACCCACTGCCCTGAAGACAGAACACAGCAGCCAAGACAGGAGCAAAAGCAACAGCAGCAACAGCAGTATCCACATGTCTCTGGGCACTTCCAGGAACACCTGGGGAGGAACACCTGGGGAGGAACACCTGGGGAGGAACACCTGGGGAGGAACACCTGGGGAAGCCCTGCTCAACTCCAGCAGGTTGCCCTGCATAGCCCCCAGAAGTCCTGGCTGTGAAACACCTGGGACAGTACTCCATCCAGCTTTTTTTTTTTTTTAAATTTTAAGAGAGAGGGAGGGGGGGGAGAGAGAGAGAGAGAGAGAGAGAGAGAGAGAGAGAGAGAGAGAGAGAGAGAGAATTTTTAATATTTATCTTTTAGTTCTCGTCGGACACAACATCTTTGTTGGTATGTGGTGCTGAGGATTGAACCGGGCAGCACGCATGCCAGGTGAGCGTGCTACCGCCTGAGCCACATCCCCAGCCCTCCATCCAGCTTTCTAATCTCTCCCTCCAAACAAGAAAACATGTCCAGATCCTGATTGGCAGCTTGTGTTGACTCACCTGGGTGCTGTTCCTTCTGCCCCTGCCTGTGCCTTGCCCTCCTTGATAGGCCAAGTTCTCATGCTAAGAGGTCCTCCTAGCCATGTGACTGCCGGGAGGTCTTATTGTTGGGAAAGCTTGAAGACATTTCTCTGGCAGGTATCAGTACTCAGTGCTTCTCAGCTTTCTAGCTCTTTCCCCTTGGGCTTCCCCTTCCCCTCCAGATTCATAAAATTTCAGAAGCCTTTGTTCAGGGCCCCAGTGAGTGCTGATCCATCCAGCAACTAGTACACCTCTCCTGAGGAAAGCGGAATGGGGAGGAGGCATTTCCTCATGGTTTAACTTCTTATTTATTTATGTGCTTATATTTTTATTGGTTCTTTTTAGTTTTTTTTTGTAACTTTAGGATTCATTTTGATATAATTATGAAAGTATAGAATACAATTTGCTCTAACTTAGTCCCCAGTACTTCTCCTTTCCTTCCCCACTGCCCTCTGTCTCTTCCCTTTCCTCTACTGATCTATTTACTTTTTTGTTTTGTTTTAATGTCTTATACATGATGGTGAGATTCACTGTGGCGTATTCATATATGTCCTTAGGAAGGTTGGGTCAGATTTATTCCTCTGTTCCTTCCTTATCCTGATCCCTTTCCTTCCCTGTCAATCCTCTTCCTCTTGTCTACTGGTATTTCTTCTGTTTTGATGGAACATTTTCTCTCTCTGTCTCCGTCTTTATCTCTCTCTTTCTCTCCCTCTAATTTTGCACTATTAGAAAAAAAAATACAACCTTTGATTTTTTGAGTCTGGCCCATTTCACATAGTATGATAGCTACCCATTCTATCCACTTATCAGTAAACGACATAATGTCATTCTTCTTATGGATGGTTATACCCCATTGCGTATATATACCATTTTCTTTATCCATTTATCTGTTGAAGGGTACCTAGGTTTGTTCCGTAACTTGGCAATTGTGAATTGTGCAGCTATAAGCACTGATGTGGCTATATCCCTATAATATGCCTATTTTAACTGATAACTGAAGAGTGGGATGGCTGGAACATATTTGGTGGTTCCATTCTTAGATTTTTGTTTGTTTGTTTTCAGTACCAGGGAGTGAACTCAGGGGTAATTAGATCGAGACATATCCCCAGGCCTTTTATTATATTTTTTTAAAATTTTTATTTTGAGACAGGATCTCTCTAAGTTGCTTAGGGTCTCACTACATTGCAGAGACCAGCCTTGAACTTGCAATCCTCCTGCTTTAGCCTCCTGAGTTGCTGGGATTACAGGAGAGTACCACCACATTCAATGCATAGAAAATATTTTCACAGTATACAGAATTGTGGACTAATCCTTATTTGACTTTTCCTTTTATTTTTTTAAGACATGTCATTTCATTATTTCTAATTAGAGGTTGTGTTAGTGACCTTTATATCACTATAACAAAATGACTGAAATAATTAACTTATAAAGAGGAAAAGGTTATTGTGGTTCATAGAGTTAAAGTTTCAGTTCATGATTAGCCCATTGCTTTTAGGCTTCTAGTGAGAATTAGGATGGCAATGGAGGAAAGTGGCATGAAAGAGCAGAGCAAAGGTGCTTACCTCATAGCCAGAAAGCCAAAAAAGAGGAAGAGGAAGGGGCCAGGGCCCTCAGTGCCCTTTGAAGGCAGGACCCCAGTGACTCGTGGATGTCCACCTTCTAAAAGTTCAGTAATCTCCCAATAGCACTACCCTGGAGACAAAGTCTTTCATTCATGGGCCTTTTGGAGGATAATCTATTGATTTTTTGTGTTGTTTCCTATGGCTATAGACAAATTTTTCTCAGAACATTTATTATGATGTTCTTGATGGTAGCTTTCTTTGTATTTATTCTTCTTAAAGTTGTCTTTCACTAACCTAGGACCGTTTTATTTGAGGGCAGGGAGGACAGCTAATATATCTTTAAATATATTTTGAAATATTTACTTTCCCTCTTCTTCCTTGAATAATGTGTGTTATTCCTTTGATATTGTCCCCTTTGTATTTTTTTTCTTTCATAATCTACGTATATAGTTTTTAGGCCAGAGAATATTTATTGATTTACCTTTAAGTTTACTTACTCTTTCTTCTGCCATCTTTAATCTTCTATTAAATCTGTTCAGTGATTTTTAAAGTTTTATTTATTATTTTTACAGTTTTCTAATTTTGTCTCAGTAGATATTTGATATCCATAAATTTATCACTGGATCAGGATCTCAAATCACTATACTAAGCTTAATTTAGGTTGGAATGTCTAGAAGAACAGGTCAGGATATCTGGAAAGGTGAGCAGAAGGAGGAGGTAAAGAAAGAGAAGTCAGTGTGAGCCACCTTCTCACAAAACATCCTTCAAACAACCAGGATACCTGAAAATAAATCCACGTATCCATATGACAAAATAGCTTGAATAAGGAAAAATTTAGAAGCAAATGCAAATGAACAACAATATGTGCCATGTAAATGCATCTAGTATTACTGATATATCTAGCATAGTAACACTAATCAAGAGTAGTGAATTCAAGCTGGGCACAAAGGCTGATGCCCTTAATTTCAGCTACTTGAGAGGCTGATGCAAAAAGTTAAAGTTGAAAGGTCTAGGGATGTAGCTCAGTGGTAAAGTGCCCCTTTAGTTACTGCACTTTTTAACTCTCTATTCTTAGTGCCCCTTCAGTATTAAAGAAAAAAATAGTGAATTCAATGAGTATAATTTACAAAGTATAAAACTACAGACAGAATAATGGTTCTACAAAAAAAAAAAACCTTATCCTAAACCTAAGAGCCTATAATAATGTTAAGTTCCATGGCAAAAGGGAATTCAGATTCATGTAAATTTCAGTTGCAGTTCAAATAAAGTAATCAACATTAATATAGGGACATATCTTGCTTTATCGAAATAACTCAAATGCAATCACAGGATTGTTAAAAATGGAAGAGGAAGAGAATATTGGAGAATCACAGTAAAAGGTGACTATGGTAAAAAGGCAGAAGTATCATTGCTGATTTTGAAGACCAGTGGGCTTCCTGTGGCCAGAAAAAAACAAGGAAATGTTTTCTTTTAGAGTTTCTCAAAAGACATGAAACCATCTCAATACATTGTTTTCAACACTGTAAGATGAATAGTGGGCTTGTGAAGTGCAATAGATCATCTGTTTCTACTGTTTAAAGTCAGGAATTTAGGGGAATTTTTTTAGAGTGGCTGCATGATACAAATATACTCAGCATCCAAAAAAATGTATATTTGTATTTTTAAGTACATATAAGAATTTTAATCTATTATTGAGAAAATTTTATAAAACTACATTAATAAGAAGATATATTACATTTATATTTATAGAATAAATATTCAGTTTTACAAAAGTGTCAAATATTTCCATTTTAACACATAGATTCAATGCAATCAAATAATCCAACTTGTGTGGTGTGTGTGTGTGTGTGTGTGTGTGTGTGTGTGTGTGTGTATGTGTTAGTTATAAAACATAACTTCTAAAACTTTTATGTCAGTGCAAAGTACTGAAAATGGGTAAGAAAATTTTAAAGACAAAATTGCAGGACTTAAACTCCAATGTCAATAATCTAGAAAGTCTTAGTTGTATTGGAATAGTGTTGGTGAAAGTAAACATAAAGACTAAAGAATATTGAGAAAACAAAACTATTCTTAGGCTTCTGAGAATGCTGTCTCAACTGATGTTGTCGGATTTGTCTAGAGCTGAATATCCTGTGGGCCCAATATCCACAAACTATTAAAACCCCAGTGACATTCCATCTCAAGAGAAATTACTTATTATGATGACTTTTATCCCCTATGAGGAAATGGGAGTGGAGGGGCCCATCTAACCTAAATGACCTGGGAATATGAGCAAATGCATAAATGTTTTCATTTACTTCTTACGACAACATTTCCTAGTTTAAAATCATACTCAGTTTCTTCTAAATAGATAGTTCCTACCAACCCTGTTCACCAAGCAACAGAACTCAGAGTCTGGTGAGTTAAAAAGTGCAGTCACTTAGTGAAGAGAAAGGCCTTCACTGGCTCTGTCATTTCATCCAACAATGCAGACTCCCTTTACTCAGGGTCCAAGTATGGGCTGAGCCCTGAAGGACCTGGCCCTGACAGAAAGGGATTCTTCTGGCACCAATGATTCTATGACAAGGAGTTAGAGCCTGAGGAAACTATTGGCTTCTAGTGCAGACCAGCAAATATAGCTGGTCTGTCCTTAGAGCCAGGAATAGATGGATCCAGGAATTCAGAAGAAAAGGGCTCTCTCTCTGGGCAAAAGAAATGAAGTTTTCACTGAAGCAGCAGATCTGAGCTTGGATGTTTTATTTTTGCCTCCCTTTGTAGTTGTAATGATTATTGAGTTTTCTTCTCCTTCAGTGTTGTCCTGAGGTGGGGTGTATGTGTGCAGCAATTCTTTGCTATAAGTGGCATTCTCTCCAAAACTCCTGAGATGCTGGGAGCTTTCTCTGTCCACCTGCTTTTCAGGCCACAGGAGATCACATGACCATCATTTTAGATAGGATTTCATGGGGACTCTGTTGCTGTACATTCTCCATAGAAGCTCAGTCACTATAGAAGTTTAATTTGCATCAGTTCTGAAGATGGAACTTTTAGCAGGCATTCATACAGGATAATGGGAACTAGTTACTTTTCTCCTAGGTAGATATAGTGGTTTTGCTTGGGCTGATTGACGACTGTGAAATTAAACACTTAGCAAGAAGCGTCCTTCTGTAAAGCTTTGACTGGATGGGAGGCGTGGGGGGACCTAGAAGAGATGAGAGATGTCACAAAATCCTATGTGGTTTCTCCCAATCTCTTCTTGTATATAGGACAATGGAGTCCTGCCAAACACACTCATGCAAGTTGTGACTTTTGATGGTTTTGCAAAGTCCACTTCCTATACTTAAAAGCTTTTGAATGATTTTGCAAAAAAATTTTTTTGGTGGGTGTAAGGTAAAAGGAAAACTTCTTCAAAACTCATGTAAGGATGGCATATATGCTGCGGGGCTTCTCCAGTGCCATACCTCCCGGTGCCTTTGTGCCCATTTCCCTTCCCTTCTCATTTCAAAATACTATATAAACAGATCACAGAAGTGGAGTTAAAGTGTGAAGGGCATTTTCAATGTAAACACTACCCCAAATGTGTTATTTTCTCCACAGATGAAGCTTTTCACACATAGAGTCCAAACACTGGCGTACCGAAAAGAAAGGAGAACTTTGAGGAAAACAAAACTTTTTTTTTTTTTTGCAAAACTTCTTAGTATCTCTTTGTTTTAATTCCAGTGGAGGAGAGTTGGCTGTGTTTGATTTTGCCTATGACAAATTGCACTAGTTGTTTTCTGTTTTGGAGGCATTGTGAGACTCACTGATCATCACTGATCTATAAAGCTATCTCCCCAACTAGCAAAGGGAACAGAGATCCTCTAAGGCATCCAATATTGCCTGTGAAGTCTTGAATCATACTCTGAGCTCAATGTTTGTTGAAAAGGGGGAATGTTGTTCCTTTGTCCCTGAATGTTCTCTGGTAGATGGCATCTCAATAAATACAGCTCCAAATTTGAACCATATTTCAATTATTGAAATAAAAGTTCCCACATCACCCCAGCCCTGAAATGTGGCCCCTTTCTTCTCTTTTTGTTTTTTTTTCCTCCTGCTTTATCCAAAGTCTTCAATTTATTTCCATCAAATTCATTGCCTGAACATAAAATTTACTCTATGAAAGTCAGCAGTTCCTCATTCTTCACAGTATAACTTCATCATATATAACAGTTTTACTACTTTTATTATTCTCTTCCAGGTCCTCCTCTTCTAATCTCTTTTGCCTTTTTCTTCAAAATTGATTTTTTTCCCCTATGAATGAGGGCACAATTTAAATAATCCACAATGGAAAAGAAAGTTATTGATGTGTAATCATAAGAAATTATTGACCTCCAAAATAGCTATACCATAAGGTTTATTAGAATATATATATATATGTATGAATGTCAATGTACAAGACTAGTCACTCCCACAGGTGCCAGCTCATCATCCCTGGGAGAGGACATGCTTTTAATGTAGGAACCCTGAATGTGACAGTTGCAGTAACCAACTATTTTCAGCTCCACAGTGGAATTGGCAGATTTCAAAATTCACACTGACAGCTGGTTTGTCCTTAGGCTCAAGAACCAGTGGATCCCAGACTGAAGAGACCATGTCTAACTCAAGCTGCTACAACCCAAGTTCCTTCATCCTTCTTGGAATACCTGGCCTGGAGCACTTCCACCTCTGGATTGGGATTCCCTTCTGTGTCATCTACCTTGTGGCCATTGTGGGCAACTGCATCCTGCTCTACCTCATTGCAGTTGAGCGCAGCCTCCATGAGCCCATGTTCTTCTTCCTGTCCATGCTGGCCAGCACGGATCTCATCTTGTCCACTGCCACAGTGCCCAAACTGCTCAGTAACCTCTGGCTTGGCTCCCAAGAAATAACCTTCTCTGGTTGTCTCACACAGATGTTTTTCCTGCACTTCAGCTTTGCAGTGGACTCAGCTGTCCTATTGGCCATGGCATTTGATCGCTATGTGGCCATCTGCTTGCCCTTGAAATACAACACCGTCTTGACCCCACAGGTGATCATCAAGCTTATGGTGAGCATTGCTGTGAGGAGCTTCTCTATTGTCCTGCCAGATGTGTTTCTTCTAAAACGCTTACCATTTTGCAGGACCCGCATCATCCCACATACATACTGTGAGCACATAGGTGTTGCTCGGCTTTCCTCTGCTGACATTTCTGTCAACATTTGGTATGGATTTTCTGTACCTCTCATGACAGTCATCTCAGATGTCATCCTTATTGCTGTGTCCTATGTCTTCATCCTCCGTGCTGCCTTTCAACTCTCATCCCTGGGTGCCCGCCAAAAGGCCCTGAGCACCTGTGGCTCCCATGTCTGTGTTATCCTCATGTTTTACACACCTGCCTTCTTCTCTATCCTTGCTCATCGCTTTGGGCACGGTGTCCCTCGGAATGTCCTTATCCTATTTGCCAACTTCTATGTGGCCATCCCTCCTGCCCTAAATCCTGTTGTTTATGGCGTGAAGACCAAGCAGATCCAGGAGAAATTTATTCTTCTCATCACTTGGAAGAGGCCACAGTGAGTGGACACCAAAGGTGAAATTTAGATTAATTGATTTTTTGAAATTTTACGTAACATAGAAAGACACAAAATGAGGGTATACCTCTTAATAATTTAAAATTTAAGCATTCTACCCTTGTAAAGAATATAAGAAAGTGGAAAAGTAGAGAAAGACAAGCCATTTAAATTTCTGAAACATGAACTCTTTTCTTTAATACCTTGCCTCTGTGTGTGTGTGTGTGTGTGTGTGTGTGTGTGTGTGTGTGTAAAAGCTGATGCTGGATGCAGCAGAGCCAATCTAAGGTTCATATTATTCTTGTTGCTAATTTTGAAGATATTTGAAGAATAGATATTTCCCCCGATGCAACTCATCCTGTGGTTTTGAAATAAAAGCAAAATTCTTCTGCCTTCCTTTGTCAGGTAGTTATCAACATTCTCTGCTATAATCAAACACTATGTTTCAAACTTTGGTCCAGATAACATAGATTATTATTGCTTTTTCTTAAATTCTCTACTTGCTTTATTTTTTCCTCCCCATCTGGGAAAGCTTAGAGGTACATATTTTTGTACCCATTTTTCTTAATTAAATGCACAAAGAAATCCAACACTTTTAAAAAATATCCCTTAGATTTTTTTTTATGATTTAAGATTAATAATTAAAAGTATGTTTGAGAGAGTAATATTATTTAATTTGTTTTTGATTAAGGAGTCAGACTTAACAAAATTGTAGAAAGATGCTTAAAGGAGGATCCAAGCACAGAATACAGATTTATATGATTCTGAATTCTGAACTCTTCGTCTAATTACTTCTTGGGATTCTACTCACACTAATGCCTTACAAACTCTCCCAGGCCAAGTCTGGCTGGGCAAAATAACTGGGAGGTGACAAGCAACTTGAAGGTTGAAGCGGGAACTGCTTTATTGCGGGGAAACTCAGCAGGAACTGAGCAGGAACTCAAGGTAGCAGGCACCCAAGGTAGCGGGAGCCGCCTTATTTCAAAACAGCAGAGGTATATATACCTAACTCATTACACACAGCTTGACTCAATTGTAATCATCAAGTTACAGCAAACAGCCAATAAGGAATCTCTATCATCTTAATGGCTTGGTGGCGTTGCCTCACAAACCACTCCTCCTGGCAAACTGCCAGGCGCCCCTTGACTTGATTTGCGGTCCCCAACACTCCTAGATTATTTTCTCCAAAAATGATCTGGAAACTCACTCCGTGTCTCTGTACCAAGTGTTCTTTCCCATCTTCCTTCATGATAAATTGCACTATTAAAAATAGGAATGCGGGGGCTGGGGATGTGGCTCAAGCGGTAGCGCGCTCGCCTAGCATGCGTGCGGCCCGGGTTCGATCCTCAGCAGCACCACATACCAACAAAGATGTTGTGTCCGCCGAGAACTAAGAAAAAATAAATAAAGGTTAAAATTCTCTCTCTCTCTCTCTCTCCCCCTCTCTCACTCTCTCTTTAAAAAAAAAAATAGGAATGCTACTGCCTTAGAACTGTGACTTGCCTTTATTTCTCTTATGATGCCATCTGACAAAATTAACTCAACATACCTGATATACAATCAGAGACATGATAAGTTGTGGTATAAAAGTGTATTAAGAATTGTAATGCAAAATAATAAGAATAATAAATTGAAAAATTGAGTCTGAAGTTTCTATTATTCATTCCGGTGAATATAAACATCACTTTCTGCCCTTTATTATGACATGGAATTTGACAGAGCTTTAGTGTATTACCTATCTCTCTGAGAGTATTTCATAGTCTTTTTGAAGGATTTCCAACCTGTTCCTATGCACTCTATGAAAGCCATAATGAGCATTTTATAAGTTACGTGTGATTGGGTCACCATTACCTTGAAATTTTCCAGTGATTCCAGGTCCTCAGGACTATGGTTGAATATTGTCCTCCTTTAAGATGATTGCAGGACAAGGAAAACTTAAATGAAAAAAGCAAGCTCTCATAAAACTCCAAGTGTTACATTTTAGTTACATTTACTTATACTTAATTTATGTTTATTTACAATTTATAGCAGTTCCTTGCATCTTTGAGAAAGTAGTTCCAGAAATAATCTTTTTATATTGCCATACCCAGTGTCTTGTGATTGTACTTAATATAAAATTGGTATAAATTTCCAATAGGTTTGAGTGGAAGCCATCAATATTCATCTTGGGAAACTGTCTTAGGATAAGACCATCTAGATCCCAAATCTCCACTCAAAATAGAGGCATGTTTTAAATCATAATAAATATGTATTTAAAAATTGAAGGAAATAATGAGTAAAATTGGCATTCTGACATAAAGATCCTATTTGTATGTGTGTATTGAGATATGTTTTTTCTATCTGAAATGTTAGTGAAGTGGCTCAGAAGAGGCTCATATAGGAACTTTAATTTTGGCATTATTGAAAACTATCACTTATTTTCTTATGTGTTTTTCTATCCAATACCTGTTTCATATATTTCTTGAAGGCTGAAACTTATAGTCTTTTGTATTGTTTTACACTCTGCCCAATGAAAATACCTAATGCCCCTCTTGTTTTTAATGTTTTTCAAGTATATTCAAACATCAACAAAAATCTTTTCTCTCAACTATTGTTCATGGCCTTTTAAATAACTGTTGATAGCTAGCATAGATTTCACAGTACATTATTTTAGCCATTGTTTTATGTCCTAAACTCACCATCTCTCTTATATACTCAGCTGAAAAATATATTCAGGGTATCTTGGTGGAGTTAGCTCTGTATTTTGAGGAAGTTGGTGAAAATGTCCCAAAAGACTAGAATGATACAATTGTTGACAATTGAATTAAGACCACATACCCACCATTACTTGCCTAGTTTCAGCTTCACAAATATGTACAATTTCTAGTCACTGTTATTTGCTTGGTGCCTCTTATTTAGGCTTCAATTAAAAGTCCTTCCTTGCCGGGCTTGGTGGCTCACGCCTGTAATCACAGTGGCTCGGGAGGCTGAGGCAGGGGATTGGGAGTTCAAAGCCAGCCTCAGCAAAAGTGAGGTGCTAAGCAACTCAGTGAGACCCTGTCTCTAAATACAATCCAAAATAGGGCAGGGGATGTGGCTCAGTGGTTGAGTGCCCCTGAGTTCAATATCCTGTACAAAAAAAAGAGAAAAAAAATCTTTCCTTGAATACTGTATTCTATAATAGTATTTCTTATATATATTGTCATGGCACATGTACTTTTAATTTTAGGACTATCAAAGTCCTGATGAGATGATTACTTTTGTATTTAGTTTTTAATGTCTGATCTTCATTAGTCCTGAGGACCAAATTAGTACCTGCCTTGTTTACTATTGTATTCCTATTGAATGCAATTGTGGTAGAACATAATAGATGCTCAATAAGTGGGTTAAAACAAATGAGTTTTAGCCTGGATTTATAATTCAACATAAAGAAAAATAAAATTCCACAGCACCATGCTGATTCACCACAGAGGCAAGATGAAGAATGCCAAGCAAGATTGGCCAATGAAGAAACCATCAGAAAGAGAGGCCTCTTCACAACTGTAGAAATGCCAGGCACTGAAAAATGTCTCCAGGGCATTGTCATCCAAGGACGCAAGGGGAAGTATTTCAACTCAGTAAGATTTTGATTCTGTTATGCTACCAGTGGTATTACAACGTGTTACCCTAACGTGTGGTCTGTGGCATGTTGAATACTTTGAAATACCAGAAATTAGAAGGGCCTCAGAAATAAGTCTCCTCTGCTCTTATCCATCTCTCTTTTCCTTATTTCCTGTTTCTCCCCAGAAAAAAATGTCATAGAAACTAAAATTCTTCTTCCTCAAGGAAAGCATAGAAACTAAAAGTCTCCCTGGAGGAAAGACATAAAACCTGGAGAGGTTGCTCATCTACCTCACCTGAAAGGAGGATCTAAATCCTTAATTTCTGAGGACGTACTTGGAGGGAAAGGAATGTTACACAGACGAAGAAGAATCTGAATCAACAGGTGTCATTAAGTTTCCCCAGCTAGTTACCATGAGATCCTACCTTTTTTGTCCAATCACATTTCTACCCAGCTGTCCCTTCTTCATTGAACTTGAATTTAAAAATGCAGCTTTCACTGAGTCTTTGGATCTTTATTTCTGAAATCTCCTGAGACAACTAAAAATCAGATTGAATAAATATGATATGTTTTCTCTTGACAATCTGCCTTTTGTTTTAGCGGTATTGGCCACCGACATTGGAATGCATAAGAGAAAGAACTTACACATTTACATCTTTACACTATGGTTTTGGATTCTAAGAGACAAGCTTTCACTAATATTAGCAGAGGAATAAGTTCCTAGTATAGGGAGTGTTAATTTGTTTGTATCACTGGGGCTCATAGGTCTCTCTGTCTCAGAAGCCCTCTCTTCTAATTTGTCTTTCATCCCAGGAGAAGACAAGGGAGGTATTTTTGTGCTAAATCTTCTAGGCTCTGTGTTTGTTCGTCTCCACTGTGACCTGGATCCCACATCTGTTCCTTTTGTCCCTCTGTCTGTCCTTCCTGAGCTTGCCACTTCTGTCTGTGGACTGCTTTGGACCTACTTTATTTTTATACCCTCTGTTCCTAATCCTGCCTTTGCAAAAACAGTTCCAGGACCAGGACCTCCGAGGTATGACTTTGTGGAGAGTAGGGGAGAACTCTTGGAGGAAGTAAAAGCTGGTGCAGAGGGGGCCTGAGGAAGAAGAGCAAAGGAGGTGGGGAAAGGGGAGACTCCAAGAAGTAAGAAAGGCCTAGGTTAAAACCTGAACATAGTTCTAGATCTTATGCTTACTGAAGAGAGTAGAATCAAAGAGGAATGCCTAGCAAGATATTCATTCTTTCTTCCTTTTCAAAATAAATTTTGTACTAGGAATTGAACTCAGGACCTCCTATGTACTAGGAAAGTGCTCTACCCTTAATCTATACTTCCAGCCCATTTTGGCTTTTTATTTTTTGACAGCGTCAAGTGAAGACTCCAGGCTGGTTAAAACTTGTGATCCTCCTGTCTCAGCCTTCTGAGTAGATGGATTACAGGCATGTGTCACTGGAACTAGGAGGAGCTTAATTCTGAGTCCTTTACACTAAATTACCTAAACTATTTTTAGATTTTTCTGGAGGTCAAAAGTTCTAATGCTAATAATATGAGAAATGTTTAAGACAATAAGTAGTCATGATATATTTAGGTTGGCCCATTCCAGACTGGACTAGCCATCTGATGATTGACATCTGAAAGTCCAGCTCAGAGACTTTTCATTTAACTCCTAAGTATAAGCATGTGCTTGTATTTGTGAACACGTATGTGAAGGAGTATCTGTTGTTTCTTGGGAAGATGAGGGCAAGCACCAACAAGCCCATTTCCTCATTCACACCACAGAGCAGCAAACATACAAAATTGGGTGAGGACTTGTCTTCTGGGATGAGTCTTAAAGGCAGTTCTCTGCAATTCGTAGACCAACCACGGGTGCCAATGAAGAAACCATCAGAAAGAGAGGGGGTAGAAGTAAGATCATCATATCAGTGCATCTAAAATAAAAGCCAGCCATAAGTTATTTACTTTATGTTAAAGATATTACTGAAAAATGTCTTGTGTTTAGTGTTGAGTGGGACTGAGCTAGAATCAATAATGTGTCATGACATACTTTTAGTCTTGGGAGAGAAGAGAACAATACTCATTAATCAGAGATCAATCAATAAGTAATAATGAGTAGAAAATTTGCTAATGACAAAAATCAGGATTGTGTGATCAAAGAGCTTGTGATCTAAGACAAAGACTTATTAATACATTAAAGAAAATATACAGTCTGTGATATCCAGGAAGATTGAGTGAATCATGGAGATGCAAAGCTACAGATCTTTTGTTTTATTTAGAACTTTGAATGTGGGTGGGGAAGGTAATAATTTCTCACATCTTCCTGTGTCCTTACTTCCAGACCATCTTTCAGTGGGGTGTAGTGACAATGGATTCCTTTGGTGAAAGTCTTCATCAGGTTGAAGATACATGAATAAGGGAAGCAAGTTCCCATGCTGTTTGAGATCTTTTCGTTTCCCAGAAACGTTTAACAGCACTGGACACTGCTCTGTGTTATTTTATGGTAGGCTGTGCAGGGACAGTTGGGAAAGAGACCTAGGTGAATGGCAGGGTAGTGAACCTGTATAAACTGTATTAATTGAATGATGAAATGAATTAGTGTGGAGTCCCAAGGACACTCCTATGCTAATTTCTTCACCCTATATTTATTGAAACCTGTTCTGAGAGAACTTACTTCTGTCCTATTAAAGTTTACTCTTTATTACATGAGAAAGCTAATAAAGGAAAACTAAAATAGTGCAGTAAGCATTCTGATTCAAGAACGCAAAGGGCCTCATGAGTTCTTAGGAACATTTCTAGTATGAATATTTGTCAGTAAAGCTTGTTGAGGATGGTAGGTGAGTGGGAGTTAGCCAGTAAAAAAGAGACAATTAATTTAGATGAATATCAAGATCAAACACAAGTGCAGGATTTCAGACAGAAATATTCCCAAAATGTGAAAGTTAAATTGGGGGTGACATAGTAGATGGACCAAAGTTATCTCACTTTTGACGTGGGAGAGGATTCTATGAGCTCTTCCAATTAATACTCTTACTTGAGGTGAAGTGTTAACATGATGCTTAAGACCAAGCAAAGAAAATAACTGAAGTCCTTTAGAGTGTCATATAAGAACTGTATCCTACCATGATGTCAATAATGCCACAGGGTCTGGTTAGGTCTAGAAGAGTTTTATGCAAATTCTTCAGGTATGAGTTAAGTATTGGAGATGTAAAAAAGTGGATGCCATTCACCCAGCCAGTTAATGTGTTTCCAAGTACTGTAATTTGCTGTCCTTGGTGGATAGCTAACAGGTGGGCATATTTTGATAACTCTTAAATTATTTCTAAAATTGTGAGACAAAGCAGAATCCAAGAAAAAAATAAACAAATGAGCAAATAAACAAATTAAAAAAAACTTATTAGGAAGTTCATGGAGATGAAAGAGCTTTCCAAATTTTCAACACCTTTGTTTGTTATTTCTATCATCCTTCTAACAATAGGCAAGATCTACCAGTTCCATCTTTTTATATGTCAGAAGTTCAATCTCTATTGTTACCTTAATTCAGATTACCATTATCTACTTCTCTACAACATCCTATAATTTACTGCTTATAAATTGTGTGATGGATACAAATTAAGAGTTAAATATATCATTTGAGTGAATGAAGCATTTAGGCTTTTACAAAATAGTTACAATAAAATTTTAAAAATAAGTAGAGAATGCTCACTTTAGCAGCACATATACTAAAATTGGAACAATATAGAGAACATTATCATGGTCTTTATGCAAAGATGACCTACAAATTTGTGAAACATTCCATGTTTTTAAGGATTTTAAATTCAGCATACTACAAGTGATGTGGCTACATCAATATTTATAACAGCTCAATTCACAATAGCTAAGCTATGGAAACAAAGTAGGGGCCCTTCAAGAGATGAATGGATAAGAAAACGTGGTGCATATACCATTAAAGGAGAAGAAATTATGACATTTGTTGGTAAATGGATGGAACTGGAGACGATCATAGTAAGTGAAATAAGCCAATCCCAAAAAAACTAAAGAATATTCTCCCTGATATTCGGATGCTAACTTATAATAAGCAGCGGGAAGAATATAAATTCACTTGATTAGACAAAGGGAAATGATAGAAGGGAGGGGAAAGGAACTAAGAAAGAGTAGAATGAATCAGACATAATGTTCCTATGTGCATATATGAGTACATGACCAGTGTAACTACACATCTTCTACAACTACAAAAATGGAAAGTTATACTCCATGTATGTTTGATATGTCAAAATACATTCTATTGTCATGTAGAACTAAAGAGAAGAAAGGAAAAAAGAAATAAATAAAAGAAAGGAAGGAAGGAAGAAAGTAAAAAGAAGTATGCATAGAGGGCTTTTAAGCTTTCTGTATGCTTGGAAATCAACCATATTCTAAATAAACTGTTTGCTTTTTATGAATAAGAAGATAGGACTAGTGATATAACTTACCACTGTTCTTGTATGTGGGAAGCCCTGAGTTCAACACTCAGCCCTGTAAACCCACATACACAAAGATGTATGCTTCGATTGTCTTGTTTAAATTTCTGACAACTTCTACTTATTTCATGTAGATTAGTGTATTTGTTTCTAGTTATTCAATAATCATAACTGTTATTTTTTATTTTTTTCCTTTCAATTTCTGTATTGTCCTTTTTTCTCTCCTTAGATAGCATGGGGTGCATGTGTGGTAGGGTGTGGGAAAGGGAACTTCCACACAATTTTGTGGTACTAAGTGGGAACCCTGGATCCTGTGTTATGGGCTCTTGATGAAGCTTCTCTGTATATTGGCCTCTCCTGTAATTAAAGCTTTTGTTAATGAAGTGGAGCTTTCTTTGAGTAACACACAGGTGAAATCCACTGCTGACTTCATCCTGCTATTTCTTCCCATCTGGAAGTGATAGGTTTTCCATTTTCCTTTTCTCTCTAGTTGCAATAGATCTTAGACCATTCTTCATTTCTCTTGGAATAGTAAGAATATACTTTCAAGTTCACTGTATTTAAAACTTATGATCCTTCTTCTCGGCTTTCCAAGTTGCTAAGATTACAGGTATGCACCACCCTGCCCAGCTAGTCTGCCTTTCCTTCCTTCCTTCCTTCCTTCCTTCCTTCCTTCCTTCCTTCCTTCCTTCCTTCCTTCCTTCCTTCCTTCCTTCCTTCCTTCCTTCCTTCCTTCCTTCCTTCTTTCTGTTTTTCTTCTTATTTTCCTCCTCTTCCTCCTTCTTCTTTTTTTTTTCTTTTTCTTTGACACCAGCATTGAAGCCAGGGACACTTGAATGGAAAGTATAACTTTCCATTCTTGTAGTTGTACAAGATGTGTGTTACACTGGTCATGTATTCATATATGCACATAGGAAAGTTATGTCTGATTTATTGTACTCTTATTCATTCTACTCTTTCTTAATGGCAGGTAAGCCAAAAGGAGTATACCGGGAGATATATTTTAAATACTATTTTCATTTTCTCTCTATATTTTTTGGCTCTTTTTTCAACCCCTCCCCAACTTGTAATTGCTAAAGGAAGATGCATTTGAATTAGGAGCCCGATGCAGAGGTCTTGGTTCCATCTAATGATACATAGGGCACAGCAGTCAGTGAAGGGATAGCAATGAGTGGATGTAACACAGATACTTAGAGGGTGAATACTTGTGATAGGATAATTGTTTAGACGATGGGGAGGGTGTTTGTGAAGAAGATATGATTAAGATAGAGTCAGAGTTTCTAGACAAAAACATTGTGAAGTGCTGTCATTTGTTGAGTTATAAAACAATGTAGTAGAATCAGGGTTGGTGCAAGAGACAGAGAAGTGGGGTAATTTGGAATATTCTGAGTGGGGTGTACCTGTGGGACTTTTAAGTGAAGATGGCAGGCATAGGATAACAATTGTGTGACTGAGGAGAGAGCACTGTTTTTAAGACCATAGACTTCACAATATTCGACATAGGGGTCAGTGAGAATCACAGGATTTGTGAAGATCTCCCAGGTGAAGTTTCTCACCAAGAAAGCAGTTAGATGTGCACAGAACACTGAAAAATTTCAACACTCATGTGACACAGAGAGAGAGAGAGAGAAAAAAAAAAAAGGAGTGGCACCAAGTTTAGAGAAAAAGAGTTTCTATCATGTTACAAAAGAGTTTTGGGAAAAGACTCAACTGTTTTAAGAAAGTTTCTCGAGAATGAGTCATTAAGTGGACTAGACTGGGAAGAATGCCACTGGGCAACTTATCCTGGAGTCCAGGCTACCCATCTCCTGTTTTTCTTCTTGGAGGGTTGGGAGAAGGATTTGATAATCTTTCCATGAGGCAAATCTAACATACTAAGTCATCAGACTATACTCTTTTATTTTTATATTTTCTTTCTTCTTTCCTTTTGGTACCAAGGATTAAATAGAGGAATGCTTAACCACTGTGCAACACATCTTGTTTATGTTTTATTTTGAGCCTGGTTCTCTCGTTAAGTTGCTGATGCTGGCTTCGAACTTGTGATCCTCCTGCTCAGCTTTCCAAGTTGCAAAGATTACAGGTATTAGCCACCCTGCCCAGCTAGTATGCCTTCTCTCTCTTTCTTTCTTTTTCTTTCTTTCTTTCTTTCTTTCTTTCTTTCTTTCTTTCTTTCTTTCTTTCTTTCTTTCTTTCTTTCTTTCTTTCTTTCTTTCTTTCTTTCTCTCTCTCTCTCTCTCTCTCTCTCTCTCTCTCTCTCTTCTTTCTCTCTCTCTCTCTCTCTCTTTCTTTCTTTCTTTCTTTCTTTCTTTCTTTCTTTCTTTCTTCTTTCCCTCCCTCCCCTCCTCCTCCCCCTCCTCCTCCCCCTCCTCCTCCTCCCCCTCCTCCTCCTCCTCCTCCTCCTCCTCCTCCTCCTCTTCCTCCTCCTCCTTCTACTTCTTCTTTCTTAACACAAGTATTGAAGCCAGGGGCACTGAACCACAGAGCCACATCCCTAACCTTTTTAAAAATTATTATTTTGACATTTTGATATAGGGTGTCATAAGTTGCTTAGAGCCTCACTAAGTTGCTGAGGTTGCATTTGAACTCGAAATCCACATGCCTCCTGAGGTGCTAGGACTACTAAGCCTGGCTAAACATAGTCTGCCATTTCTTGAACATTATTCTGGACTACGAATGTCTGAAGGGCAGATTAAGTCACTGAAAATTTAAATTTTAGGGAAGAGTGTTTTTTTTTCCCCTTTATGTTGGTGAACTTTTCTTTAACAGTAAAGAGAACCAGGGAAGATGGTTTAGTGTGAGGGAGAAGCAAGAAAGAAAAGAGACCCCCTGTTTTACCTAAGGATTTAGACATTGATCCTGCCTTTGTTAAGCACCTTGTGATCCTACATATTAGTTATGGCATTTCTCTAGGGTTCGGAATTCACCTTGAACTTTGCTCCAAATCCTAACTAGCAATTAAGTGGGTCTCTGCCTAATATTATTCTATGCACACATTTTCTTAAAGAATTTTCTGAGTTGTTGATACAGAGGCAAGACTATTTAGTTTTGTGACTTATGTCTCTGGGACAATGTTTCAACAACACTTCCATTATGACTTAAAATTGTGTCTGAAATGTGGCAGACATTTACTAGCAACGAGAAGAAGATAATTAATGATATCCAAGAAATGAAAGTGAATGGATACTATTGGAGAAACCTCAGAGGTTAATTTCTATTGAAGATGATAACCAAATATCATAAAATATTTATTTTCAGTTTCTGAGATTCCTCCAACCTACGATCATAATGGTGGCATTCAACATGAGTAGCTTCAATCCAGGCGTCTTCATTCTGCTTGGAATCCCAGGGCTGGAGCCCTTCCACCACTGCATCGGGATTCCCTTCTTTATTATTTACCTTGTGGTCCTGGCAGAAAACAGTGTCCTCCTCTACCTTATTTTCACAGAGCGCAGCCTCCATGAGCCCATGTTCTTTTTCCTGTCCATGCTGGTTGCTACAGATCTCATCCTGTCTAATACATGTGTACCTAAAACATTGAGCATCTTCTGGCTGGGTCCTCAGGAGATCACCTTCCATGGATGTCTTACTCAGATGTTTTTCCTCCACTTCAGCTTTGCCATGGATTCTGCTATCCTACTGGCCATGGCATTTGATCGCTATGTTGCTATTTGCTTCCCCCTGAGATACTCTGCGATTCTCACCCATCAGCTTATTACTAAGATGGTGATGGGTATTATCAGCAGGAGCTTTTGTATCATTTTCCCATGCATCTTCCTATTAAAGCGACTACCTTTCTGCCGAAAACTTGTCATTCCCCACACATACTGTGAGCACATAGGTGTTGCCCGGCTCGCTTGTGCGGACATCTCCATCAATATATGGTATGGATTTGCAGTGCCTGTGATGACTGTCATGTCAGATCTGATCCTCATTGGTATCTCCTACACTCTCATACTTCATGCTGTCTTTAACCTTCCTTCCTGGAATGCCCGCCAAAAAGCCCTCAGTACGTGTGCTTCCCACATTGGTGTCATTCTTACATTCTACGTCCCAGCCATATTCTCCGTCCTTGCCCACCGTTTTGGTCACAATATTCCTCACTCCTTCCACATACTCTTTGCCAACCTCTATGTGACTTTCCCTCCTGCCATCAATCCAATCATCTATGGGGTGAAGACCAAGCAGATTCGGGACAGAATCAGCCTCCTCCTGTTCCCTAAAGAGAATCAATGACATGAGATTGAGGGCATGGGAAAGACAAAAAGTAATACTAGTGATGTGAGGAGTTTTTCCATTTTTTTTTAAAAAGCTGATATTTCCATAATGTTGACTTCAATTTATATAAAATCCTAGGAATCCACTATGGGTAAGAGAAAGCAGTAAGAAAAGATTTGTATGTGAAGAGAAGCTAAAATTGAAGAAGATGTTTTCATGCACAGATAGATTAGAGGGAAATCTTTGTCTCATATTCAGATAAAATATCCAAGACACATAGGATAGCATATTGATTATATATAAAATAGAAGATTTTTATAAACAAGTTAAAAGCAGTGAAAAGCCTCATAATTTGGGTTATCTTTGTAGAGCACATTGAAGCTGAAAGTTGGTAAACATATCATGGGATCACTATACTTTCTAAAGCATCCTCTGGGAAAATTAATCTGCTAAAGCAATTGTTTCCAAACACATAGTGGATACCTGAATCACCTAAAAATCTAGGTGAGAATGCCAACTCCAGGCTCTATACTCCGGCCATGGACCTTTGCATTCTTTAATAATCCTCCAAGTGATTCTGATACCAAGATCCTGGCTCCTTTCATGTCAGAAAAGTCATGGTCTTTAAAAAACCCATAAACTTGATTCTTGTAATAATTTGGGGGAGCTTAAAGGAAAGACAGCACTCCTGTATATTCCCCATAATTGCTTCTTGTCTAACATTATTCATGCGTCCTAAAATTTCATATAATCTCATAAAATCATAAAACTTCATAAAATCTTATATCATTAAAATATTTATTTTCTGTATTTGTTGCATTATCTTTTTAGCTTGGGTCATTCTTTCTTTCTTTTTTTTTTTTTTTTAAAGAGAGAGTGAGAGAGAGAGGGGGACAGAGAGAGAGAGAGAGAATTTTAACATTTATTTATTTTTTCTTAGTTCTTGGCGGAGACAACATCTTTGTTGGTATGTGGTGCTGCTGAGGATCGAACCTGGGCCGCACGCATGCTAGGCGAGCGCGCTACCGCTTGAGCCACATCCCCAGCCCCCAAGGGTCATTCTTTCTTGAAGTTTTTTCTTCCTTGGCAAAATGTTTTGTTTTGTTTTTCTCTCACAAAACTTGTCAATATTCCTGGTGAATGTAGTGTGTATAATAGATAAGCCTATAGTACCTTGATAGGGCAGATTGTGTTTTCCATAATGACCACAATGATATTTTCTAGCTTCTGTGCTTTTCTGCATGGTGTACATCTTGCTATCCCACATCAATGGACTTTGATCTTTCTTCTTGAATCTGGACTGAACTTAGTATATCTCTGACAAATGATATTCACAAAAGTGATATTTGGGGGCTTTGTATGTTAGTTTAATAAAATCCTTCACATAATCCACCATGGTTTATTCAAAGGCTTGATAGGTGACTCCTTCTTTGCCCTAGTTACTAGGCTGTGCGCATCCCAGGACACATGGAGGAGCCATTTATAAATATTCTAATAAATGTCCCCAATTGAAATCCCAGACAGCAGACAACTACAACTTCCAGTCATATCATTAAGCCATCTTGCACATCCAGTCTAATTGAGCCTTCAAATTGCTTGTAACTAAAATATGGAATCTAGAAAATATGCCTAATGCACTGTTGTATTTGGCTAAGGAGATTTGGAAGTAGAGTTTTGAAAGTGCTAACACAGATTTTATGCCACATATGATAAGGTACAGATAAAAGGATATGAGATAATAATCAAATTGTTCAGTGTTGAAGCAGAATTTAGGGTAGATACTAAAGAGTCAAGCCTAGCTAGGTTCTAATAAATGTGGCTTTTCCCACCCACAGCATCTTCACAGGAGGTAAAATTCTCCAAGTAAAAAATGCTTTAGGGAGTTGTATCAGCTATAGATCAAGTTTGTAAGAATATTATTTACTAGGAATACAGAAATATTTAAGGGCGTGCCTTATAAATATTTTCTACTAGAAAAAGAACTTCTATGAATCTTAGCATTATTCTCCTCTGACATGATAACTCTCAGCCACAATTAGGCAGTGGACAATCAGGGAGATATTTGTGGGTGTGGCTTTTGTCTAATGGATTAAAACTATAAAATATTCATAGATTTTTAAAAAGAGAAATGCATAGATGAAACCACCATCAGCTTCTACTTAAAGGGCATAGTCTTCGGAAAAGAAGTTTTTGAATTTTCAACTTCTTCAGGCAGGCAACATGCTGAGAAAGTTACTCAGGTCAATTCTCATTGAAAAAAAAAAAAAGACATAGTCTACTGAGGCAAATGCCCATAATCCTTTCCAGGAAGGGGGCTTGGGTCCTTATTGGTAGGTAAGAGACAGACATAAGAGAGAAGTGGGTACAGTGAGGTTAAGGAGATAATGCCACAAACTTGACCTACTGTGCTAACCCCCACATGCTTTCTTTCAGATTAGCAATTTACTGCAACCCTGCCTGACTGAGGTCAATTGGATATGTCACATTATTTAGTAAACAACATGTCATCTGCAGGAGAGATGCAGGCCCTAAAGGATACTCCCTGCTGATAAGAAGAACACAAGCTACCCTGAAGTGGAGGATATTATGATCTTTACACAGACTGACCACATTGCAGAACGCAGGGAGATAAGATGATAAGAGGCAACACTCTTAACCATAAAATTTATAACATGTTCCCAATTAGAACCCCTCGACATGCACCCAAATGACTCAGAGTTGCCTGGATCTTTCACATGTCATTATAATAGTAAAATCTCCCCTCCATGGGGAGACCATGTGCAGTGAGGACGTGGAAGTCTGAAGCAATCCTGTTATCAAAGGTCAACTGGTGGACACAGGCAGGACTTTTCTGGAAACTTCTCTTAGATGCCCAACAAAATTGGGGAGCAGGAAATATACACTGTTCCTCTCCTTTCCCAGGGGAACCACTTTGTCCCTTGAGAGTGTCCCCTTTTTCCTTTACCTATCCCTTCTAATAAACTCACTCTTGCTACTATGTGTGATGTGTCTGAAATTTTTCTGGCACAGTAGCAAGAACCAGTGACAAATGACATCCTTGGTTGCTTCGTCTCTGTTGGTGGCCTTGCTTTGTAACATTTATTCATAGAATATTGTTATATTTCGGACTGAATTTTAAAATTGTAATGACAAGTGACTTAATATACCTCGCCTGTACTTCGACCTATAAGTATCTATTGCAGGCATCCTGTCTCAGCATCACTATCCTATATGGCTATATAAAGGTCAGAATACTCAATTATTTACCTTACAGAACTTCAGTTTGAGAAGAACTGCATTCAAAGAACTGTGTACAGGGAACTGAAAACAAGAACTTACTTTTTAAATTTCTTGATTGACATATATCAATTGTACAAATTTACAAGGTACAAGGTGATATTTTGATTCATGTGTATACTGGGCAATGATCAAATCTGGGTAATTAATTTATTCATTAAGGTAAACTTTTTTTTTACTTCTTTATGATGAGGATATTCAAAATTTTTTCTTCTAGATATTCTAAAATAGACATTGTTGTTACTAAATTCACCCTGCTGTGCCTTAGAAATACCAGAATTTGTATCTTCTATTTGTCTGGAACATTGTAACCAGAGACTTGGGTTTGCCCACTCCTTCTTTCCCTTCCTCATCCAGTTTCAAGTAATAACTGCTCATTTCTCAAATCATATGAAATGTGTGCTTAAATTAATCTCATAATGGGAATGAGAGTTTCATGTCTTATGGAAGAGATATATCCATGGACATTGGACATAGGAGGAGATATGTATTATTATTGCTAGAGGATGCACTTTCACAGGATGTCCAAGCATGTCCAAAACAGTATCTTGCATCCCATATAGTTTCCTGTAATAGTATCTGCCTTCTCAGGAGATGCAGTCTAATTCCCATCCCTTCTTGTGGGTTGACTTAACTGATTTCCTTGAAAATGAATATGATATACTGAGATATTTGAGGCAGTGTTGTAAGAAAACTTATAACATCTTCATTGGAATTTTTGAATATTTACATTTTGGACACTTTCAAGAACACAACCACTGTGTGGTGAGAATTCCAAATCACAGGGAGAGGTCATGTTGTGGACAGTCCTGGCTGAGCTTCCAGTTGACAACCAGCATCAATTCTGGTCAAGCTTAGAGATGATTAGGACTCTATCAAAAATCTGATTAGCCAGCTAAGAAAGAGAAACCAAGTGAGAAGTACCCAATGGATGCTAGAAAATTCACAAAATCAAAGGAGATGAGGACAAATTTTTTTTAAAACCACTACATTTGGAGGTAATTGTATGAATAAGAGATATCTGGGGGGTTGGGGTTGTGGCTCAGTGGTAGAGCGCTTGCCTAGCATGAGTGAGGTCCTGAGTTCGATCCTCAGCACCACATATAAATAAATAAACTAAATAAAGATATTGTGTCCAACTACAACTTAAAACAAACAAACAAACAAACAAACAAAAAAGAGATAACTGGAAAAATTGGATTCTTAGGACTGTGATCTTTCTCCAAAAATCTTGAACTATCTACCTCAGCTATTTAAACATCTCAAAAAATCTCACAATTTGTATTGATTCAAATACATGCAAATCATTATTAATATAAATTGAGCATATTTAGTCCTGAGCACATCACCTACTATTGTCCACTTACATTTTCTTGAATCACAATCCAGTCTTTGAACTTTAAGCGTTAATAATACATTGAACTTACTGGCTTTTACAGTTATACATTTATGCTTTATTCTCATCTCCTAATTCTCATACTTGCAAGCATTAATATTATGATCCATTCTTAAAATTAATCTGTAATACAAGCATTCTCTCTCTCTCTCTGTCCACCTGTCTCATTTCTTCCCTCTCTCTCACACACTTGTAAGCACTTTTTTGTAGCAATGTAGTCTCCACACCTAAACCTAACTTTGCACTTACTATGTGCTGTGCCACAGAAATGGGTTCAGCAATTTCCTTCACATTCTTGAATTATTGATTTTCACTCAGTTGCATCTGTCCTCATTAAGATAAATACCTGATAACATGTCTTCCACCTTAATATGTTTCTTGACTCCAGATTCTTTCTAGCTATTGCCTTCAATTTTATATTTTCCTTTGCAGTACAGCTCCTTGAAAGAGTTGTTTATATCCACTGCTTTCAATTCATCTCTTGAACTTTCTCCTTAACACACTCCTACCCAAATTTTGTATCAATTACCACTGCATTATTCTGTTTTAATTTGTTGCTGAATAAATTTTTGCTACAAGGCGTCCTATTCCTCTTATTTTTTGAACAGTGTTTTGTATACTTTTTATATTATTATATGCACATTTCTTCCTTTTAAAATTATGTTCTTCCCTTAGCTCCAGTGAGTTTTTTCCCTCCACTTCTTTATATCTACCTTTTATTTGTCTTCTTCACTGTTCCTTTATTTTGAGTCAACTAAACATTAGGGTTTGATCTTCCGTGCTCTTTATGTTCATTCTCTATCTCTTCATCTCATTTGGCCTCAAGGCTTTAAATTACTGCCATGCTTCTGCTGATGATGATCTGAGAGCCTATATTCCCACATGGACATTTTCTCTGAGCTCCTGCTTGTACTTCAACAATTGCCTCCATGTCATTTCCTTTGCAAATTATGGAGAAAGTCAGCACCTTCACACTGAGCCATAAGTAGCAGGAACTCTGATTAAGTATTAATCACCTGGTGTAATTTGATCAAGAAGAGAATACAAGAAATTACCCTAGTAAACATACAAACACGTGAAATGGAAATTAAGAATCAAGTTCAAGTTCCCCATAGAGAAATGCACATTAGACAAGTGATCATGGTCTTGAAAGTAGCTAGTATGTGATATTAGATTTGGCAACAAAAAGAAAATGCAAATTCTGACATGAGCTGCATTACTTAAATTCTGTCTTTATTCCAAGACTCCTTCCTTTTTCCTGAGTTGCTTTTCCCCAAATTCTGGCACAGTTGGTTAATTTTTTTTTTTTTTTAATCTCAAGGTTGGGAACTATTAGTGCTTTAGTATAGGTTGATGGTGACTCCTTCTCCTGTAAAGCAATATGCCTAGCCTTTGAAAGTGGTCTTAACGTGACTCTTGGTGTGTCTTGCTAAGGATCTTATCTAAAAACTCATCCCTATGTTTAGCATCTGGGACCATTGGTGCTCTGAGTCAACTTCAGCCACTGTGGACTCCACATAGAAGCAGACCTCGGGTGCAAGAAATGTGCTACCTGTGCTGGATCAAGCCTTCTCTAATGGTGGTGCAACTTCCGCACCCAGGCCACTCAGATTCATATACTAACATCTCTAGAAACACCCTCACAGACTCAAAAATAATGCTTTATCTTGTTTCTGGGTTTTCATTCCAACTAAATTGATGCAAGGATCCTGCATAGAACCCCAAACCTAATCGTTTCCCCAGAGTTGAGAGTTTGATTTTTTCCATTCTTTTTGTATAGCCTCCCCCAACTGTGTACAGTGAGAATTGCAGTTTTCAGAATTTCAGCTTTCAGGATTCAGTATTCAGGATTTTAATCTTTTGAGATTGTGATTGAAGGATTTTAGACTTCAGAGATTTTCATCTTTGGGATTTCCTCTTTGGGGATCATGATGTTTGAAATTATGGTATTTGGGGTTGTATTTCCAGATTACATTTGGCAATAGTCACACAGACACACACACATACACGTATATATACATATTATATATACATGTAATAGTGAATATAATTAAATGTAAATATACAGTTCCCCAGATATTCTGTTAAAAGCATCAGAAGAAGGACACATTTATATAAAAAAGGTTAAAGGAATTTATATACAGAGTTTCTCCTTATGCCTAATGCTAAGGAGCAAGAGAGGCAGATTAGTTTTAGGTCCATGTTACTCCAACATCACTGCTCATTTCTCTGCACCAACTACCATGGAGGAGGCAGCAGCCTGATTCTGAAGGTTCTGGGGGCAAAAGGGGAAGCCCAGGAAGTGCTGAGCTGCAGCAGGAGCCTGAGGCATCTTAAGCTAAACCCTGGAGACCAAGAAATATAATTTGACATTCTGAATCCATGCAGCCATAAATGAGGCAGGAGAGGGTCACGATGATGGATAATATGCTGAACCACTTCATGCCCAGCATGCTACCGCAGAGAACATGAAGAAAATATTTTTAGTGTAGAGGGTGAATATTGTAATTAGATTGTTTAATGCTTGCACTTGGAAAACAGAATTGTGCATGACGAGAATATCACCACATAGTGGCTCTTATCAAATTGACCAATTTCTATAGGATTCAATTTCTTATGTGCAACATAAATAAAAACAACACAACTTACCTGAAGTGATATTGTAGGAATTAAATAATAGAACATTTGTAATTATTTCTGCTATTTTCCTAGCAAATAACACTGATTCAGAGTTGTGCCTATTATTTTTTTCTTGGTTTCTCTGATATGAAATAAATATTTAAAAATGAATTTATTTATTTATTTGTTTGTTTGTTTCACCTACTTACCTTTAAAGTAACTAACTTTGTTTAAGGAAATAGTGTTGAGGGCCACAGCCTAGTTGGGAAGACGCATGGCATTTTTGTCAGAAGTAGTGGTTGAGAGGTGGCGCTAGCGAGCCATTAAGATGATGACTTTTGAGTTCTGGCAGAGTTCCCGTTGAGTTCCGCATGAGCTCTCCTGGGGATTCCTGGAGAGTTCTCATTGGTTGGGCAAGTGCCGGAGGAGGGATATTTCCTGTTGCTGGTTCCAGGAGGAGCCGTGTGGCGTTCAGGACAGTTCCTGGGAGCGTGTGTGGAGTGTGCTGGTGGAGTTCAGAAATAAAGTTTGTTCCTGCTTCAGTGGCTCGTGATTTGTGCCCAGCCAGACTGCAGCAAAATAGAGTAATTCATGTAAAGAGATAGTCTTTTTAACATTTGTTACCAAGTTATAAAATAAATACTACATCACTGTAAAATATCTTTTTTCTTATCATATTCATAGCCATATGATCTGATTTTATAATTGTAATAATATCTTTAATATCACTCAATATGGTAGATGAAGGCTATATTAGTTTTCTATTGCTATATAAAAGGCTACCCCAAATTGAAGGACATAGGAGGCTTTGGTTAGCTCACAGAATCTGTCCCTCAGAAGTGTTGGCAGCAGTTTAGAAGGGTTCTCTCTTTCAGAATCTCAGTATTATGTAGTGAAGTTGTCCACTGGGCCACATTTTCATCTGGAGTTTAAAGGAGAAAAGGGTCTGGTTCCAAGATAACTCAGGTTAGTTGTAGAATACAGTGCCTTGCGCTTGTAGAACAGAAGCCCTCAGCTTCTGAAGACTGTCCAAATTTCCTGGTCCATGCGCTTCTCCATGGGTAGTTCACAGGATGGCGGCTGCTTCTTGAAGGCCAGCAGGAGAAAGGGAGCTACTGCTCCAGTAAGACAGTGTCAGATCATAGGGCACAGTCACAGTGCTGTGTCACAGTCACAGTGCTGGCATCTCTTCATCTCAGCCACATACTGTTAGTTATGAGGAATTCAGTAGTTCTGTCCACCCTTGGGGTGGGGAGAGAATGCACAGAGGCAGGAACATCAGGAGACAGGAGTCACTGAGGGAAGAGGGGAGCTTCAACACAGAGGGATTTGGAGACAGATGGGGAAATGATGCCCTCACCACATCTTGGATCCATCTGCCAATGGGATGGCCAGAGGATTCTGTTCAAGTCTGTGACTGATAAATTCTTTCCAGTGCAATAAGTTATTGAAACTTCGGGTGGTGTGGTGGTGGTGTTGGAAAGCATGTGGAATCCCTTTGAAATAATTTTGACCAGAAGCCTGAAAATGACCCTAGAATTTTATTTAGATCCGCTGCAGAGGGCATCTCCCTGTAAGCAATAGTGTCACAGTGTAGGGTTATAAGAAACCTCTGGAGTGTCCTGCCACTAGGCTACTGCCCTCAAGACAGAATGCAGCTGGCAAGACAGGATAAAAAGCAACAGCAGCAACAGCAGCATCCACATGTCTCTGGGCACTTCCAGGAACACATGGGGAGGAAGACCTGGGAAAGCCCTGCTCAGCTCAAACAGCTTGCCCTGCACAGCCTCCAGAAGTCCTGGCTGAGGACAACCTTGGACACTGCTCTGCCCAACTTTTCAATCTCTCCATTCACCTCAGAAAACATGTCCAGGTCCCGATAGGCAGCTCATGTGACTCACCTGGGTGCTGTTCCTTCTACCCCTGCCTGTGTCTTGCCCTCTTTGATAGGCCAAGTTCTCATGCTAAGAGGTCCTCCTAGCCATGTGACTGTTTGGAGGTCTCTTTTCTGGGAAAGCTTGAAGACACTTCTCTAGTAGGTCTCAGTACTCAGTGCTTCTCAGCTTTCCAGCTCTTTCCCCTTGAGCTTGCCCTTCCCCTCCTTTTCCTCTACTGATATTTCTGCTATTTCTCTCCAGATTCATAAAGTGGCAGAGGGCTTTGTTCATGGCCCCAGTGAGTGCTGATCTATCCAGCAACTAGTGCACCTCTCCTGAGGAAAGCGGAATGGGGAGGGGGTATTTTCTTATGCTTTAACCTTTATCTATTTATTTTCTTAAAACTTTTTGTTATGGTAGCTGTTGCAAATATCCAAGAGAAACACAGCTCTGACTCGAGCAAAGATTTATTGACAGAGAATATCTGCCAGGTCACCCTTTTGTAAGGTGCAGCAGTTCTTACACTATGGTCATGTACAATGATATAGTTAAAAAAAATAACCTATCTCGTCCTGTGTTGGCTACATGCCTTATTTCACTTAGCATGATAGCATACAGTTCTATCCATTTACCAATCAATGACATAACACCATTCTTCTTTATGGCTGAGTAATATTTCATTGTGTATATATAACACATTTTTTTTTAAATCCATTAGTCTGTTGAAGGGTACCTAGGTTTGTTCCATAGCTTGGCTATTGAAAATTATGCAGAGACAAACACTAATGTGGCTATATCCCTGTAGTATGCTTATTTTAATTCTTTTGGATAGATACTGAGGAGGGGGTGGCTAGATTATGTAGTGGTTGCATTCCTAGATTTTTATTTGTTTGTTTGGTTTTGGTGACAGGGACTGAACTCAGGAGCATTTAATCATTGAGCCACATACACAGTCTTTATTATTAATTTTTTAAGTTTTTAATTTGAGACAGGATCTTGTTAAGTTGGTTAGGGTCTCACTATATTGTTGAGGATGGCCTTGAACTTGCAATCCTCATGCCTGAGCCTCTGGAGTTGCTGGGGTTATGGGAGAGAGCCACCACATCAGGGCATAGAAAATATTTACAGAGTTGTGGACTAATGCATATTTTTCTTTTCCTTTTTTTAAGACTAATAATTTCACTACTTTGATTTGTAATTAAAGGTAGCTTTAGTTACCTTTATACCACTACAACAAAATGTCTGAAATAATTAACTTATTTATTTTTTAAATTAAATTATTTATTTATTCTAATTTGCTATTTTGATGGCAGAATGCAATTCATTTATATTACATGTAGGACTCAATTTTTCAAGTCACTGGTTGTACAAAAAGTATATTCACATCATTTATGTCTATACATTTACTTAGGATAATGATGTTTAATTCATTCAACTGTCTTTTCTACTCCTTTACCCCTCTTTTACCCTTCCTACCCTTTGCCCTATCTAAAGTTCCTCCATTCCTCCATGCTCCTCCTCCATTGCCATTATAAGTCCGCACCCTCATATCAAAGAAAATATTCAGCCTTTGGTTTTTTGAGATTGGCTTACTTCACTTAGTATTACATTTTTCAACTCCATCAATTTACCTGCAAATGCCATGATTTTATTCTCTTTTAAAGCTGAGTAATAATCCATTGTGTATATATACCAAGGTTTCCCTACCATTCATCTGCTGAAGGGCATCTGGGTGTTTTCACAATTTAGCTATTGTGAATTGTGCTGCTATAAACATTGATGTGGCTGTAGCATGCTGTTTTTAAGTCCTTTGGGTATAAACTGAGGTGTGGGATAGTTGTGTCAAATGGTGGTTCCATTCCAAGATTTCCAAGGATTGGCTGCAACATTTTGCAGTCCCACCAGCAATGGATGAGTGTGCCTTTTCCCCCACATACTCGCCAATACTTATTGTTGTTTGTATTCTTGATAGTTGCTATTCTGACTGGAGTGAGATGGAATCTTAGAATAGTTTTGATTTGTATTTTTCTAATTGCTAGAGATGTTGAAAATTTTTTCATGTTTGTTGATTGATTGTATATCCTCTTCTGAGAAGTGTCTGTTCAGGTCCTTGGCCCGTTTATTGATTGGGTTATTTATTTATTTATCTGTTAAGGTTTTTGAGTGCTTTATGTATTCTAGAGATTAGTGGTCTATCTGATGTGCTTCTGGTAAAGATTTGATCCCATTCTGTAGGCTCTCTGTTCACCTTGCTTATTGTTTCTTTTGCTGAGAAGAAGTTTTTTAGTTTGAATCCATCCCATTTATTGATTCTTGGTTTTAATTCTTACACTATAAGAGTCTTATTAAGAAAGTTAGGGCCTAATCCAACATGATGAAGATTTGGACCTACTTTTTCTTTCATTAGGTGCAAGGTCTCTGGGCTAAATCCTAGGTCCTTGATCCACTTTGAGTTGAGTTTTGTGTATGGTGAGAGATAGAGGTTTAATTTTATTTTGTTACTTGTGGATTTCCAGTTTTCCCAGCATATTTGTTGAAGAAGCTATGTTTTTTCCAATATATGTTTTTGGCACCTTTGTCTAATAAGATAACTGTTGTGCATATAAGAAATTAAAAAAAAATAAATAAGAAAATGGCGGCTGAAATTAGGAAAAAAAAAGATAACTGTAATTATGTGGGTTTGTCTCTGTGTCTTCTATTCTGTACCATTGGTCTACAAGTCTATTTTGATGTCAATACCATGCTGTTTTTGTTACTATTGCTTTGTAGTGGAGTGTAAGATCTGGAATAGTGATGCCAACTGCTTCACTCTTATTGCTAAAGATTGCTTTACCTATTCTGGGTAAAAAAAAAAAAGTATTTTTCTAGATGAATTTCATGATAGCTTTTTCTATTTCTCTGAGAATGTCATTGGGATTTTGATTGGGATTGCATTGAATCTATATATTGCTTTTGTTAGTATGGTTATTTTGAAAATATTAATTCTGCCTATCCAAGGACAAGGTAGATCTTTTTATCTTCTAAGGTCTTCTTTAATTTCTTTATTTAGTGTTCTGTAGTTTTTATTGTAGAGGTCTTTCTCCTCTTTGGTTAAGTTGATTCCCATGCATTTTTTTGAGGTTATTATAAATGGGGTTGTTTTCCTTGTTTCTCTTTCTGAGGATCTGTCACTGATGTACAAAAATTTCTTTGATTTATGGGTGTTGATTTTATATCCTGCTACTTTGTTGAATTCATTTGTTAGTTCTAGAGGATTTCCAGTGAATTTTTGGGGGGCCTCTAGGTATAGAATCATATTGTCTGCAAAAAGTGATAATTTGAGTTCTTTTTTTTCCTATCCGTATCCTTTAATTTTTTCATCTATTTAATTCCTCTGGCTAGAGTTTCAGTAACTATGTTAAATATAATTGGTGAAAGAGGGCATCCCTGTCTTATTCCAGTTTTTAGAGGGAATGCTTTTAATTTTTCTCCATTTAGAATGATGTTGGCCTGGGGCTTAGCATAGATAGCTTTTACAATGTTTAGATATGTTCCTGATATCCTTAGTTTTTCTAGTGTTTTGAACAAGAAGGGGTGCTGTATTTTGTCTAATCTTTGTCTGCATCTATTGAGATGATCATATGATTTTTATCTTTGTGTCTATTGATGTGATGAATTACATTTATTGATTTCTGCATGTTGAATTAACCTTGCATCCCTGGGATGAACCCCATTTGATCATGGTACACTATCTTTTTGCTGTTTTTGTATTAGATTTGCCAGAATTTTAGCATCTATGTTCATTAGAGATATTGATCTGAAGTTTCCTTTTTTTTGATGTGTCTTTGCCTGGTTTTGGAATCAGGGTTATATTTGCCTCATATAATGTGTTTGGAAGTGTTCCCTCCTTTTCTATTTCATGACATAGTTTAAGGAGTATTGGTGTTAGTTATTCTTTAAAGATATTGTAGAACTCAGCTGTGTATTCATTCAGTCCTGGGCTTTTCTTGGTCGGCTTCTGATGACATCCTCTATTTCCTTACTTAAAATTAATCTGTTTAAATTGTATATATCATCCTGATTTAGTTTGAGCATAATCATATGCCTCTAGAAATGTGTCAGTGACTTTTTGATGTTTTCCATTTTTTGGAGTAAAAACATTCAAAATAATTTCTAATTATATTTTGTATTTCTGTAGTGTCTGTTGTGATATTAACCTTTTCATCACAGATGTTAGTAATTTGAGTTTTATCTCTCCTTCTCTTCATTAACATGGCTGTTCATCAGTTTTATTTATTTTTCAATTAACCAACTTTTTGTTTTGTCAATTTTTACAATTGTTTTTGTTTCAATTTCACTGATTTCAGCTTTGTTTTAATTATTTCCTGTCTTCTACTGCTTTTATGTTGATATTTTCTTTTTTTAGGGCTTTGAGATATAATGTTAGGTCATTTATTTGTTGACTTTTTCTTCTTTGAAAGAGTGAACTCCATGCAATGTACTTTCCTCTTAGAACTGCCCTTATAGTGTCCCACAGATTTCAATATGTTGTATCAGTGCTCTCATTTACCTCTAAGATTTTTTAAATCTTCTCCTTGATATCTTTTGCAACCCATTGTTCAGTCAATAGCATATTATTTAGTCTCCGGGTGTTGGAGTAGCTTTTATTTTTTATTTTATCATTGATTTCTAATTTTATTCCATTGTGGTCTGATATTTCTATTTTTTTGTAATTTCGAAGAGTTGCTTTATGGCACAATATATGGTCTATTTTAGAGAAGGATCCATGTACTGCTGAGAAGAAAGTATATTCACTCACTGATGGATAATATACTTTCTATATATCAGTTAAGTCTAAGTTATTGATTGTATCATTGGGTTCTATAGTTTCTTTGTTTATATTTTGTATTAAAGATCTATCCAGTGGTGAAAGAGGTATGTTATTGTGTTGTGGTCTATTTGACTCTTGATCTTGAGAAGAGTTTGATTATGAATGTAGATGCTATATTTTTGGGGGCATATATATTTATAACTGTTATGTCTTATTGTTATATGGTTCCCTTAAGCAGTATGAAATGTCCATCTTTATCCCTTTTGATTAACTTTGGCTTAAAGTCTACTTTATTTGATATGAGGATGGAAACCCCTGCTTGTTTATATATAGTCACCTTTAGTTTGTGGACATCTTTACCTATGAGATGGATCTCTTGAAGACAGCATATTGTTGGGTCTTTTTAAAAATCCAATCTACAAGCCTATGACTTTTGTTTGGTGAGTTTAGGCCATTAACATTCAGGGTTATTATTGAGACATGATTTGTATTTCCAGTCATTCTTGTTTATTTTTTATGTTTAACTTGACTTGGTTTCTCCTTTGGTTGGATTTTCCTTTGTTGTAGTTCTTCCTTTTGCAGATTTTCATGTTTTTTTTCATTTTCTCTTTGTGGCATATTTTGCCAAGAATGTTCTGTAGTGCAGGCTTTTTTGCATAAATTCTTTTAGCTTTTGTTTGTCATGGAAGGGTTTATTTCGTCATTAAATCTGAAGCTTAGTTTTGCTAGATATAAGATTCTTGGTTGGCATCCATTATCTTTTAGAGCTTGGTACATGCTGTTACAGGATCTCTTGGCTTTGAAGGTCTGGGTTGAAAAATTTGCTGAGATCTGAATTGGTCTAACCTTATATGTAATCTGATTTTTCTCTCTTACAGCCTTTAAAATTTTATCCTTATTCTATATGCTAGGCATTTTCATTTTAATGTGTCTTGGTGTAGATCTGTTGTAATTTTGTACACTTGGTTTCCTATAGGCCTCCTGTATTTGATTTTCCAATTCATTCTTCATTCTTGGGAAAATTTTTGATATTATTTCATTGAAGAGATTTTGCATTCCTTTGATTTGAATCTCTGAAACTTCCTCTATATCAATAAATCTTAAATAAGGTCTTTTGATGGCATCCCATAATTCTTGGATATTCTGATCATGGTTTCTTAGCATCTTCACTGTGAGGTCAACTTTATTTTCAAGATTGTATATTTTGTCTTTATTTCTGAGGTCCTATCTTCCAAGTGATCTAGTCTTTTGGTAATGCTTTCTTTTGAGTGTTTTATTTGGCTTATTATTTCTTTCATTTCAAGGATTTCTTTTTTTTTCCAGAATCTCTATCTCTTTCTTGAAGTAATCTCTTGCAACCTATACTTGCTCTCTTACCTCTTTTTTTGGTGTGATTGATGGTTGACTGTATTTGTTCTCTTATCTCTTTATTGGAGTGATCAATTTTTGCCTGTATTTGCTTACTTAGGTTGTTCTTTAACTCCCAGATCATTTTAATTATGTATATTCTGAACTCCTTCCCTAACATTTCATCTACTGAACTACCTATGGATTCTATTGTTGTAGAATCTTGGTTTGTTTGGGGCACTTTCCTACCTTGTTTTTTCATGATATCTATGCATCTTCCTCTCTTGCAGTGTAGACCTGAGATATCACAGCTTCTGCCCTATTGTTTTATAGTGTCCCTGCAGGTTACCAATACCTCACCTTTAAGGGGGACATCAATATTACAGCACTTGATGTACCCAATGTACAGCCATAGATCAGTTAGCTTCTATTTTTACATTTACAATTTTGTTGCTATAATTAGAAATGATGAGTTTGGTTATCTTCTACCATATAGTCAATAGGTTTGCATAATGGTATACAGTTTTTAATGATAGAAGGTGGTGCTAGAGGGTTCTCTGAGATATTTATGAGGTAGGATGTGAGAATATAGAGGTATTAGATTATATGACTAGTTAAAAGGTAATTATAGGAAGTTGACTGTTAGTAGGAGAAACAAGAGAGAGGCAATCCCATGCAAGACTCCCTGTTACCTCAGCAACAGGATCACTGTTTGCACCCCTAATAGAGATAACTCTGGTGCAGCCAGGCCACAGGGATCTTGGTGATGTCTTACCAGTTCCTTATTGTTGTCCCTTGATAGAAGTGGCAATATCCCAGTTTTGTGATAGAGGAAGTCTCAAGCTTATACATACCCTGAGGTTGGGCTGTGGAGTTACGCTTTAGTGAATAAGGAACCCCAGTGTGGGTGAGCATAGGGTAGGCCTCTCTCTGGGTGGCCAGGTGGCACAGAGCTTTGAAATAATTAACTTATAAAGAGAAAAAAAGTTATTGTGGTTCATAGATTTAAAGATTCAGTTTCTAATTAGGCAAAGTACTGAGAATGGGTAACAAAATTTTGAAGACAAACTTGCAGATTATATTAATAATCTAGGAAGCCTTAGTTGTATTGGGATAGTATTAATGAATATTTACAGAAAAAGACAACTGAAAGAATACTGAATAATACAAGAATGGTACTAGTCTTCTTAGAATTCTGCCTCAACTGATGCTGTCTGATTTATCTAGAGCTGAATCTCCTAGAGGTTCAATATCCAGAGGCTATTGAAACTCCCAGTGACATTCTGTCTCAAGAGAAATTACTTAATATGATGGCTTTTATCCTCTATGAGGGAATGGGAGTTCTAACCCAAATGACCTGAGAATATGAGCAAATTCAAAATTGTTTTTATTTACCTCTTACTATAATCTTTCCCAGTTTGAAATTATTCTTGGTTTCTTCTGAATAGATACTTCCTTCTGGTTCACCAAAAGATAAGATTCAAAGTTAAAAAGTGCAGTCACTTAGTGAAGAGAAAGGCCTTCACTGGCTCTAATATTTCATCAAACAATGCAGACTCTCTTTACTCAGGGTCCACGTAGGGGCTGAGTGCTGGGGGACCTGGCCCTGGGAAAAAGGGGTTCTCCTGATATCAATCATTCTATGACAAGGAGATAGAACTTGAGGAGACTATTGACTTCCAGTGCAGACCAGCAAATATAGTTGGAGATAGATCCAGAAATTCAGAAAAAAAGGGCTCTTTTGGGAAAAATAAATGAGGTCATAATAGGTTTTTATTAAAGCAGAAGACCTTGGTTTGGATGTTTTGTTTTACTTCCGTTTGTAGTCTTAATGATGGCTGGGTTTTCTCTTTCTGAAATGATTTCCTTGTGGCACTGAGGAAATAGGCTTCCTGTTTGGGGAGGGGCAGCAAATCTGTACTACAAGTAGATGAACTCTGTCCTCTCCAACATTCCAGAGACATTGGGGAATGTCTTAGGCCACCTGCTTTTCAGGTCACAGGAAACCACATGGCCATCACTTTAGGTAGGAATTTCATGGGGACCTTGTTGCTATATATTCTCTATAGAAGCTCAGTCCCTGTAGGAGTTCAGAATGCATCATCCCTGAAGATGGAACTTAGAGCAGGCATTCATGTAGGGTGCTGGCTGCCTTGGGCAATGGGAACTAGTTACGTTTCTCCTAGGTAGATGTAGTATGTTTAACGCTTGGGCTGAGTGAGGACTCAGAAAAAAAAAAATCAAAACTAAGAGAGAAGCCTCAGTCTCTAAAGCTTTGACTGGACACCTCGAAGAGATGACAAGAGATCCCTGCCAAACACATGAAAATGCAGCTGTTGTGACTTGCTTGCAAGGTCCAACTTCCTATCTTGAAAAGCTGTTTTAATGACTGCAAATTTGTCAGGGATGGTAAAAGATCAACCTCTTCAAAACTTATTCTAAGTGTGGCTCATGTTCTGTTTGGTTCTGGTGTATCACTGTGCCCAATTTCCATTCCTTCCCTTGCAGTGATTGGCATATAGTTCATATGAAGAACTCTATAAAATACATCACAGAGATGGAGTTAAAATTTGATGGGTATTTTCAATGCAAAAGCCACTCCTGCAGGCTTGATGCTACTTAATGCAAAGTTGTAGGTACCCAATGATGATGTTCAAGCTCTATTAGTTCAGAAAGAAAAACTTTGGAGCAAAACTTCTTTACTATTCTTTAATTCATCTCCAGTGGGGGAGAGTCTGCTGTGTTCAGTTTTGCCTGTGACAGATTGTACTGGCTGTTCCCAGTTTTGGAGGCACTGTCAGACTCTCTGATAGCTTGAGCTGTCTTCCCACTGATGAGGGATCCTCTAAGGTTTTGGATATTGCCTCTGAAGTCCTAAATTATCTTCTGAACTCACTGCTCTCTAAGCAGGGGCATGTCATTCTATTATCTTTGTATGTTCTCTGGTAGATGCATTCACTAATATTCACATCTTAGAAAGGGTAATTCCTAATATGAACCACATTTCCATCACTGTGCAATAAAAGTTCCCACACCACCCGGGCACTAAAATAGTCCCTTTCTTTTTCCTTCACTTTTCCTTTTTTTTTTTTTATCTTGCTCTTCCTCAGAGTTCAGGTGCCATTCCCACCATGGGTGCAGAGATTCTAGGCCTGTGAAAATGAGGTTGTCTCCTCAGTTTCACTGGACATGCCTGACATGCCAGAAATCTCAGCCATGAGGTTGCTACTCCAGGCCTCAGGGACTGGGCCACTTCCTAGGGATGAAGAGGTAATCCCACTTCTCCAAGGTGTCTCTAAAACAGGATTACCATCAGAGTGGGCCCAGTAGGTAGGGCCACCTCCTGAGCTCTTTATGTATTCTAGGTATTCATGTTCTCTCAGAAGAGTAGAGAGTAATGTTTTCTCTCATTCATATTTTTTTCATATTCCTAATTGTTTCCTTTGAGGCACACAGAAGCTTTTTAATTGCATGCCATCTCATTTACTAATTATTGGCATATATCCTGAGATTTTGGAGTCCTATTGAAAAAGTTGTTGCCTGTGTCTATGTGCTGGAGTGTTGTTCCTAAATTTTCAAGTTGATAATGAATGAACTGGTCTTGGCAATTTTTATTTGTCATCCTGACTGGGCCATGAGATGTGCCAATATTTGGTCAAATGCTCTAAATGTTGCTTTGAAGGTTTTTTTGTTTTTGTTTTTGTTTTTATATGTTTGTTTCAACTGACAGTTGAAATAGTAGTATTTGAGTAAATCAGATTACTCTCCATAGGATGGTAGTTTCATGCAATTACAGTAAAATTTTTGTCTTCAGACTGCCTTTTATTAGAGTGGAAATATCCACCCTTCCCAGTCTACTTTGCAGACTTTTGACTTACCTGATTGCATATATATGTGAGACGGTTACTTACAACTAATATCTCTGACTCTACTATAGAAGAATAGGTCCAAGAATGTACCTATAGAGTCTCAGAAATAAAGCAATACTGAGAAGAATTGAAAAGAATCTTCTTTTGCGAATAAGACACGAGACCCTAGGCTGGGAGGACATACAATTTAGTAGAGGCATGACAGAGGGGTGTAGTGACTGCAGGCACTGAAAATAAAAATATACTTGGCATTGAAAAACATGGAGATATTAAAATTCAGGATACAGAGACTGTGTAGCACTGTGTTTGGGAAAACTGGAAAGTCACTGGCATCCTGTGCAGGTGAGTGCAATGTCTATTGCAATGAGGACCTCAGAACCCCAGGTCGACAAACTTCTGATCACTATTTGTTAATGTCTCAAGGTACACAGACTGCACATTGTCCATGGATAATTCTACTAATTGAAGAGCTCATTCAGTCCTCTCATGGGACCTAATTCTTGGCACAGTACCGTCCTAAGACATCAGAAATGCAAGAGAGCATGTTTTTTTGCTACTCAGAGATTCAGAGGTAATGAGAAAACCCTAGAACTGATACACAGATGGACAGCAGTTCAGTTGGTTTTCACTGGACTATGTGAGGCCAGGATGCCTCTCCAGCCTCTTATAAGAAAGACTGAAGCTGAGATCATTTAGAGGCTTCCTATTCTTTTCTGCAGAGGTTTTCATTTCTGAGACCAGGATCCTCTGTCAAAAAGTGGATAGATACCCTGCAGTACATTTCTCTCTCTTCTGTTGTTTCCACAATTTCTGGGTTTTATTTCCTCGTAACTGCAAACATCATTCTGAACCGGGTACTGGATATTTCAATACATGGAAAGACATGGACATCCTTGGAGAGTCACTTGTCAAGAACTTAAGATAGTACCAATTGTTTCTAGTGACTGAACATCTCAGTGATCAGAGCAATGGGGTGACAGAAAGGCAAGATTTAAAGGAAAATTCATAGATTTGATTTTCTCCAGTTTCCAAGGATGAGTACTAAGGTGAGCGAGTGTGCCCGTGTGTACACACACACACACACACACACACACACTCACACACACACACACACACACATACACACACACAGCAGTTGGGCATTGTCTATCTTGGACTCTCATCAAAATTCACCCAAAGATGAAGAACTTGGGAATTCCTATGTCAAAGAACTGCTGAGAACAGATACTACTTGACCAAACAGCCTTCCTCTTTTTCTTCCTCCCCCTCCTCTTCCTCCTCCTCCTTCTTCTTCTTCTAGAAGAGTTCAATTGGGGAAGAATTTGAAACAAAAAAAATGTCAAAATATATGGGAATCCCACCACACCATGCATGAACATTCATCACAGAAACAAATCCCCTAATGGCTCACTGAAGAACCAGCTTTTTTCTTCATTACAATAAGGGTAAAGAAAACACTTACCATATTACTGTTCAGAAATCCTCAAATTTGCTTCTAACTCCCTGTATCACTGTGATTAATACACATGAAAATTTATTTTAAAACAGGGAAAAGGACTTTCAATGGAACAGAATTAATACAGATGTCTGAAAAAAGACTAAACAGGTGTGAAGTTAACATTTTTTTTATACAGAAACACTTATTTTCAATTTTTTAAATTTAAAAATCTGTGATCCTTTAATCTAGTTAGTTATTTCTTTTTTTAAAACAAAGTGGGGGTAACAATTTTAAAAATAAAACTAATATATATGCTTTTTAAAATTTTATTTATTTATTTATTTTAATTTGCTATGTATGTAGCAGAATGCATTTCAATTCATAGTACACATACACAACACAATTTTTCATATCTCCGCTTGTACCCAATGTAGAATCACACTATTTGGGTCTTCATACATGTACTTAGAGTAATAATTTTCATCTCATTTCACCACTTTTCCTACCTCCATGTGTCCTCCCTTTCCCTCCTTCCACTTTGCCCTATCTACTGTTTGTCTATTTCTGCCACGCTGCTCCCCATCCCCATTATGTGTCAACATCCTTGTATCAGAGAAAACATTTAACATTTGTTTCTGTGGGGTTGGCTTATTTTACTTAGCATTGTATTCTCCAGCTCCATCTATTTACCCACAAATGCCATGATTTTATTCACTTTTAATTTTGAGTAATATTCCCTTGTGTATATATACCACAGTTTTTTTGTCCATTCATCTATTGAAGGGTATAAGGTTGCTTCCACAGTTTAGCTACTGTGAATTAGCTGCTATGAACATTGATGTGACTGCATTACCATAGTATGCTGATTTTAAGTCCTTTGGGTATAGATTGAGGAGTGGGATAGCTGGGTCAAATTGTGGTTCCATTGAAAGTTTTCTAAGGAATACTGCTTTCCATAGTGATTGCACCAATTTTCAGCCCCACTAGCAATGTATAAGTGTGCCTTTTCCCCCCACATCATTATCAACATTATTGTTGTCTGTATTCTTGATAACTGCCATTCTGACTGGCATGAGATGAAATCTTAGAGTAGTTTGGATTTGCATTTCTCTAATTACTAGATATTTGAACATTTTAAAAATATATGGTTGGTTGATTGTATATGTTCTTCTGAGAAGTGTCTGTTCAGATCATTAGCCCATTTATTGATTGGATTGTTTGTTATTTTTTGTGTTAAGTTTTTTTAGTTCTTTATGTATCCAGAGATTAGTGCTCTATCTAACGTGTGTGGGGCAAAATTTTGCTCCCAAAATATAGGCTCTCTGTTCACCTCATTAATTTTTTTTTCCGAAAAGAAGCTTTGTAGTTTGAGTCTATCCTATTTATTAATTATTGATTTTATTTCTTGTGCTTTGGGAGTCTGTTAAGGAAGTTAGGGCCTAATTAGATGTGATGAAAATTTGAGCTTATTTTTTCCTCTATTAGGCGCAAGGTCTCTGGACTAAATCCTAGGTCCTTGATCCATTTTGAGTTGAGTTTTGTGCATGATGAGAGATACCACCATTTGACCCAGCTATCCCTCTCCTTGGTCTATACTCAAAGGAGTTAAAAACAGCATACTCCAGGGACACAGCCACATCAATTTTTATAGCAACACAATTCACAGTAGCTAAACTGTGGAACCAACCTAAATGCCCTTAAGTGGATGAATGAATAAAAAAAATATGGCATATATACACAACAGAATATTACTCAGCAATAAAAGAGAATAAAATCACGGCATTTGCAGGTAAATGGATGGAGCTGGAGAAGACAATGCTAAGAGAAGTTAGCCAATCCCCCCCAAAACAAATGCCAAATGTTTTCTCTGATATAAGGTGACTGACTCACAGTGGGGTAGGGAGGGGGAGCATGGGAAGAAAAGATGAACTCTAGATAGGGCAGAGGGGTGGGAGGGGAAAGGAGAGGGCAGGTTAGTAAGGCTGGTGGAATGTGATGGACATCATTATCCAAAGTACATGTATAAATCACGAATTGGAGTGAACATATTTTATATACAACCAGACATATGAAAAATTGTGCTCTGTATGTGTAATAAGAAATATAATGCATTTCACTGTCATTTATTTAAAAAAAATCAATAAATTTTTTAAAAAAATCAATTTGTTGCATATGGATTTCCAGATCTCCTAAGAGAAGAAGGCTATCTTTTCTCAGCTGTATTTTTTTGGTACCTTCTTTAAGTATGAGGTAACTATATTTATGTGGCTTTGTCTCAGTGACTTTTATTCTATACTTTGGTCTACATGTCTATTTTGGTGCCAATCCCATGCCATTTTTGTTATTATAGCTGTATAGTATACATTAAGGTCTGGTATTGTGATGCCTTCTGCTTCGCTTTTCTTACTAAGGATTGCTTTGGCTATTCTGGGTCTCCACTTTTCCAAATGAGTTTCATGATTGCTTTTTCTATTTCTATAAGGAATGACATTGGGATTTTAATTGAAATTGCATTGAATCTATATAGTGCTTTTGGTAGTATGGACATTATGACAATAATAATTTTGCCTATCCAAGAGCATGGGAGAACTTTCCATCCTGTAAGGTCTTCTTCAATTTCTTTCTTTAGTGTTCTGTAGTTTTCATCGTAGAGGTCTTTCACCTCTTTTGTTGATTACCAACTATTTGATTTGTTTATTTATTTAGAGAATTTTTTTTAATATTTATTTTTTAGTTTTTAGCGAACACAACATCTTTATTTGTATGTGGTGCTAAGGATCGAACCCAGCACCTCGCACATGCCAGGCAAGCTCGCTACCGCTTGAGCCACATCTGCAGCCCATATTTATTTATTTTTTGAAGCTATTGTGAATGAGGTAGTTTTCCTAATTTTTCTTTCAGAGAATTATCACTGATGTACAGAAATACATTTGATTTATAGGTATGATTTTATATCCTACTACTTTACTGAATTTATTAATTAATTTTAGAAGTTTTCTGGATCCTCTAAGTATAGAATCATGCCATCAGCAAATAATGATAGCTTGAGTTCTTCTTTTCCTATTTGTATCCCTTTAATTTCTTTTGTTTTTCGAATTGCTCTGGCTATAGTTTCAAGGACTATGTCAAATAGAAGTGGTGAAAACGGGCATCCCTGTTCTTGTTCCAGTTCTTAGAAAAAATGCTTCCAATTTTTCACCATTTAGAATGATGTTTGCCTTGGGTTTAGCATAGATAGCTTTTACAAGGTTGAAGTATATTTCTACTATTCCTAGTTTTTCTAGACTTTTGAACATGAAACAGTGCTGTATTTTGTCAAATACTTTCTCTGCACCAATTGACATAATCACATAATTATTATCTTTAAGTCTATTGATGTGATGAATTATATTATTGATTTCTGTATGTTGAACCAACCTTGCATCCATGGAATGAACCTCACTTGATCATGGGGCACTATCTTTTTAATATTTTTTGTATGCAACTTGCCAGAATTTTATTCAGAATTTTTGCATCAATGCTCATCAGGGTTATTGGTCTGAAATTTTCTTTCCTTGATGTGTCTCTGCCTGGTTTTGGTATCAGAATGATACTAGCTTTGTAGAATGAGTTTGGAAGGGTTCCTTCCTTTTCTATTTAATGGAATAATTTGAGGAGTATTGGTAGTAATTCTTCTTTATAGGTCTTGTAGACCTCAGCTGTGAATTCATCTGCTCCCGGGCTTTTCTTGGTTGGTAGACTTTTGATGGTATCTTCTATTTCCTTGCTTGAAATTGATCTGTTTAATTATATGCCCTCTTGATTCAGTTGGGCAGATCATATGTCTCTAGAAATTTGTCAGTGTCTTCAAGGTTTTCTATTTTTATTGGAGTATAAATTTTCAAGATAGTTTCTGATTGTTTTCTGTATTTCAATAGTGTCTGCTGTGAGATTTCCTTTTTCATCACAAATTTTAGTAATTTGAGTTTTCTCCCTCTTTCTTTTTGTTAGAGTTCCTAAGTGTCAATTTTATTTATGTTTTTCAAAGAACCAGCTTTTTGTTATGTCATTTTTTTTTAAATTTTTTTTTTAGTTTCAATTTCATTGATTTGTTCTTTGATTTTAATTATTTCCTGTCTTTGACTACTTTTAGTGTTGGTTTGTTCTTCTTTTTCTAGGGCTTTGAGCTGTAATGTCAAGTCATTTATTTGTTGACTTTTTCTTCCTTTAATTAATGGACTCCATGCAATGAACTTTCCTCTTAGGACTTCATAGTGTACCAGAGATTTTGTAAGTTTTATTGGAGTTATCATTTACCTCCAAGAATTTTTATCTCCTCCCTGATGTCTCCTGTTATCCATTCATTATTCAGTAGCATATTGTTTAGTCTCCAGATGTTGGAGTAGCTTCTTTTTTAAATTTTATCATTGATTTCTAATTTCATTTCATTATGGTGAGATGGAATGCATGTTAGTATCTCTATTTTTTTTTTTTTTTTGTATTTGCTAAGACTTGCTTTGTGGCATAACATATAGTCTATTTTGGAGAAGGATCCATGTGCTGCTGAGAAGAAAGTGTATTCATTCATTTATATATGAAATATTCTGTATATGTCTGTTAAGTCCAAATTATTGATTTTATTACTGAGTTATATAGTTTCTTTGATTAGCTTTATTTTGGAAGATCTATCCAGTGGTAAGAGATGTGAGGTGTATTAAAGTTACCCAGTATATTTGTGTTGTGATCTATTTGGTTTTTGTATTTGAGAAGGGTTTGTTTGACATATATAGATGCCCCATTGGTTGGGGCATAGATTTATGACTGTTATGTCTTGTTGAAGTATGAATCACTGAAGCAGTGTGAAATGTCCTTCTTTATCCCTTTTCATTAACTTTGGTTTGAAATCCACTTTATCTGATATAAGGATGAAAACCCCTGCTTGTTTATGAAGTCCATGTGAGTGGTCTGTTTTTTCCCACACTTTCACCTTCAGTCTTTGGATGTCTTTTCCTGTGAGATGAATCTCTTCAAGGAAACATATTGTTGGGTCTTGTTTTTTGATCTATTCTGTCAGTCTATGTCTTTTAATTGATAAGTTTATGCCATTCACATTCAGAGTTATTATTGAAATATGATTTGTATTCCTGGACATTTTGGTTTGTTTTTGGTTTTGAACTTGACTTGGATTCTTCTTTGATTAGCTTTTCCTGTAGTATAGTTCCTCTCTTTGCTAATTTTCATTGTTGTTTTTCATTTCCTCCTCCTGGAATATTTTGCTGAGGATACTCTGTAGTGCAGGCTTTCTCAGTGTAAATTCTTTTAACTTTTTTTATCATAAAAATTTTATATTTTGTCATCAAATATGAATCCAATAATATCCTTTTTTAAAAAATATTTTATTTTAGTTGTAGTTGAACACAATACCTTTATTTTATTTTTATGTGGTGCTGAGGATCAAACCCAGGGCCTCGCATGTGCTAGACGAGTGCTCTACCGCTGACCAATACTCCAGCCCCACAATACATATTCTTAAAAATCATTTATTTATCATTGTGTGAAGGATCTTAAAAAGAGTGGACATCAGGCTACAGCATTACTTTTTAAAACTTTTTATTTATTTTTATTTTTTATTGTTTTTGGTGCTAAAGACTCAATTCCAGGTATTTGCACATGATAGGCAAGACTCTATCACTGAGCTACTTCCAATCCATGGATTACTTCTTATCAAAAACAACATAAGTTACTAAAAATACCCTGTTGGTTAATTTTCACAATATTATATGAGGTGAGTTTCATAAGGATTATTTATCTATTTACTTTAAATTGTAATCTAAATCCCTTAAAATTTAATTTCCTTTATTTGATAGGGACCAACTTGTGGAAACAACAGAATTAGAAAAAAAAATAAACAAACAAAACCCACCTGTAATTGTTAAAAAGTAAGATGCATAATATATACTTGGCACATAAGTGGACTTGGTAGTATTATCTGAAACATAAAAATGAGACTCCAGTAAAAAGTCAATCCTAGCTCCCCTCCACACAACCTGTTTCATGGAATACTGATACCACTGATACTTTCTAGTAATTAATAGAACAAATACTCACTCAGGCACTTCAAAAGATGCTTTGTACTTCATTTATTTTCTCACACTGATCCAAAGTATCAGGTACAATTTTTTAATCATTACAAAAAAATCATTACATAAAAAATAAGCACACCCATATTTTTGGTGTTATTCAAAGTTACACAGCTAATCAGTAAAGGGACAGAATCTGAACTTAGATACTCCATACCAAAAACAAAAACACCTATTCTTAGTATATGCCACTTAGAACACATCTTCTTAACTCCTTGATAAATAAGAAGCATCATGGGTAAACTGTCATAATGTTAAGGGGTCATTCTATAGAGGTACTCCTATGCATAGCCCTCAATAATATAGAAAGGTGGTAGAAAACTCTCCTAAACATTCTGTCAGTGGCAAAAAAAGAATAGAGTTTTAAAGATCTGGCAGAGGTGTTACCTCAATAATGAGATTATTTAATGAGGAATTGGTCTTTTTTCCTTGGAAGCATGAAAGATGATGAATTAAGATTCCCTAGGAGAGATAAACAAGATATTGGGATAAATCCTCATGTGAGGATTTATATATCCTTATGTATACTTATGAGTGAAAGACTTCCTAACAGAAAGGCTGAAGACAGCAAGGAAAGGTGGTTAAAATGGTGCAGATGAGCTCAGGGGCATGGGATGCACAAAAGGGCCAGAGGTACTGCACAGACTGGGTGAGGGTATAAGAAATTTCAAGAGCTTGGCCAGTGTAGTGTCATGGGCTCTGGACATGTCTCAGGATTGAAGTAAGGAAAAACTTCTTTAGGAAAGAAACATTTGGAGAATTTATGGATGAGAAACCCATGGTTTGTAACATTGTAAAATGAAAGTTCACGAGTCTCATAATCTAAGAAAACCCCAATATGTTGTGGAGGAACAGCCAGAGAGAGGACCAAGTTCAAAGGATAATGGGCACCATTCTTACAAAAAGCATTATAGAGAAATCTGTGAAGACCTATAACCCAGTAGCCACATGTAGGTTGATAGTTTTTACTTTGTCCAGGGACAGATGCAGATTCGAAATATTTTCCATCACACAACCCCAGAGACCAGGCACTTTTCTTGGACACATCTACCATCCAGTAATGTTTTCCTGATGTGACAGGTGGGTAGCCCAAAACACCTTCATGATAATTCCCACGCTTGCGCGAGTATTGGGTTACATATCTTAATTGTCTCTGGTCCTTAGAAATGACAATATTTGGATTGATGCTTGGAGACAGTGTCAGGCGAACTGTAGAAAAATTAGAGTCACATCAAAGATACGATTTAGCTTTATTTGTGATGTTACAAAAGGAATCCTGAGAAGAACTTAAAAAGTGGGAAAAACTCTGATCAGAAGTCATAGAGATAGAACACTGCAGAAACAAGGTATGTGAGTGACTGTTGGAAGGAGCAAAATGGACCTTAAAACATGAGAACTACCGGAGAAATCAATTCTGAAAGACGTTGAGAAGACTGTGGCTTATGACACAGTAATTTCTGCTTACCCCAGTAGCGTTGAACATCTGTCAGCTCTGAAATGATAAAAATCCACAGTGTGAAATATAAGCAAAAGTGTCAGCACTGAAATCCATTCCCTTTCCAGATTAGGAAAAGGAGGAGGGATATCATAGGGCAGTAAACTGGCAAGTGAGGATGAATGGCCACTCCCCATTAAATATGATCACATCATGAGCACAGAGTCCACTCTCCCTTGTCTCCTCTACCCATACCTAGAAACCACACCTTCTTCCCCATCTATCACCTGCCACCACTAGAATCACACACTTAACCTAGCTCTTCTCACCTTGAGACACCTGCAGCATCCCCTTCAGATCAGGAGCTCGGAATACTCTTCTTTGTTCCTTGGAGAAAGTTTCTGGCTTCCTCAGCATTAAGTTCTTATGTCTAGGGATGGAAAAACTTGACCCACACTTCAGACCTTGTGGTCCCCACCCTGACAACAACGATTTCTTCCCATCATTTCACCCCATTGATGCACTTGAACTTTCTTCACCAAGGATCCTGAGAAGGGGAGGGAAGATTCCTAACTCTGAACTCCTAAGAAATGTTTCATGGTCACCCTCCTATTTACTTTCTTTGTGATCTTGTGAGGGGCTTAACATCTCAGAAGCATAATTTCTAAAACGAATCAAGTTGCTCCTCTCTCTCTACCTCCTAGAATGCATGGTCAATGATGAAATATTGGATTTTACGAAACTCTAGTGTCTAAGAAAAAAGAATATGAGGAAAATCAGTGCTATGAGTGTGTGTTCTGGAGAAAATGTTCAGAAACTAAGACTGCAGGTCCTGGCTCCTGGGTATTTGAGAAATAAGAAATGTAAGAATCATATCTGGAAATGTTCAAAGCTTATCGCTAATAGGAAGCCCTCAGGTGACATCTAAGGTTTCATATTCTCTGGGGAAAATGCAAACATTGGCAAGGGCAATACTATAAACACAAAAGTCAGTGTAGTTTGAATTATATGTTTCTGGAAAGAGCTTGATGCTGCCCGGCAGGTGTGCACTTTCAGATACCAAGGTGCACCTTTCCACAAGTATGTAATGCACATAGATCAACTGATTCTCGTGTGCTGCTATCCTTACACACCAAGGCAGTGCCTTCTGGCACCCTCAACTTAGTTCCTGATGGTTCAGACTCCTTATCATGCAACTGGAAGATGCCTGTACATATAGAATCTTTCATACACTTTATCCCTGACAGACCAACTTCCCCAGTCAAAATTGTATAATAATCCAGAGATTCTAGTTTGTTTGTGAAAATCTAAATAGAAATCACAAAACCACCCCTGGTCTATTTTATTCCCAGAAGAAACATACAAATATCCAGGAATTGTCCCAAAGAGTAATTCTTAGTACTTATCAGTCAAAGAAGAAAAATCTTGCCTACAGTAAATAAAGCAGCCATTAAAACTGCAACCAGAGCTAGAAGTAGGCACATGAGGGCAAGAAATGCTGGTGCCACAGGGGGCCTGATGTTGGAACATCTTATCCCCAGGACAACTACTGTTTCAAACTCTGACCTCCACAACCCAAGTCCCCATCATAGAATCTGTCTAGTCTATACAATACTCAAATTGTGATTTGTGACTATAAATTTAAGATAATACTATATCTAAATTTCCCTGACCTGGGAGATGTTGTATTCTAACTGAACGCTAGATAATTCTACTAAGTACAAATCTCTTCTTACTACACAAAAGATCATCTCTGGTATCACACACGTACCTTTTCATGACATCATTCACATCCTAGAAAGAAGGGAGAAAAACAGAAGTTACAAAATCATAGACTGTCCTCACTGACCAAGCTTCATCACATTGTCACCAGCCCCTGTTATGCTGAGAATGGAGATAGTCCCAGTGTGATGAACAAAATAATAAACTCAAGGGCTGGGGATATAGCTCAATTGGTAGAGTGCTTGCCTCACATGCATGAGGCCCTGGGCTCAATCCCCAGCACCACAGGGAAAAAAAAAAGACAAATTCATGCCAGACATTACATGGTTCCCATGAGATAATTTAAATAATATACAATTCTTTCACTTATTTAACATACACATAAACTGATATACTATTATTTGCTAAGTATAAGCAGACTCTGGATAATCAAAGTTGAGTAAAAGACTGAAAGAAAGAGGGAAATGCCAGAATTCCACGTAAGGCCCCCCAAATATATATATATATTCTTCAAAAATGAAGGGAAATATATGTAATCCCAGATGAAAATGTAGAGTGTGTTGCTGGCACATGATTTCTTTTTCTTTTTTGGATATGCATTTTTTTTTTTTTTACTGTTCACTATTTTTTTTCTTTTTTTAAAAATTTTTATTGTTGGTTGTTCAAAACATTATGTAGTTCTTGACATATCATATTTCACCCTTTGATTCAAATGTGTTATGAGGATAGGAAAGGCAGCAGAATACAACAGACACTAGTATGGCAATATGTAAATCAGTTGATGTGTAACCGATGTGATTCTGCAATCTGTATATCTGTATACGGGGTAAAAACGGGAGTTCATAACCCGTTTTTTTTTTTTTTTTAGGGAATGGGCACTGGAGATTAAACCCAGAGATTTGCTTAATTAGTGAGACTGACCTTCATGGAACTTAAGTTTTTCCTGCCTCAGCCTCCAAAGAAGCTGGGGTTATGGAATGTGCCATTGTGCCTGGCACAATATTTGAGATGTTTTGCAACCTAAATTCCTTCAACAAGTGGGTCAAATTCATAGAAAAAAATAAACTATAAAAGACTCTATAGTTCATTTCCCAAATTATTTCTTAATAATTTAGAAAAGTATTATTAACAGAATAAATAAGTACTACTTTGATAACTTATAACATATGTGTGTAATATATAAATAACAATAAGATCACAAAGAAGGAGGAAGGAAATGAAGCATTATTGCTAAGTTTCTATATTTTGCAGGAATTAAGTTAGTATTGATGTGAATCAGATTGAGACAGAATAGGGTGCATTTGTTAATCACCAGATCAAGTACTAAGACATCAAAAAATACAGCTAGGAAACCAGAAAGACTAAAGTTCTATCCTGGAATATGTTTATTTAACAAAAAAGAAGGCAGTTAAGGGAAGAAAAAGACCTAGAAACTACAGAAGAAATATAGAACACAAATAAAAAAGTGGTAAATGTAAACACAATTATATCAGTGCCTGCATTGAATACTATAGTCTCCAAATCCTTATCACAATACAGATTGTCAAATAGACTTAGAAAAGATAAAGCAAAAATAAGTTGACATAAAAAGGTTAACAATAGATGAAAATCAAACAAAAAAAAGATGTTCTTTAAGAGTTAAAAAATCCACTATTGTCATGTATGTAAAAAAAAAAAAAAAGAGTTTAGAAAGGTAGACAACTGTAACTAAATTGACCAAAGAAAGAAAAATTTAAAAGCCAGGTGCAGTGGCACATGTCCACATAATCCCAGCAGCTTGGTATGGTGAGGCAGGAGGACCACCAGTCCAAAGCCAGCCTCAGCAATTCAGTGAGGCCATAGGAAACTTAGTGAGACACTGACTCATAATTCAAGGATGCTTCATCATACAAATTTTAAATGTGATGCACCACATTAACAGAATTAAATACAAGAACCTTGTAATGGGTTCAATAGATGCAGAAAAACCCTGTCTTGAAGTTCTATATCCTTTAACAATAAAAACTCTCAACAAATTAATTACACAACAATACACATTAACACAATAAAGGCCATACATGACAAACTCAGAATTAATATTATATTCAACAGAAAAACCTTTCTTCCAAGATGAGGAAAAAGACAAGAAAGCCCATTCTCACCACTTTTATTCAACATAGTACAGAAAGTTGTAGCCCAAGCATTTAGGTAAGTGAAAGAAGAAACAGATATCCAACATGGAAGTTAAATTTTCCCTGTTTGCAGAAAACACGATTTTATCCAATGAAAACCCCAAGGATTTCACAAACACACACACACACACACACACACACACACACACAGACACACACATTTATTAAAATAAATAAACTAATTCAGTAAAGTTCTAGATTGTAAAATCAATATACAAAAGTCAATTGATTTTCTATAAATCAATTAACAACAAACTATCCAAAAGAAATTAAGAAACCCCCATTCATAATAGCTATAATAAAATACTTAAATTTAACAAGGAAGTGAGAGATCTATACACTAAAACCTATAAACAGTTGTTAAGAAAATTGAAGACACACTCATACACACACACACACACACACACAAAATGGAAAGATATCTGTACTCATGGGTTGAAAGAAATGATATAGAGAAATACTGTAAAACTTTAAATTCAGCAAAAAGAGCAAAAAAGGAGGCATCACACTGAATTTAAAATCTATAACAAAGCTATGCTAATCAAGACACAAAACAATGGCAGTGAAAACAGACACACTTGTCAATGGAATACAATAGGGAGCTCAGAGGTAGGGGGAGAATGTATTTATGGTTAGTTGATTTTGAATACACTGTGTACCAAGAGTACACAGAAGGTCCAGGCACAGTGGCTTTGCCCATTATACCAGTGACTTAGAAGGCTGATCAGATGTACAAGCCAGCCTGGACAACTTTGCAAAATCCTGTCTCAAAATAAAAAAAATAAAATAAAATAAAAGGGCTAGGGATGTACCTAAGTGCTAGAGTGCCTCTTGGGTCAACCAATAGTGCTGGGGGTAGGATTGATAGGTAGAAGAGAAAGGACTGTCTCTTGAATAAATTGCATTGGAGCAACAGGATAGCCACATAAAGAATAGAATTTGAGAATGTATCACACTATATACAAAAATCACTTCAAAGTGGCTAAAAAATTTTAACATACCACATGGAACTGTAAAACTATTTGAAGAAAACACAGTGCAAAACTCTATGACATTGGTCTGAGTAATGACTTTTTGACTGAATCCCAAATCCTGGCATCAAAACCAAAATTAGACAAATGGGATTACATCAAACTAAAAAGCTTCTGCACAGAAAAGGAAATAACCAAATGAAAAGGCAGGCTACAGATTTGGAGAAAACATCTTCAATCCATAAACTAGATAAGGGCTTAATATCCAAAATATATACATAATATATATATATATATATATATAACTGAATAGTAGAAAAACAAATGTCCAATTTAAACACGGGCAAAGGACTTGAACAGACACTTCTCAAAAGAAGACAGACTGCAAATATATAAAAAAAATGCTCAAAATCACTAATCATCAAGGAAACACAACTTAAAACTACACTGAGAGATCCCACTTCACACTTGGTAAGAAGACTATAATCACAAAGGAAAAGCAAGCATCGGCAAGGACACGGAGAAAAGGAAACCTTGGCACAATGTTGGGGGGAATGTAAATGAGCAAAGCTATGATGACAGATAATATGGAGGCTCCTCAAAAATTTAAAAATGATTTAGTCATCCAACAACTGGGACTATATTCCAAGGATATGAATAAGTATGTCCCTGAGATCTCTCTCATGTTTACTAAAGTACTATTCACAATAGGCAAGATTTGGAATTGACCTAAGCACCCATCAAAGGATGAAAGGCTAAAGACAATGGATAAACACACACACACACACACACACACACACACACACACACACACACACACACTGGAATACTATTTGGCATTAAAAAAGAAAGAAATCTTGTCATTTGCAGCAACATGGATGAACCTGGAGGAGTTTACATTAAATGAAACAAATCAGGCGCGCGCGCGCACACACACACACACACACACACACACAAAATACTGTCTGAATTCACTTAAATATGAGTAATAGTCAAAAATTGATCTCATACAAGTGGATAATTAGAATGAGGATAGTCAAGGGCTGAAGGACAGGAAGAACTGGGTGCATATTGGTCAAAAGACATAAGTATGTGATAAATATACACATTTTGTGCCAATTAAAATAATATGCAACCAACCTAGATGCCCTTCAGTAGATAAATGGATGAAAAATGTGGCATATATACACAATGGCATATTTCTCAGCAATAAAAGAGAAAAAAATCATGACATTTGCAGGTAAACGGATGGAGCTGGAGAAGATAATGCTAAGTGAAGTTAGCCAATCCCCCCCCCGCCCCAAAACAAATGCTGAATGTTTTCTCTGATATAAGGAGACTTATTGATAGTTGGGTAGGGAGGGGGAGGATGGGAGAAATAGATGAACTCTACATAGGGGAGAGGGGTGGGAGGGGAAGGGAGTGAGCAGGGGATTAGCAATGATGGTGGAATGTGATAGACATCATTATTAAAAGTACATGTATGAAGACACAAATTGGTGTGAATATACTTTATATACAACCAAAGATATGAAAATTTGTGCTGTATATGGGTAATATAAATTGTAATGCATTCCACTGTCAATTTTTAAAAAAAAATCAATAAAAATATGTGGATGTTAATTCACAATAAGTAGGGGGCACTAGAGAAGAATAGAGTTACCTTAAATTAAGTAGAGGGAAGTGAGAGGGAGGGGAGGGGAGGGAAAGTGAGGAGAGGAAGGATAGTAGAACAAAACAGACATTATTACTTTATTTATATATCTTATCTATGTATGATATATCAAAGTGCATAAATGCATTCTACTGTCATGAATAACTAATTAAAACAAATAAAAAAATTAAAAATTAAAAGCAATCAAGTCAACACATAGAAACATAGACATTAAAAGGATTAAAAAGAATTCTTATGATTAATTAGAACTACACATTTGAGAATCAGATAAAATTAACACATATCTAGAGGACACAAATGACCAAAAACAGACTCAGGAAGTATAAATCAGACACCAATAACAAAGTTAAAAATTTATATCCCTCCAAAAAGGACAGAATGGACTGATATGGCTTCATGGGTGAATTTTACTGAATATTTAATGAAGAAATAATATTAGTCTTCCCATTTTTTTCCAGGAAATAAAGAAAGGGGAAAGTCTCAACTCATTCTATGAGGGAAATGATAAAAACATCTCTTGTAACCAGAAGCCATTTGTTTGTCAGCAACAAAGCTAAGAAAAAGATGCTTAAAAAAGCCTTCAATACTGAATTGCAGAAAACAGGGGCCTACCAAATATCACTGGTTATAGTGGATCTTTCCTCCAAGGTTTAACTTCTGAACTGTGATTGATAAAAATAATAAAAATGGGATTTTTTTCTTGCTATTTATACATTTAATTATTCCATAAGCTTCATAATTGATTTGGGAATGAGGCACTTCAGGGCCCAGAGAAGCTGAAAGTCTTACCTGCAGCATCTCAACTGTTGATCCTCCCAACCGACGTTCCAGATCTGAGATGACATCATTCACCAACTGGCTCTGCTGGATCAGCTCACTTTCAGACTCTGTCAGGCTGTTCATAATAACTTCCTCCTCGTTCTTCAGTTTTTGAATCTCCTGCTCCTCCTCAGAGTTCAGGATGTCTCTCAGTTTTCCAAACTCTACCTTGAAATTTTCTACCTCACTCTGTATTTTGTTCTTTGGGAATGAGAGAGAGAAGGAGAGGGTCACTCAGTCTATCAGGTGGGACTGGGAACAGAAATCATGAGAAGAACTATTTTACCTGGTGAGTTCTCACAGGGTAGTCTTGGAACCAAGGGAGAGATTCTGATCTTTCCCTTTCCCTTCCTTCATGACATTCCAAAACAATGAACTTAAGTCAGCATTGTCCAGACTCAACCTGAGCCGCAGTGGGATACTTGGGTGTGTCTCAGCTTTCACACAGCTATCCAGGACACTCATACCTGCTCTTAATTTCACTTCCTCCTCCTCCTCCTCCTCCTCCTCCTCCTCCTCCTTCTTTTTTATTTTAGTTTTTTTTTTTAGTATAATAGACTTTATTGAAGTCACTGCCTCTGTACTAAGACAGAAGATTGTGTCTACAAAGCACAAGTTGTAACATTTCACAACTTCTAAAAGCAATATCAACAATTACAATGATCATGCAGGCCATGGTTGATAATCACATTTTGGAAGCATTTTTAAATGTTTCAAAAGAAATGCTTATAACACTCTTATATAGAGAAGCACTTTCAATAAACTACAAAACATTGATCAACATTACCAGTATGAGCCAGAGTGTCAACACAAAGGGGAGGCATAAATGTTTAATTTATCAAGAATAAAATATTTATTATAAAGAAAAATTAAAAAGCTTTCAAATAAAGGCCACTATTGAACCAACATGAAAAGCACAACTTGAACTTTTGAATTCATTCATCTTTTAAAGCTCTCCTCTGAATAACTTCAATTCTAAGCATGGAATTTACTACTGTGACTATTCTTGGATTGAAGTTTGGCAATAATTCGGCCCAATTGTCTCTTTGCTTCACACTGTGGGAAACTACTCATGTCATAAAATTCAGGGGCAATTTTCACCAGCCATTCTGGCTTGATATCTGTACATGTCCAGATGTAATTCGTTGTTTTTAGAAGAAACTCATTATAAAGCACCCATTCAGCCTTGTGGTCAAGAACTCTAGAGGGGTGAGGCAGAGTATATATATTTATCAGCACAGTGGAGGACAGATATTTAACTCTTGGGGACACCCACCCTCTAGCTACAACCTCCTCATTCCACTCTTGAACTCCCTGCCGAAAGCTGAACACTCAAGACAGAACCATGACCCATTACTAAAAGTCTTCTTTCACTAGAATCAATGTCTCAAAAAGCACCACAGCAACAGAACATTAGTAACCTCACTAGAGTGCCTCCCTGTGAATAGTTCTCTCCAAACAGCTATTCTCCTTTGTGATATATCCACTCTGCAGCCCCCACCTGACAAGGCAAGGGCAAAGAGGATGAATCAAATGCTTTCCAGCGTATGGACTGCCACAGAATAAAGAGGAAGGGTGCTACTTCCCAAGGTCCTGCCCAGAATTCTAGCTCATTCCATTAAAAAAAAATTTCCTCCTACCTTCCAGAAAGTTCTCTCGGTTTGGATGTCAACTTTCCACTTCTCAGCTTCTTCCTTGGCCATCACCAGGTTTTGCAACATTTCCTGAAACTTCTCCTGTGAGAAAAAAATCACAACAGATTCAAGTGAGGAACTTTCTTAGCACCGAGAGAGAGGATAAACCTGGAAGAAATCAGGTTGATCTCAGAAGAAACTAGAACTTTCAGAAACTGTGTGAACAGACAATGGTAATCTATGAATTGGAAGAAATTCTGAGGTAGAAGACATCTTCTCTAAGTTTCTGGTAATAAAGTTACCAACCCCTCACTAATAGTAGTCTAAATATTTTTGCACTAGAAGAGAAACCTAATGTTGCAGCAAGGAAAGAACTTATATATCAACCCTTTTCATTCACTCTTCTGCTGAAAGGGGTCTTCAGAGCTTTTCTTGGACTCTGAATCTCCACCCATCTAGCACAAGATGCAGTATTTTAATGCTCCCTGCCCAAGAGTTTCTACTCCAGGCTTAGCAATTAAGTGAAGGTAAAAACGCATCCTTTAAGCCTCAGAAGGTAAGCATAGTGTGGAAACAAATCACAGGCATCAGATCAGATCCATGACACAATGTAATTAGACGAGTGTAAAGAAGAGATATTGTCTCTGTCCTCTCTCTACCTGATCTCTTACCTGGTACTCCTGGACAACCTCCTCCAAGAGGAATGTGGAGTGTCCACGGTGCTCCTGAGAACGCTCACAAAGCCAGCAAATGACCGTCTTGTCCTCATTACAGAAGAGTAGGAGCTTCTCTCCATGGCGTGCACAGTGATACACCTTCTGCTCCTCCTCTGGGTTCAGCTTGACACCCCTGAGCCTCTCCACTATGTTGGCCAATTGCCGATTAGGCCACAGGTTCTCAAACTGGTAACTGATTTGGCACACAGGGCAGCTGCTCTCCCCTTTTTGACTCATCATGGACTCATAGTTTGATGTGATGCAGGCCTGGCAGAAGCTGTGGCCACAGTCAAGGCTCAGAGGCTGTGTGAGGAGATCCAGGCAGATGGGGCAGGTCACCTCCTCCTTTACATTCCCCAGGATTGCTGAAGCCATAGCATCTATTTTCCTGCTCCTGCCTGTCCTGACTTCTGAGATTCCTCCTGCTCAGATTCCTACATGATTGGAAGATTAAAAGTGAACAGAGTAAGAAAGGTTGAAATAGAATGGATACTGACGATGTAGAAATAATGTAACAGGTGTTCACTTGATGCTTCCACTATGTCCCTTATGGCTTTGAAATGTCCATTTTTTCCCTCCTCTTTTTCCCAATCTTCTTTTCCCGAAACTTCTCCTCTTTGATCTTCTTTTCCCTAACCTTCTTCTTTCTGATTTTATTCCTGTTTTTTTCTGATACTTTTTCTTAAACTTCTCCTTCCTAATCTCATTTTCTGTTGAAGTGGCACCCCTTTTCTCCACAGAAAAGCCCTCTTCACCATGGCTGATTTTAAGACTGTCAGCAAAAGAGTCTCTGTGAAAGAGTCCATTGTAGATAAACTTCCTATTTTCATGTCACCCTGTTTACTTGGCCACTGGCCAAGAAGATACCAGCACTCCAGATGCTGGACACCCCCTTACTAATTTTTCACAAACGTATCCAGTATAGCACTTTGAAGAAATGTGCAAACAAGGCCTCTGGCCTTGAGCTGGGCTTCACAGAGATGGCTACATTTTTAAGATAAGTTACAAATGGGCCCATGGTAACAGCTGGCAGGGGGAGGAAAGAAAGGGGAGAAGAAGCTTTCCCCTTCTCAGATGTTGTTCCGAACAGTGAAAAAAAAAAAAGCTGCTTTTATGTGAACATTTGCAGACTGTGAACTTCTGAGCCCCTCCCCTTACATGATGGGTATAAAACTCTGAAACTCCCTGAACTCAGGGTTCAGGGATTAATTGATTACAGCAAAAGCTGTGCCCTCTGAACCTGGCTGCAGCCAAATAAAACTGTTTCCTGCTGTCTTCGGTGCCTTGCCTGCTTTGTCCCTACAACACTGTGAATCACCTCAATAAAAGCTCCCTGTCCTGAGACAGGCAGAGTCACAGCCTTTGATACAGGGATTCCCTGTGTCTCTCCTTTGCTAGCAAAGCAATACTTCTTTTTCCTTTTTCTCAAGACTTTGTCTTGGTTATTTGATTGGGGTCAAGGACGAAGACTGAGTTTTCAGTTATGAATTTGGCAAGCCAGTCAGGAGCTGAGAGTAGCCCCCGCTCCAGCTTTCTTGGGCAGGCTCATCTCTCCAAGGAAGCCCACTTCCATGCTGAAGATACTAGTGAGTTTGTTGAGAGATGACTCTGCAGAAATTGGGAGCTGCTATGAGTTTGCTGCAGACCAAACCAGAGGGACTGTTCCTGTGAGTAAATGGAGGGCCTGAGGGACCATCCCAGCAGCTGCTGTAGCTTTTTTTGTTTCAGGGAACTCCCACCTTTTCTCCCTGAACTTCACAGTTTCTCCAATAGTTTCTCTACTTTGAGAAAAAGGAAACTGAAATGAGGAATGTCAATCTTGGCCATTTGGTAAGCTCCCACAGTGTGCATGCTGACACCCTTGATTCTACACATCTGTTTCCCTTTTGTGGGAACATCTGGTCCCTCTTCATGGGGACATCTGTGGAGCCACTGGTATAGAAGTCACGATTAAGTGGGAGTTGGGAATTTGGGATTTTTTTTCCCTATCTGGTCTATTTTAAAGGTTCCCATCCGTTGGCCATGGTTTGGAAACTCCCTCTGGTTGTCTGTTTTGTTTGAATCTTTAACTGCCCCTTTTAGGACATGGCCAGTGCTGCATTGATTCTATACGTAGTCTCCTGAGAAAGATCTTGGCAGGTCAATACAAAGGTTCCCATCTGTTGGCCATGGTTTTGGGTCTTCTCTCTGATTGTCTCTCTGTGTTTCTTTTTGTGCAATCTTGCAATTGGAATTGGCTTGTAAGAGGTAAAGTGAGTTAAAGAAAGGGTCACCTATAAGTCTGTCTAGGATAATGTTTTACTGTAACAATCTGTCTTTTAAATAGCTTTCTAGATTATTGTACAATCTTGCAGTTATAGTTGGCCTGTGAAAGGTAAAGTAAGTTGAAAAAATTTGTACATAGAGGTCTGGTCTATTTTAAAGGTTCCTGTCAGCCAGCCTTGGTTTCAGTGATCCTCTCTCTCCTTTTTTTTTTTTTTTTTGTCTGATACTGTCCCTTTAAGATTTTACTGTAGTCTCTTGAGGAGAGATCTTGGCTGAATGAGCCACCTATAGCAATAAGCATGTATAAGAAAAAGATAGTTTACTGTAACACAATCTAGCCTTGGAATGGTTTTTCTGGATTATTATACAAACTTGACTAATGTTGAAGTTGGTCTGTCAGGGATAAAGTATACGAAAGTGATCCTGTGTGTACAGGCATTTATGCAGTTGCATGATAAGGAATCTGAACCATCAGGAACTAAGTTGAAGGTGCCAGAAGGCACTGCCTCTGATGTGCAAAGATAGCAGGACACCAGAAGAAAGGGTTAAAAATATTTAGATCTTTTTGAAAAGCTGGCACTCCCAGCACTGTTTCTCAGCCTGGCCCTAGGCAGACACAGATGGTCTCACGATGGGTCAAGGACACCAGTCTTAAACTGGGAGTGTGTGTGTGGGGGGAAATCCCAGAAAAGTTACCTAGGCTGTAAAAAAGTGGGCTAAGAGAATTTGGCCTCTGCCAGGCCTTTCAGCTTCTTTTGCTCCTGGGCTGGTGTTGGAGAGTGTGAGCCACAAAGAATGTGGTAGTAGGTTCCAGCACTGTCAGCATATGACCTGGGGATAGGAATAGTCTCCCCTTTTAAAAACTGACAAGAGACCCCATTTGCTCAGGGGATGTTCATTCAATTCCTGCTTTAATAGTACCCCATCAAACTGAATACCTGGGGAGACTGGCAGAATAAAAAACTGTACTCAGGAAAGAAAAAGACAAAAACTAAGGCCCACCTGTGTTTTGTAGGCAGCCTCTGCAACGGGATCTTTAAGAAAGTCTGGGGGGGGGGGGCGGATGGAAAAGTCCTCCTCCATCATCAATATGCAGAATAAGAAAAAGGCCCCAAAGAAGCCTCTGGGTACAATTGATAGTGGGGAACTCATTTAAAGTTGATGGCATTGTGGTAATGGTAATGGAGATAGAGCAGGCTCAAAAATATTCCTTGCCCCAACCCTTTAAATGCAAGCTGGGAGAAAAAAAGGCTGAGGCACAATTTTTGTACATTCTGGATTGCTCAATCCTCTCCTGGGATGAAATACATTATGCAAATTAAATGTACAGATTACATTTATAAGGTCTGTTTCAGAATATGAATTTAAGAAAGGGTCCAAAACTAGAAAAGAAAAGAAAGTTATAGGTATGGAAATATATTTTAGTATGGAAAGTGAAGGTAAAAGAAATATTTCTGAATGAGAAAGTATTTTGTCTGGTAAAGTAATATTCTTGAGCGAAAGTCCAAGATGAAAGAGGGCAAAACTAAGGATATAAAGAAGTTTTAAATGTGTAAGTAAGTTGCAGAAAGTTTGCAAAAGGTAAATCTCAAAAAGTTTGTGTTTGTAACTAATTGGCTATAATTAACACAGTCACTTAAAATTACTTGGATTTTACTGTACTGATATGAAACAAAGTCTGAAACATTCATTTGCTCTTATCTATGAATAATTTTCTTGTATTTATTAGGCTTTATTACTTAGGGAATCTAAGTCTTAAAGAAATTAGGTTTGTAGTTTTTTAAAGTCTTAAATGATTACTTTGTAACTGGTTAAACAAACAACTGTTATTTAGGTCATAACAATATTCTTGACACCCAAAATATACATAAATATATATAGATCTAGAATTATTGGTCGAAGTCTTGGCTAAATATTATGTAAAAGTTGATAAAATGAAAATTTATGTGAGTTTACTGGTAAGATAACCAACAACCACTCTCTTTTATATATTGTTTCTGACATAGAAGGGCCACACAGTCATTTGATCACCTTTCATATCTATTTGCTTTGACTAAGCCAATTTCTGCTCATTAACCCTATTTCCTAAATGTATAAGAGATTTAAGGTGATTCTTTGATTGTTGTTAACTCATTCAGACTGTACATTCTGGATTCTAAATTATACTTTAAAAGTTAAACTTAGTTCAATGTAAAGCTTCAGAGAATACTTTGTCAAGTTGGTGTTCTCCAAACTAAAATTATGTATTGCAAAAGTCTAGGGTTTGTATGGAAATAACAAATTTGGTTGATATTTATTCATGTATTGGATATTTTATAGCTGGATAAAATAAGCTCTTCACAACTAAGACAAGACAACATCACACCAGAAACTTGAATCAAAGACAGGCTAAGAGAGCTTTTAACTTTCTTTTTGTGGATAAAATGGCAGAATGCTTCCATGTTTTACAGTATCTCCTTTAAACAGATAATTTAAACAAAAATTATATATATATAATTTTGTGTTACTCTTTACACTGGAATTGGAATTTAAATGTATTTTTAGAAGGTATTAAGAAAAGCATGATCTGTTTAAAGGAGGTGTTAAAATGGTCCAAAATAGGCTAGACTTCAGCTTATTTAAAGTTGTGTTCAAAAGATTGATTTTTGTTGTAAATATTTGTGTGATCTTAAACAGGAAATATATAACTAAGTAAAGTTTCATGATTATAAAAGTCATTTTTTCTTGGTTCATAGCTATTACACAAACTGAATGTTTTTGCTCTGTTAATTTTCTTATAAACTTTATAACTGTTGCTTATTAGTGTTTTACAGAGCTACTGCAAAAGAAAGAAAGAGAAAAAGAAGGAAAGAAAGAAAGAAAGAAAGAAAGAAAGAAAGAAAGAAAGAAAGAAAGAAAGAAAGAAAGAAAGATTCAACCTGGGTTAATTTAAGAAGCCATCATCTATAGGACAGCTATTATATAATGTTGACTTCCAGTACTAATACAAACTCTAATTAAATGAAAGGAGTATCTGTAAAGCTATATATATTGAAGTTATAAACTGTTACTCACTCTTTAAGACTGGTAAAACTGGTTTGCTTGATGCTTAAAACGAAAAACTTGGAGACCAAAATCAAAGAAATAAAAGGGCCAAGGAAAAGGCAGCCAACATTTTGACCCTTGCCCTCTAAGGTCAGCCAGGACCTGAAGAAGGCTCTTCTCTTGGCCCTACAACTCTGATGAGTCACCTGACCTTCTGATCAGGGAGAATGAGAGGGCCTCAGAGAAGAGGAAGACAAGCAGTGCGTATTCTGCAAAGAGGAGGGTCACTGAAGATGGAAATGTTCCTGATCCTTCTAAGGGAATCCATGTATGGTCAGGCAGACCCCGACCCATCCTGGCAAGTGACACCACTGGTAGAGAAAAGCTAAAGAAGCCAGGAGGCTTCATACATGTCTTCAAAAGTGATCTCTGAGGAAGTTCAGCTGACTCTTAAGAATAGACAGGAATGAGGTCAGTTTTGACCAACTTGGTCCTAAACACCTGGCAGGAGAGTATAGCCTAAAAAGCACAGTCCTAAGTGGACATTTAAAAGGAAAAACTAATTTAAAAAAATATATAATTCAAGATTTCACTTGTGTGAGCCCGATCATTTCACTTGTGTGAGCCTGATCAACAGTAAGTAAAGCTGGAGGCTGTAAAGGAAGGGTTCTTGTGTGAGAGTGCCTGATAATGCTAATCACAAGAGTTGCAAATTTGTCCTGAGTTAATTGGAGTCTGATTTCATAGACCTACAAATCTTCCTAACCTCTTACATTGAACTTGATCTGTTTTTCACTGATAAGATTATGAATTACTGTCCTCATGGTTTTTGGAGAGTGGCTGAAATACTAATTGTTTTGTGCTAATTGTTTACATAAAAAGTAATGCTTTGCTGTCTTTATTGTTGTCTTAGCATAATCCCTGCCCTATGTATGCCTTATCCAGTCACGTGCCACCTGCCACTGTGGACCTCTGGACTGTTCTAATGCTGAATGACCTTAATTATTTACACCCCATTTGATAAAGAAAGTTGGGTTATTTCCCCCAACTTTACTCCCTTTCAGCAGGAAGTATCTTGGAGATATAGTCACTCACTTTCCATAGAAATGGAATGTAGAGATTGAGAGTGGGGAATGTTAACAGGGGTTTATTTGATGTTTTGACAATATCCCCTATGGTTTTGAAACTTACATGTGTTTTTTTTCTCTTTTTGCCAATCTTCTTTTCCCTTCTCCCTGGTCTTCTTTTCCCTAATCTTCTCCTGTCTGATCTTCTCTGATATTCTTTTCCCTAACACTTCTCTTCCCTGATCTTTTCCCCCCTGATCTTCTCCTTCCTGATTTCACATCCCTAATCTCATTTTCTCTGAATCTCCTCTCTAAAAGCCCCCTGTTCCTGTGGATAGGCAGAATCACAGCCTTTGGGACAGGAATCCCCTGTGTTTCTCCTTTGTTAGCAAAGCAATGAAACTTCTTTTTCTTTTTTCTTAAGATATCTTTTTTTTGTTATTGGATTGGCATCAAAGATGAGGACTGAGATTTTGGTGACAATAATAGTGGACCAAGACCAAAATGTTAAAGAAGACAAACAAGGAAAAGAGTTTGGTAACATGGTAAAAGTCTTTTCATAATAATTTCAAGTACTTTACTCCAGTTCACATCACATGATACATTTCATACATGTAATGACTGTTATTTTCCTTTACTTTTACTGAAAAGAGGAGAAATGGAAGTCATTTCTACCAAGACTTTTATGTAGCCTACCATCTATGCTTGCCTTTTTTTCCCCAGGCCAAAAACACATCTTCAATGTTAAAAGTCCAAACCACTTATGCCTCAGGGGTTTCACCCTTGCTCTTCTCCCTGCATAGAAAGCTCCCTTTGATATCAGTATGATTCTTTGCATGTTGTCCTATCACCAAGAGCTGCTCTGACTAACTTAGAGTCCAAAACCATAATTTCTTGATACATATGCAATGATTTCTTTTTTTATTAGCACAAAATAAATAAATATGAATATATGCTCATGGGAGGATGTCTGAACATGGTAAGTTCTAATCCTTTCACTGGATGCATGAATAGAGATATTAATAGACTTACTATTTTCAATGTGATTTATTTTCAATACACTGAGCTGAGATGAACTTATTCTACTCAGGGACCTGCTTTAGTGGTCTCCTGTCTACAACCTCACAAAGTTAATTGAAGATAAAAGAGGTAACTGCATAAACACGATTAATAGCCAGACAATGAGAGTATACAAGTATGTACCTGAACACTAGAAGCCTCTGGGTAATTTTATATTTGTACATGTAATTTTTTCTTTGGCTTGGAAATTTGCTAAGGACATTGATAGAAGTCTAAAGATATGAATGCACATTTGTACTAAGGAGGGAGCTAATATAGATATGGGACCACACATACCAGGACCCTGGAAAACAATCCTAGAAGAAATGGACATTAGTCTTATAAGTCTCAATATATGAGATGCAATCATTCTACAAATAACACTGATGATGTATTAGCAACTTGATTAAAATTCAAAAACATAAAGATGAGTCCAAACACAGTATAAAGAACTAGGGACTTAACAATCAAGTGAATAGTCATAGTAAATTAAGTCATAGTAAATTAGTCAGAAGGAGAAGACATGACCAATACTACTAGAGGGATGGGCAAGTTGCAGCAAGGCTAAATAAGGGGCAAACAGAAGATTATCCAAGGATTCCAAGGAGAAAATATACAGGTTTACAGAAGGCTAAAAACTATGAAGTTAATATGGGATGAAAAAGAGGACAAATGTATTAAGTAAAAGAAATTGCACTTATGAATAGTCTGCTCATGGATGATACAGCATCTTAAATGCTCTTGAAATTACTAGCCTGAGCTGAGTGTGGTGGCATGTGCCTGTAATCTCAGCAACTTGAGGGGGTGAAGCAGGAGAATTGCAAGTTTAGTACAGCCTAAGCAACTTGGTGAGACCCTTTCTCATAATAAGAAAAACAAAAGGGCTGGAGATATGGCTTAGTACTTAAGCATACTTGTTTCAATTACCAGTAACTAACTAAACAAACAAACAAACAAATAAAATTGCCAGAATGCCTGTTGTACAGTGAATAGTAGGGCTTTGGTATCACATTTGGTCTGCAGGAAACAGAAAATGTGACACTTCTCAATTGTATAACAATTAGACACTATTTTCTAACAATAAGAAGAAAATATTAGTTTTAAAAAATATCCCATGTGCCCCCAAATAGAGCTTTGCCTGTACCATGCAACGGTGCTTCCCTGGGGGCCAATCTGACAGTGTGCCCATCTCTCAGGGAAACAGAGCCCTGATTGAGCATGCCATCCTGCCCTTCAGACCAAACAGGAGGGGTTCACCTCCTCCTCAGAACAAAATTTCCACTGTGGATTTGGGGCTGCTGAGGCACTCAGCCTCCCCGGGAGTAGAGTCAGTCTGTGCCATACCATCTCTGAGGCTTGAGCTGCTGTGGTTCCCCATCTTCTCGGGGCATGGTGTTATCATTGCACTGTTTCTGCCCTGCAGGGCCTGAGCCACAGCTGTGACCCACCATTCCTAGGTCATGACTGCTGCTGCGCCATGGCCCTCAGAGCCTGGGGTTCCCCAGAATTCTACTATCTTGATTTATATTTGTGCTGCTACAAAGGAATATATGAGACTATGTAATTTTTTAACAAAAAACACACATTCTTTTAGAATTCTGAGGGCTGGAAAATCCAAGGTTAGAGTTGTATGTCTGTTGAAGCCTTCTTGGGTGTCATCATCTTATGGCAAAAAGAAGTAAAGAGCATGCATGAAAGAGACAGAAGTGGGAAGGAGGCTAAACTCATCAGCACCTCACTCCCATGCTAACCCTCTCTTGCAATAACAGCATTAATCCATTAATGAGGACAGAAGCTTCATGACCTCATCATCTTTTAGAGGCCCCATCTGTCAATAGCGTTGCTTTGGGGATGAAGTTTACAACATATCAATTTTAGCATAGATTCAAGTGTTCCCTCTGTTGCTCCATTACACCCCACATCAAAGCCATAGCTACATACCCTCTGCCTGGGCCTCAGCTGCTGGGGTACAATTCAAGGTTTCAGACAGGGTTGTGAGCGTGATCTGTATCTACCAGTGCCTTGGTTAATGAACTCATGCACCAGAACTTCCCAGGTGCCATAGAAATTGGCTCCATAAGTCACTAAGCTCAGGATCCCGGCTCTGTGGCCACTCTGAACACATGTGCCCTGGAACCCAGGTCACTATTTCTAAAAGTCACACCACCAGACATGACACCAAAAGGAACTCCCTTAGAACTTGACACTAAGAGGGAAAATGAGAGTAGGGAGTTCGCAAAAGCCCTTGCCACTGAGGACCCTAACCAGCTGTGCTGCCGTGACTGTTGCCACCTCAGTTCAGCAGTGCGGGCCACACTCAGACTTTGTCAACATGGATCACAGCTGACAGAGATACAAGGAGACTATGTCATTATGCCTACCTAAAACCAGAGCCACTCCACCCTGCTCAAGTGGCACTCTTGTAGTCATCTGAAGTGAAAGTCATTCCTTCATAAGATGATCTGCAAAGTTTGGAAGAGAGGACTGTATCACCAAACATGCAGACAGCCACATGTGTACTCAAGAAGTGTGAAAAAGCAAAGAGGACATTACTGAAGGGACCTCCAGTAACTAACATCAATGAAATGTAAATGTACAAATGCCCCCCCCCAAAAAAAAATTCAAATAACAATGTCCAAAGGAGAAAATTAGCAAAATAACAAAAGAACCACGCAGAAATATTGGAGCTAAAAATTCAACAAAGAAAATAAAAAGAGCAGGAGAGAACTTCAACAGCAGATTAGATCTAGCAGAAGAAAGAATCTATGAATTTGAGAACCTCAGGTGGGGATGCACACCTGTAATTCCAGCTACTCAGGCGCCTGAAGCAGGAGAACACAAGTTCAAAGTCAGCCTGTGCAACTAAATGAGACTCTGCCCCAAAATATAAAGGCTGGGGATGTAGCTCAGTTGTAGAGTGCTTGCCTAGCATGTACAAGGCCCTGGTTTTGATTTCTAGTAAAGCAAACAAAGAAACAATGACAGAAAAAAATACAAGTGGGATTTATCTGTGTCATAAAAAACTAGCACATACAAATCAATCAATAGACACATAATATTACATTATTTAAAATTATTAAAAAGATTAAAACCACGTGATAGCCAAGTGTGATGGTGCAAGTCTGTAATCCCAGTGGCTGGGGAGGCTGAGGCAAGAGGATCTGGAGTTCAAAGCTAGTCTCAGCAAAAGCAAGGCACCAAGCAACTCAGTGAGACTCTGTCTCTAAATAAAATATAAACTAGAGTTGGGGATGTGGCTTAGTGGTCAAGTGCCCATGAATTCAATCCCCAGTGAAAGGTTATGGGAAATAATATTCCTACAAGACAGCCCCTGGGGAAAAAAACAGAGGGACAATGTGACTAGGGAGGAGGGAGGGAAATTAGCCAAACATTAAACATCTCCCAGAACATCCTTTCCCAGAAACAATGGGACCCAAGGGAAAAAACAAACTTTTACCCCTTCCTGGGTTCATCCCCAGCATCTCCACTGAAAGCAAATATTAATTCGTACATTGCTGGTGGGTCTGCAAATTGGTGGGGCCAATTTGGAAAGCAGTATGGAGATTCCTGGGAAAACTGGGAATGGAACCACCATTTGACCAAGCTATTGCCCTTCTCGGACTATTCCCTGAAGACCTTAAAAGAGCGTACTACAGGGATACTGCCACATTGATGTTCACAGCAGCACAATTCACAATAGCTAGACTGTGGAACCAACCCCGATGCCCCTCAATAGATGAATGGATAAAAAAAAAAATGTGGCATTTATACACAATGGAGTACTACGCAGCACTAAAAAATGACAAAATCATGGAATTTGCAGGGAAATGGATGGCATTAGAGAAGATTATGCTAAGTGAAGCTAGCCAATCCCTAAAAAACAATTGCCAAATGTATTCTTTGATATAATGAGAGCAACTAAGAACAGAGCAGGGAGGAAGAGCAGGAGGAAAAGATTAACATTAAACAGAGACATGAGGTGGGAGGGAAAGGGAGAGAGAAGGGAAATTGCATGGAAATGGAAGGAGACCCTCATTGTTATACAAAATTACATATAAGAGGTTGTGAGGGGAATGGGAAAAAAAAACAAGAAGAGAAATGAATTACAGTAGATGGGGTAGAGAGAGAAGATGGGAGGGGAGGGGAGGGGGGATAGTAGAGGATAGGAAAGGTAGCAGAATACAACAGTTACTAATATGGCATTATGTAAAAATGTGGATGTGTAACCGATGTGATTCTGCAATCTTTGTAATGTTTTGAACAACCAATAAAAAAAAAAAATCCCTTCCCAACTATAGGGTATTGATTTAACATATGAACAACCATCTTAAATGTTAACTGTCATGAGGTAAGTTTTGCTTTCCCGTACTTCTTCTTACCCGAGCTCCCCTCACCTCCATTGGTGATCTACCCCATGATACCATAACCCTAACTAAGCCAATCCCATTCTATTCCCCACTCAGCTAGCTCTGACACAAGCACCCCTGAGCCTATCCCATAGTGCCACAACTCCAAATCCAAACTCTTTACCCCGACAAAAACTGAACACTTGAACATCTCAGGGCCTGTCTCCTCTCTATAGAGGAATGGTCTTTATTTGTCAGCTTTGACAAACTTTTGTGTAGATTTCTGCCTGGTCTCCATCCTTCATTTCTCGCTCAACTGTCTATTGCTTTCTCACTTTCCTTTCACCACAATGAGTCCTGAAGGGAGGAGGCAGATATTAAAATGCTGGGCCCTGGACTTTTACCTTTTCCCTTTGCAGATGAATCCTGGAAGGAGAAAAGCAAATAGTGAAGCTCTAGGTAACAATGGGTCCCAGAGGAAGGAAGATAAGCAGTGAACGCAGAGTTCTGACCTTTTCCCAGTGACAAAGAGTTTCAAACATTTTACAACTGCTTTCCTGAGTTAAAAATTCAACCTGCACAACTAGGTCCCTGACTATCTGAACAGCATCTCTGCAGTCTCCAATGATTAACTCACTCTCATTGTAAACTATAAAAGTCAGACTCCTTCTACATGGGCCATTTTTCTACCAAGAAAATGAACCCTCCCATGCCTGATTGATTGACTGCCCTGCAGAATAAAGAAGACCTTGCTGATAAGTTTGAGGTCTACTTCTATCCCAGTTACTTGTATTTTCATTATGGTGCCGAAACCATGTTGGTTATGTTTTGCTGGTACAGCCCCCCACCAAAACAAAACAACAACAACAACAACAAAAACTCATATTGACCTTAATTAGTGCATGAAAGCATCTGACAAAGTACAACATCATTTCATCATTAAAAATTATAAAATTTTAGGAATCAAGCCAGTCATGGTGGTACAGGCCTGTAATCTCAGCGGCTTGGGAAGTTGAGACAGGAGAATCACAAATTCAAAGCCAGTCTCAGCAAGTTAGCAAGGCCCTGAGCAACTCAGCCAAACCCTGTATTAAAATAGAAAAAAGGGCTGGGGATGTTGTTCAGTGGTTAAGTACCCTGGGTTCAATCACCGGCACCCCTGAGTTTTAATCAGCGGCACCCTTCCCCCCCGCCCCCAATTTAGCAATCAAAGAAAATTTCCTCAGGATAGTAAAGGCCATATATGACAATATCACATCTTATAACATAATTAATACTCAATGAAGGAAAACTGAAAGCTTTTCTTTAAAGGTATGCTAGAATACATGTTCACATTTGTCATTTCCATTCAACATAATACTGAAAGTTTTACAGAAAACTCAGTCCTTATCCCTGATGTCTATTCTTGTTCAAAAGCATAAAAAATAAAAATAGGAATAATTATAACTAAATGAATAAAATATTTGCACAATAAAATCTACAAAACTAATGAAAGCAATTGAAAAAGGCTCAAATAAACATAAAAATGTTCTGTATTCAAGGATTGAAAGAAATAACATCTTAAAATCTTCATATCATCTAAAATAATACAGAAATTCAAGATGACCCTTATAAAAATCTCTTTGGTATTAGTCACAGAAAAAAAAAAAAAAGCTTCAAAAGGCCAACCCCGAGAAAGAAAACAAAATTAGAGACATCATACTTGCTGATTTTAAAGTATGTTACAAAGCAACATTACGGAAAACAGTACAATTAACATAAAAATGTGCACATAGATGAATGGAAAAAAGTGGAGAGCCCAGAAATAAATCCAAACATATATAGTCAACTAAGTTTTTGACTGTGGAACCAAGAAGATACAATAAGGAAAGACAGTTTCTTTAATAAACAATTATATACTGGGAAAAAAGAATTTCCACATGGAAAAAAATAAAAGTTGGCCCCTATCTTAAACCCTATGTAAAAATCAACTCAAAGCAAATGAAAGATCTAAATATGAGGCCTGAGCTGGGTGCTGTGGTGCGCTCCTGTAATCCCAACAGCCCAGGAGGCTGAGGCAGGAGGATCACAAGTTCAAAGCCAGCCTCAGGCAAAGTGAAGCATTAAGCAACTCAGTGAGACCCTGTCTCTAAATAAAATACAAAATAGGGCTGGGGAAGTAATTCAGGAGCCAAGTTCCCCTGAGTTCAGTCTCTGGTACAATAAATAAATAAAGAGAGAGAGAAAGAAAGAAATCCCTAAACTGTGAAACTACTAAAAGAAAACTGAGGGAAAGCTCTCTGACATTGGCCTTGGCAATAGTATTTTGGGTATCATATTAAAAATCCAGGCTACACTTAGCAAGAGTTTCTCTAGTTCCATCCACTTAAAAACAAATGCCCTAAGTTTATTTTCCTTTATGGCTAAATAAACCACTTTTGTGTATATGCCACATTTTTCTTTATCCATTCATCTGTTGATAGGCCAATTAGCTCACAAAATCACGGATTGAACATTTTCTGTCATATGCAGAAGCTAGACCAAAATAAAGGGGAAAAGGTGGGAAGCATCCTAGGAAAAGAGAAGGGACATCAGGGGAGTAGAGGAAGAAGAAGATATAGGGGGAGAAAAGAGGGCAGGAAAAGGGAGGAACCATGGAATGAAACTGACAAATTGTGCTATGTACCACAGTGACTCTCACCTTTATGCATATAGATAAAGCACCCGATAAGTAGAAAACAATAAGTAAATAGAAGGAAGACCAGTAGAGAAGAGGAAGGAGAAGAGAAGGGAGGAGAGAGAGAGGGGAAGTAGTGGGGAATGAAATGGAACAAAGTGTATTCCATGCACATATGATTATGTCAGAATGAACCCCACTGTAACTTAACGCACTAATACAAACACTAACTATAATCCAGGCTACAGGGTGAGGCCCTCAGTTTGATTCCAAGCACCAGAGGGAGGCAGGGAGCTCAATTCACAAACTCAAAACATAATCATACTGAAAACTTTCTGCACAGCAAAGGAAAAATCAGCAAAATTAAAATGTTTTCTCATTCAGGAAAAGCATTTGTAAGGCACAGATCAAATAAGTGGTTAATATAAAAAACATGAAGAACTCATACAAGTCAAAAGCAGAAAAACCTTATTTTAAAAATGGATAAAGAAACTGATGGATATTTCGGCAAAGAAGACATAAAATTAGCCAAGAGGCATATCTGAAGAGGTACTAGACATCACTACACCAGGTAGGATGGCTTTTACCAACAAGATGACAAAAAACAAGTATTAGCAAGGCCGTGAAGAAAAGGGAACCACTGTATACTGCTGGTAAGAAGGTAGCCATGTGACAATATGGAGGCCCCTAACAAAATGAAAAACAGAACTACCATGTGCCTCAGAACTTCTTCCTGGGTACATGTCCAAAGGAGATGAAATCATGGTCTCATCAAGATATCTGTCCTCCTATGTTCACTGTGGCATTATTCACCATAGTCAAGGCTTGGAAACAACTGAACTGTCCATTGGTGGATGAATGGATAAAGAAATTGTCATGTCTGCCTGTTTGTCCATCCATCCATCACCTATTAATGGTATATAATTCAGCCTCAGAAGAGGAGTCCTGTCATTTGGCAGAACCTGAATAAACCTAGAGGACAAACTAGGTTTGTAAAAAGTTAAGCAACATAGATAAAACTTTCTTTTTCTGTAATCAAGGTAAAACTGTTTCTCCAGGTGTGATGAAAGTACTGACGTCATGTAGAGAGGACTACTTTTCCTAAATAGGCCGGGAAAATAAAATTATATTATACTTCATTTGCTAAACACTGTCATCTAGTACCAGATGAGGCCTGAAGCTGAAAAGTATAAGTCAATTCCAAAATACTGTGATATATGGCATGACAGAGGCACAACATGTAAGTCACAAGGCAAGTGCTTTCCACTCACTGACTTGTGACACATACCTGTAATTCCCGCGACTATGAAGACTGCCACAGGAAGATCACAAGTTCAAAGCCAACTTCAGCAACTGAACAAAGCCCTAAGCAACTTAATGAAAGCCTGTCTCAAAATAAAAACTAAACTTCAAAAAACGGGGGCGGGGAGGGCGGGTGAAGTGTGGCTCAGTGGTTAAGAGCCCTTGGCTTAAATCCCTGGTATCAAAAAACAATGAAAGAAAAGAAAATGAAAACAAAGTTTTAAAAGGTAATATTTCTGTAATTCCCAAATTCTTTGCCAGTTCTTGACTCAGCTGAGTTTTGCTTCCAGCAGATATAGTTCACAGGAAGAAAGAACAGGGGTGGCGTTTCTTTTTATGGTTGAATAATAATTATAGAGAACAATGGGTTTCATGGTGACACTTCATTCCAGTCCACTCCCAGGTAGCCCGCTTCTCTTTTTCATGAGATCCCTTTTTGTTTTCTCTAGCCTCAACATGTGAGAAAACATACAACCCTGGACAGATCTCTAGGGTCAGATCACATTATTATGCTTTCTGTTTTAAAGATCTGTCCAGCTCTGCAACAGTTGTTGGGGGAGGGACCGTCTACCCCTGGAAAAAAGGACTCTGGCACGCTTTACCAAGGTGCAATTCAAAATTCAAGACCAAGGAGGAGACAGGGTGAGGCTCAGTCTGGACAAATTAGGTCCCTCCAGGAAGTGAATAGCCTTTTGAAGCTAGAATTAGACAGTCAGTATAGATAGGTAAACCGAGTCACTTCTGATCAAAGAGGCCAATTTGAGTCCAGAAAGTTGGAGACTGACCCCTGAGGGGTTGAAATGCTTTCAGATAACCTGCCCCTGCTCCAACCTGTTGCTAAGGTCACCTGTCCAGGAATTGTCCCTCCCTGAAGGGAGCTATACAAGTTGTTAATTAATGTGTCCTCGGCTGCTCTAACTGGCCCTTACTTCTGTCCATCTGCTTCTCTCCTTTTGGTTGCCCAACCAGAGCATCTCCTGGGCCTAGTCACATAAGCAAGAAAAAGAGAGATAAGGGGAAAAGAGCAGGAGAACAAGAAGCCTATGAAATATTCAAGAAAGACGAACCTTCAAATTTCTTGGGATACCAGGTACCAGCTATGGCCCCCTTCTCCCTCCCAGAAGAAGTCTATATTACCCATTTTTAAATAAACCCTGCTTTATATGCTTTCCTAGGCGTGCTTCTCTAATGTTATACTTTAACATGTGAGGAAGCAGGACTCTTCACCAGTAACCAGTGGCATCTCCTTCATCCCTTTACACCCACCTTCATTCAAAGACACCCCTACCCCAGGCTTCTCTCAGCATGGAATCCCCAAGCTGGGCCTCCTGGCCTTCAGAACAGCTTCCTGGCAAAAAGTTAAACTCACCCAAGCAAATTCGGTTTTCCTTCTAAAGTTTTCCAAACTCTGCCCTCTGCAAATTGCTCAGTAGGTCTTCAGACACCCGCATGAAGTAGGTTCAGCAGGACCAGGCAGATGTGGCCAGGATTTATCTGCTAAGCCTGCCTCCAATAAAGTGTGCCCTCTGAGCTTTGCACACCACCAGAGAAACGAAAGTTAAATTCTTGAGGGCAGGGAAGAAAGGGGAAAGAGAAACCGAGCCAACAAGATGCCTCTATGTAGGGCTTCTTGGGCACCCCCCTCCCCCATCAGAGTGAGTCTTCCTCTGTGCTGCGGTGCCTTCCCCAGGAGGAGGGATGGTCCAATGAAGAGGCACGCCCCCACCCCACCCCCCAACTTCCTGTCTATTGCCTTGCCACAGCTGTAATTACAATAGCTCTGAACTATTTGCTGCTAACTAGTATGTTGCCCTCTGAGTATCTTTTGCTCTACTGTTGAGTATCTAATTTCCCAGATTTTTCAAAATTATAATTATCCGTGCATGTTAATTGTATAAAATTATGGTTTTGATTGTGACATTTCTATACATGCATATATTGTTTAATTCATGTCCACTCACCCTTCTACCTTTTTTTTTTTTTTACCTTCTTGTCTCTTCCCCCTCCCTCTGGTCCCTTTCCCTTTATCAGGATCTTGTTATTATTTCACTTCTGACATAATTGATATTAACCCAATCTAGTACTGAAAGTTAGAAAAGGTGCTCTTAATGGAAATTCTTCCCATGTGTTCCTCTTTTTTCTGATACCTTAGTTGGGTTTTGCTTTCAGCCGGCAGATGTGATCCATGGAGAAGGGTATACCAGGTTAGTGATATTTAGAGTACTGATTAATTCCTTGAATCTGGATTTGGGGATTTTACAGGATGAGTGAATCATGAACACACAGATTTTTGCAGATGCCACACCATTAAGATTCTGAAACTCAGAAAATTGGGTGCTAGAAACTGACCAGGATCTTGTTATACAAAATTACACACAAGAGGAAGTGAGGGCAAAGGGAAAAAAAAACAAGGGGGAGAAATGAATTACAGTAGATGGGGTAGAGAGAGAAGATGGGAGGGGAGGGGAGGGGAGGGGGGATAGTAGAGGATAGGAAAGGCAACAGAACACAATAGACACTAGTATGTCAGTATGTAAAAAAGTGGATGTGTAACCGATGTGATTCTGCAATCTGTATATGGGGTAAAAATGGGAGTTCATAACCCACTTGAATCAAATGTATGAAATATGATATGTCAAGATCTATGTAATGTTTTGAACAACTAATAATAAAAATTTTTTTTTAAAAAAGAAACTGACCAGGAAAGCCATGCAGAAATATTACAATATTAAACTTACAACAGTTAAACCATTAAGCTTCAAAGAACTGTCCATCTGTCCTTGTTGTCTTCTCCAAATTATGTATTTCATGCCTGAGCAGGGCCAGGCCTAACTCTTCTCCACTAATCTCAACAGAACTGGTCCAGAAGGCTGGGCTGTGGTTCATAGACCATTCATAGATTTCTAGGTTCTGCACTGGAACTAAAACCTAGTAGAAGTGAAGATTCAGTCAGCACCCTTTGAGTTCGAAAATTAAAATATGTGAGGAGAGGGTGATTGATGAGAAGAACTGCTGTGGGCAGCTGCTATCACTCAAGACCATCATTAGTAAATCCATCCCCCTCTCCACACTGTACCCCTAAAATCTAAATTTCACAAAGTCAGGAAGGGATTTCTCTATTTCCCTCATTTTCTCACATTGACTACAAAGTCATGCATATAAGAGTGATAGTTTAAAAGATATGCAGATATTTAGTTAAAAGTGTAATTTCTAGTTCCCTAGTTCAAATGTGAACTTCATTCAGAATCATTTAATCTGGGTACTCTCAGACCAGTCAAGTCAATAAATAAAAATAAAATTGTATTTGCAATGTAAATCAAGCCATTTGTGTCACTGCTGGAATTCACATAAAGAGGTATAGAAATAAGGAGGAATAAAACAGCCATGCTGGATGAAAACTAAAGTGCCTGGCTCAGGATTGATGAATACTTTTACACTTGTGTATAGTTTTGGGCCAAAGTTCCTAAAGACAATATTCCAAGCAATAAATTCTCAAAAATCAAATCCCTAAAGTCTAACATCCTAAATTATCAAAATCCCAGAAGCGTATCCTGGAAAATAATTTTAAAATGCTTTATAAAACATTTGTCTACATTTTTAAAAGGAGATTATTTGATAAACAGAGCACTTCATAAACCTCTTCACATATTAAACTATGCAATGATAACATATATGTTTTGTAAACATGAACACTCAGGTATATCTACAACCATTGGACAGGTATAATAGTGATGGGAAGATGAAATGTGGACTGGTTGACCTTCTATAGTTGTTCTCTCCTGCTTATGCAGATTGGATGGTTCCAGCCACAATATACCTTACCCATCTAGGCTACTCATAGTCATATACTCATTTCTCTAGAAACCCCTCACCGACTCAAAAATAATGCTTTATCATTCTGGGTTTTCATTTCAACTAAAATGACGCAAGAATCCTGCCTACATCCCAAACACTAAGTCTTTCCCCACAGTTTGATTTTTCCCTTCCTCTTGTATAGTCTCCCCCCACTGCTCACAGAGGGAATTGCAGCTTTCAGAATTTCAGCTTTTAGGACTCAACATTCAGAGTTTTAATTTTTTGAGATTGTGATTGCAGGATTTTAGATTTCAGAGATTTTCATCATTTGGGATTTCCACTTTGGGGATCATGGTGTTTGATATTATGGCATTTGGAATTGTGTCTTTACAGATTACGTTTGGCAATAGTCACACACATTCATATGTGTTCATAATATAATTAAATGTAAATACATAAACAATTTCCCAGTTACTCTGTTAAAAGCATCAGAAGAAGGACACATTTATATAAAAAAGATTAAAGGAATTTATAGAGTTTCTCCTTATGCTCCTAATGCTGAGGAGCAAGAGAGGCAGATTAGTGTTAGGTCCATGTTACTCCAACATCACTGCTCATTTCTCTGCACCAACCACCATGGAGGAGGCAGCAGCCTGATTCTGAAGGTTCTGGGGGCAGAAGGGGCAGCCCAGGAAGTGCTGAGCTACAGCAGGAGCCTGAGGCATCTTAAGCTAAACCCTGGAGACCAAGAAATATAATTTGACATTCTGAATCCATGCAGCCATAAATGAGGCAGAAGAGGATCACAATGATATGCTGAACCACTTCATGCCCAGCATGCTACCGCAGAGAACATGAAGAAAATATTTTTAGTGTAGAAGGTAAATATTGTAATTAGATTGTTGAATGCTTGCACTTGGAAAACAGAATTGTGCTTGATGAGAATATCACCACATAGTGGCCCTCATCAAATGAACCAATTTCTATGGGATTCAATTTCTTATGTGTAACATAAATAAAAACAACACAACTTATCTAAAGTGATATTGTAGGAATTAAATAATAGAACATTTGTAATTACTTCTGCTATTTTCTAGCAAATAAACACCAACCCAGAATGCCTATTATTATTTTTTGTTTCTCTGATTTGACATATTTTAAAAAATGAATATTTACTTTTATTTATATATTTTTGCATACTTTTCTTTAAAGTGGCTATTTTTGAGGAAATAATTTGTGAAAAGAGTCACAGCCCTTAACATTTATTACCAAATTATAGAATAAATGTTACAACATTGTAAAATATCTTTGTTCTTATCATATTTATACCATGTCATCTGATTTTATAATTGTAATAATATCTTTAATATCACTCAATATGGTAGATAAAGACTACAATAGTTTTCTATTGCTGTATAAAACGCTACCCCAAACTGAAGGACATAGAAGGCTTTGGTTAGCTCACAGAGTCTGTCCCTCATAAGTGTTGGCAGCAGTTTAAAAGGGTTCTCTCTTTCAGAACCTCAGCAGTGTGTAGTGAAGGTGTGCACTGGGCCACATTTTCATTTGGAGGTTAAAGGAGAAAAGGGTCTGGTTCCAAGATAACTCAGGTTAGTTGTAGAATACAGTGCCTTGCTCTTGTAGAACAGAGGCCCTCAGCTTCTGAAGACTGTCCAAATTTCCTGGTCCATGCACTTCTCCATGGGTAGTTCACAGGATGGCTGCTGCTTCTTGAAGGCCAGCAGGAGAAAGGGAGCTACTGCTCCAGTAAGACGGTGTTAGATCATAGGGCACAGTCACAGTGCTGGCATCTCTTCACCTTAGCCACATACTGTTAGTTATGAGGAATTCAGAAGTTCTGTCCACCCTTGGGGTGGGGAGGGAATGCACAGAGGCAGGAACATCAGGAGGCAGGAGTCACTGGGGGAAGAGGGGAGCTTCAACACAGAGGGATTTGGAGACAGATGAGGAAATAGTTCCATAGCCACAGCTTAGTTCCATTTGCCAATGGGAATGGATTGAAGATTCTGCTCAGGTCTCTGACCCTGATAAGTACTTTCAGAGCAATAAGTTATTGAAACTTCAGGGGCAGGGGAGTATATCGACCCCTTTTGAGATAAGTTTATAATATAAAGCCTAATAATGACCCTAGAATTTTATTTAGATCCTTTGCAGAGGTAATCTCCTCAGTAAGCATGAGTGTCACAACGTAGGGTCTGTTACAAGAAACCTCTGGAGTGCCCTGCCAATAGGCCACTGCCCTGAAGACAGAATGCAGTAGCCAAGCCAGGATCAAAAGCAACAGGAGCAACAGCAGCATCCACATGTCTCTGGGCACTTCCAGGAACACATGGGGAGGAACACCTGGTTAAACAGCTTGCCCTGCACAGCCTCCAGAAGTCCTGGCTGAGGACAACCTTGGACACTGCTCTGCCCAACTTTTCAATCTGTCCAGGTCCTAAAAGGCAGCTCGTGTGACTCACCTGGGTGCTGTTCCCTCTGTCCCTGCCTGTGACTTGCCCTCCTTGATAGGACACATTCTCATGCTAGGAGGTCCTCCTAGCCATTTGAGTTTGAAGATCTCTTTTCTGGGAAAGATTGAAGACACTTCTCTAGTAGGTCTCAGTACTCAGTGCTTCTCAGCTTTCTAGCTCTTTCCCTTGAGCTTCCCCTTCCTCTCCAGATCCATAAATTGGCAGGAGCCTTTGTTCAGGAGCCCAGTGAGTGCTGATCCATCCAGCAACTAGTGCACCTCTCCCGAGGAAAGCAAAATAGGGAAGAGGTATTTCCTTATGCTTTAGCCTTTATTTTATTTCTTTAAAACTTTTTGCTATGGTAGCTGTCGCAAATATCCATGACTCGAGCAAAGATTTATTGACAGGGAATATCTGCCAGGTTGCCCTTTTGTAAGGTGCAGCCGCCTGCTGAATGAAGTTCTTACACTGCAGTCATGTACAATGACGTAGTTAAAAAATAACCCGTCTGGTCCTGTGATGGCTACATGACATCTTTATTGTGGTTTTAGTAGTTAGGGACTCTGTGGGGCAGGCTTATCTAGAAGGTCATACCTGGGTGGGCTTCTTAAGATGGCAGGTGCTGATTTTCAAAATGGAGTTACTTTGGTCTAAAGACCTAATACTTATATTTTTGTTTATTGGGTGTTATTATTTTTTTGTGCCATTAGGATTCATCTTGACAGAATTATGAGAACATGAAGTATAATTTGCTCTAATTCAGCCCCCTGTACTTCTTCTTTCCTTCCCCTCCTCCCTGTCCCTTGTCCTTTTCCTCTACTCTACTGTTCTTTCTGCTATTTAAATTTTTTTATTAGTTGCACATGACAATACAATGATCTTGACATGTCATACACTTGAATCAAATGGGGTATTTAAATTTTTGTTTTGTTTTAGACATACATGATGGTAACAGACCCACCGTGGTATATTTATATATATTCATAGGAAAGTTAGGTCAAATCCATTCCACTGTTCTTTCCTTATCCTTTCCACTTTCCTTCCCTGTGAACCCTTTCATCTTGTCCAATAATCTTTCTTCTGTTTTGATGGAACATGATGTTTCCCTTCCCCCTCTTGTTTCTCTCTCTCTCTCCCACTTATTTTGTACTATATTCTGATATCAGAGAAAACATTCAACCTTTGACTTTTTGATTCTGGCTTATTTTACCCAGCATGATAGTATACAGTTCTATCCATTTACCAGCAAATAACACAATGCCGTTCTTCTTTATGACTGAGTAATACCTCATTGTGTGTGTGTGTGTGTTTGTGTGTGTGTGTGTGTGTGTGCGTGTGTGTGTGTGTATATATATATACATTTTCTTTATCCATTCATTTGTTAAAGGGTACCTAGTTTTATTCCTCAGCTTGGCTATTGAGAATTATGCAGAGACAAACATTGAGGTAGCTATATCCCTATAGTATTCTCATTTTAGTTCTTTTGGATATATACTGTGTGGTGAGCCGTTTCAGCGGACCGTGGTCGCCATTACAAGATGGCGCCGGCTTCCGCCGTGGTCTGAGACAAACAACTCCTTATTAGGGAGAGTTGGCACGTCATTGTTTAACACCCTATGAGAAAGGTCCACGTGGCGGCTTTGCATTGGGGCTTGGTGTGCTTTATTAAGTGTGGGAGGCGCGAGCGGAGAGAGAATGCTTGAAGACATGTCTGAGTAAAGGCCTGAATAAACTGCTGAGAGAAGATTCCTAAGTCGTGTCTTCCTTGCGGGCAAGGGGTCACGACAATACTGAGGAGTCGGATGGCTAGATCATGCAGTGGTTCTATTCCTAGATTTTTGTTTGTTTGTGTGACTGTTTTTGGTCAAAGATTGAACTCGGTGGCATTTAATCATTGAGCCACATCAATAGTCCTTTTTATTTTAAATTTTTAACTTGAGACAGGATCTCATTAAGTTGCTTAAGGTCTCACTACATTGCTGAGGCCAGCCTTAAACTTGCAATCCTCATTTCTCCAGCCTCTGGAGTTGCTAGGATTACAGGAGCCACCACACCCAGTGCATAGAAAATATTTACAGGGTTGTGGACTAATACATATTTTTCTTTTTCTTTTTTTTAAGACTTGTAATTCCAGTACTTTTATTTGTAATTAGATGTGGTTTAGTTAACTTATACCACTATAACAAAATGTCTGAAATAATTAACTTATAAAGAGAAAAAAGGTTATTGTGGTTCATAGGTTTAAAATATTTAGTTTCCAATTAGGCAAAGTACTGAGAATGGGAAAGAAAATTTTGAAGACAAAATTGCAGATCATATCAATAATTTAGAAAGCCTTAGTTGTATTGGAATAGTATTGATGTAAGTTTACAGAAAAAGACAACTGAAAGAATACTGAATAATAACAAGAATATTCTAGACTTCTGAGAATTTTGCCTCAACTGATGTTGTCTGATTTATCTAGAGCTGAATCTCCTAGGGGTTCAATATCCAGAGGCTATTATAACCCCTCGTGACATTCCATTTCAAAATAATTACTTAATATGATGGCTTTTGTCTCTTATGAGGAAATGGGAGTGGAGTGGCCCATCTAATCTGAAGACCCTCTGGGAATATGAGCAAAAATGTATAAATGTTTCATTTACCTCTTACTACAATCTTTCCCAGTTTGAAATTATACTCGGTTTCTTCTAAATAGATACTTCCTACTAACCATGTTCATTCAGAGACAGAATTCAGAGTCTGGTGAGTTAAAAACTTCAGTTACTTAGTGAAGAGAAAGGCCTTCAATGGCTCTGTCTTTTCATTAGGCAATGCAGATGCCCTTTACTCAGAGTCCAAGGATGGGCTGAGCCCTGAAGGATCTGGCCCTGGGAGAAAGCGGTTCTTTTGGCACCAATGATTCTATGAAAAGCAGATAGAGCCTGAGGAGACTATTGACTTCAAGTGCAGACTGGCAAATATAGCTGGAGATGAAGCCAGGAATACAGAAGGAAAGGGCTCTTTGGGCAAAATAAGTGAGATCAGAATAGGTTTTGATTGAAGCAGAAGACCTTGGTTTGGATGTCTTGTTTTGCCTCCCTTTGTAGTTGTAATGATGGTTGGGTTTTCTCTTTCTGAAATGATTTCCTTGTGACACTGAGGAAATATGCTTCCTGTTTCGGGAGGGGGGACAAATCTACTACATGTAGATGAACTCTGTCCTCTCCAAAATTCCAGAGACATTTGGAGACTATCTTGGATAATCTGCTTTTGAGCCACAGAAGACCATATGGTCTTCATCAGTTTAAGTAGAATTTCATGGGGACCTTGTTGCTATACAGTCTCTATAGAAGCTCAGTCCCTATAGGAGTTCAGTCTGCTTCAGCCTGAAAATGGAACTTAGAGCAGGCATTCATATAGGGTGCTGGCTGCCTTGGGCAATGGGAACTAGTAACATTTCTCCTAGGTAGATGTAGTATGTTTGCTTGGGCTGTCTGAGGACTCAAATAAATCAAAACTAAGAGAGAGTCCTCTTTCTGTAAAGCTTTGACTGGGACCTAGAAGAGATGACAAGAGATCCCTGCCAAACACATGAAAATGCAGCTGTTGTGACTTGCTTGCAAGGTCCACTTCCTATCCTAAAAAGCTGTTTTAATGACTACAAATTTGTCAGGGACGGTAAAAGCCCAACCTCTTCAAAACTTATTCAAAGTGTGGCTCATGTTCTATTTAGTTCTGGTGTATCACTGTTCTCAATTCCCATTCCTTCCCTTGCAGTGATTGGTATATAGTTCATATGAAGAACTCTATAGAATACATCACAGAAATGGAATTAAAATTTAATGGGTATTTTCAATGCAAAAGCTACTTCTGCAGGCTTGACGCTATTTAATGCAAAGTTGTAGGTACCGAAAGATGATGTTCAAGCTCTATTAGTCCAGAAAGGAAAACTTTCGAGCAAAATTTCTTTATTATTCTCTAATTCATCTCCAGTGGGGGAGAGTCTGCTGTGTTCAGTTTTGCCTGTGACAGATTGCGCTGGCTGTTCTCAGTTTTGGAGGCACTGTCAGACTCTCTGATAGCTTGAGCTGTCTTCCCTATCGACAAGGGGGAGCAGCCTCTAAGGTTTTGGATAGTGCCTCTGAAGTCCTAAATTATCTTCTGAACTCACTGCTCTTTAAGCAGGGGCATGTCATTCAATTATCCTTGTGCATTCTCTGGTGGAGGCATTCACTAATATTCACATCTAAGTAAGGGTAATTCCTAATATGAACCACACTTCCATCACTGTGCAATAAAAGTTCCCACACCACCCAGGCACTAAAATAGTCCCTTTCTTTCACTTTTTATTATTTTTCTCCTGCATTATGCAAACTCTTCAGTTTATTTTGCCAAATTCATTGCCTGAAACATCATATTTACCCTATAAAATTTCTATTTACTTAACAAACATCATATTACCTCTATAGAATGGCTCCTCACTCCAGCCAGTTCATATTTATTTAGTATAATATTTTAAACATTTTTATCCCTCAAATACTCAGTCCTGTCTCTCCTCAGCCCTCTTTCATTCATGCACGCCCCCACACACCATTTGAACCAGGCTTATTCTAAACAATCTGCATTGAGAAAGAAAATCATTTAAGTGGAATAAATTAAAATTTCTAACTTACAAAAATAATCATTTTATATGGTTCCATAAGTATATAAAGAAATGAACCAGGGCTAATGGAAAGGGGAAAGTGCTGTGGCTACTTAATTCCACAGGTGCCAGCTCACCAAGAAGTAGCCATTCTTTTAATGAAGGAACCCTGAATGTGACAGTTGCAGTAACCAACTATTTTCAGCTCCACAGTAGAATTGGCAGATTTCATAATTCACACTGACAGCTGGTTTGTCCTTAGGCTCAAGAACCAGTAGATCCCAGACTGAAGAGACCATGTCTAACTCAAGCTGCTACAACCCAAGTTCCTTCATCCTTCTTGGAATACCTGGCCTGGAGCACTTCCACCTCTGGATTGGGATTCCCTTCTGTGTCATCTACCTTGTGGCCATTGTGGGCAACTGCATCCTGCTCTACCTCATTGCAATTGAGCGCAGCCTCCATGAGCCCATGTTCTTCTTCCTGTCCATGCTGGCCAGCACGGATCTCATCTTGTCCACTGCCACAGTGCCCAAACTGCTCAGTAACCTCTGGCTTGGCTCCCAAGAAATAACCTTCTCTGGTTGTCTCACACAGATGTTTTTCCTGCACTTCAGCTTTGTTGTGGACTCAGCCATTCTATTGGCCATGGCATTTGATCGCTATGTGGCCATCTGCTTGCCCTTGAGATACAACACCGTCTTGACCCCACAGGTGATCATCAAGCTTATGGTGAGCATTGTTGTGAGGAGCTTTTCCGTCATCCTGCCAGATGTGTTTCTTCTAAAACGCTTACCATTTTGCAGGACCCGCATCATCCCACATACATACTGTGAGCACATAGGTGTTGCTCGGCTTTCCTCTGCTGATATCTCTGTCAACATTTGGTATGGATTTTCTGTACCTCTCATGACTGTCATCTCAGATGTCATCCTTATTGCTGTGTCCTATGTCTTCATCCTCCGTGCTGTCTTTCAACTCTCATCCCTGGGTGCCCGCCAAAAGGCCCTGAGCACCTGTGGCTCCCATGTCTGTGTTATCCTCATGTTTTACACACCTGCCTTCTTCTCTATCCTTGCTCATCGCTTTGGGCACGGTGTCCCTCGGAATGTCCTTATCCTATTTGCCAACTTTTATGTGGCCATCCCTCCTGCCCTAAATCCTGTTGTTTATGGCGTGAAGACCAAGCAGATCCAGGAGAAATTTATTCTGCTCATCACTTGGAAGAGGCCACAGTGAGCGGACACCAAAGGTGAAATT